>NC_133822.1:23470790-23785790 GCF_047830755.1 Zonotrichia albicollis
TCAGTAGAGATGGACTCTTCCAGAGAACAGTTTGGAGGCAGAATTATGTTGGCAAAACGGTCCTCTGGAGAAGATTCCCTCACATGCTAACAACCATTGAGTAGGGGTATTCTCCCCAGCCTGAAATTATCCTGCAGAAATAATTCCTCCTCTCCTCATACTGACTTTTTCACACATACCAGCACTCACAATTTTTCCAGAGCCAGCAGGGCGTGACACCAACCACTAAGATGTGCATGTGGGGACTGATTCATCACAGCAGAGCCATTAGAAGGAAATGCATTAGCCTTAATGGCAAGAACTGCACATTCACATGGTCTCTTCCCAAGAAAGTTCTTAAATCCTGTGGGAGACATATGTCTGGAACAGCAAAACCAGTACAAGCAGACCCTGTTCTGTGACTGACAATTCAGCAATCCCTTGTCCAGACACAATTTACTATAACAAACACTGCCTTGCTATTTCACCTCTCTCTTATATTTGTTTCCAGGCTGCAGTTTCCAACACCCTTCAGCCTTACCCTCCTTCCTTTTCTGCTGCCCAGACCAGCTGGATGGGAGCTGCTCAGGCCAGAGAGCCAAATCTCACAGAAATTTGACTAGTACAAAATTCTGTTGAGCTGAGCCCACTGTGGTGCTCAGCAAGCAGAGCATGGTGGGAGAGAGAGATCCTCATCCTGCCGAGATCCTGGAGCCCCTCCCTGAGAGAGGGTAATTGCTGACCCAGCTGCTCCATGCTCAGAAAGGAGCAGCAGAAATGCCTGAAGACCTCTCCAGGGCAGGAGTCTTTCCAGCTCTAACATCAGACATCACTTTCATCCTCTCTGTAAGAAAAGGGGTGCTGCCAGTAAGTGACTACTCAGCTTTCTACCAACCAGTTACTTCCACCAGTAGCTGCAGAAGACTTCCGGAAGAAGAATTTTTTTCTCAGAAAGAGAAGGAAAAAACCAACCATTAACCATACATTCAGCTTTCAGACGTCCCTGGAGAATCACCTCCCTCTTTAGCTGGAAAAATTTGGATGGCCACCCAATATTACTCTGATAACATATTCTAATCATGACATCAAGAAGTTGCTGCTAGCAGTCAGAGGGAAATTTATCTTCCCTGTTCCTTCAGTCTCTGGTAACTCAAAAGAGGTTGAGTGTCGTAGGGCTGACCAGCTATAGATGTGGTCATTACAACACATTCCTATCATAAAAAATGAATCATGGCCAAGATAGTTGCACAAATGCTACCAAATAACAACTTTGGCCTGCAATCCCATTCATTGGAAAATTCTCATATTTCAGATCAAAACAAAATCACTTTTCTCTTTTGAATCAGAGTGAAAAGAACAACTCAGAATTATATATATTTTATATATATAATGTAAAATATAATATATTATTTATATTATATATAACGTAATATATATTATACATATAATGTAATATATATTTGTACATTAAATATTATATTATATTATATTATATTATATTATATTATATTATATTATATTATATTATATTATATTATATTATATATTATATTTGAATGACAATATCAACCATTCTATATTTTACTTACAAGATTAATAGATAAATACATTGGTCATGTTGTGAGGTTGTTTTTTTTTTAAAAAAAACAGCATCTTTCCCAGAAGAATTTAATTGGAAAATATTATGTCAAAAATGTTTTTACAAGGAGAATATTCCCCTGGGAACTTTTAAGCTACCTTTCTCCACTACAGAAGGCTGGAATTACAAGCAAATGCATATACTGTGGTACTTTGACAAGTATTACCTGATGCCCAACTTCCTTAGAATGAGCAAAAGGTCATCATTACAAAAAACAAATGTTTTTTCCCACTCTGTTTGAGCAGCCTCTTCACAGAATGGCTTTGAAACCTTCCTTGTGTTTCAGCACACACCCTCAGCTCAGGCACATCAGGCAGGAGCCCTGCAAGCTCACCTGGCTGTCCCAGCACCTTCCTCACTCACTCAGCCACTGACACACACTGTTGTGCCTGCAGCCACCCATCATGAAGATATTTTCACTGGTTCCCATTTATCCTCCTATTATTTGTGGTTGCACACATAATAGGAGCTGCTTTGTCTGCCTGTGTAGTAAATTTGTCTCATTGTCTCACAACCTCGCTGTGAGAAGCTGTTAGGATTGATTCACAATAGGGCCAACATTTCCATCAAGCAAATATCATGCTCAGCACCTGACAAATTGTGACACTGTTTGCAAAGTGACTGAATCAGGAACAAAAAGCTCCCACAGCGTGTTTGGGTAGGGGTGGCTGGGAAAGGGGCTGGGAAAGGGGATCCCATGCAGGAAACAGGGGCTGCTGTCCAGGCACAGCTGGGACACAGCAGAACCCAGGAGACCCCTGAGATTTCTGGGCATGATGCAGGCAGGAGTGGGCAGGAGAGCTGCCCTGCCAGGGAGCTGCCTCCTGAGACAGCAAGCTGTGTCTCCTGCAGGAGAGGAACCACATCTTTCTCTTTTCCACCCATTGGATCAAAGTGGGTGGAGTTGATTTTGGCGCCCCAGCTTATTTCTTCTCTCTTTTCTTTCTCTCTGTATTTCACATCCTTATTGGCTTCTTTCAAGCTTGGAAAAATTTTTGTTATTACCCTTCCTTCCCCTCCTTCTCTCATTTTGTAATTGCTGGTGACCCACTGAAAAGCCTATCTTTGGTCATGTGGAGGATCCAAAACTCTGAGTGGGTTGAAATAATCAAATCCTTTTTTTATCACCTGCAGCTCCCAGCACAAACAGATGGGAGAAGCAGACACATGGAGCAGGCCCACATCCATATCCTTCAGCAGGCAGTCAGGCTCAGCTTTATGACTGATAAGATGCACAACCACAGTGGATAGCAAAATAACATCACTGGTGGCAGAAAGGAAAGGCCATTTGGTATCTTGGCACACCACATGTAAAATGGGATGATCTCCAATTTTCATGAAGCAAAAGACTTGAGTAATCTTAGGACAAAGGCCAAAGAGTGAAAAGAAAGTGAATTACCTTCTTTTTCTGCTAGGTCCGAGGAGGGGTATAATCAGAGAGTGCTGGAAGCCCTCCCTGCCTCTGTCTCTCCCTGAGCAGAGGGCACTCCCTGCCAATTAGGAAATGAGGAGGAATGAACCCAGCACTTTCAAAGCCATAGGTCAGCTCCCTTTTTCCATCCATCTCTCTTCCCAAATTACTCATCTGATCTTCTCTTCCCACAGAAGAATAGCACGAGCTGTGAAAGGAGAGGAGCCCCCAGCTCAGCAGCTGTGCCTTACTGGACCAGGTACCAACACAAACAACAAACTCAAAGCCTTTCTTCGGAAAGAAGGGAAATTGGAATTGGAAGAAGCTGTTATATGGGCAGGAAAATGACAGCTCCAACCTATCATCTGCTGATGGCAAAATCACATTTCAGTGCTTTCCTTTCTGCACTGAGGGGGTGGGGGTAAGGGGAGGAGAGGGAACAGAGCAATCCAGGGATTAGGGGAAAAATGCCATATTGCCCATCCAAGGGATCAGATTAGGTTTTCCTTTTAAATTCCCTGCTATCTGATCTCTCACATTTTCACCAAACATGAGGTGAAAATTGGAAAGAATATATTCCTTCCTCTTGAATAGGTGACTAGAGGATTTCTTATGAGAAAATAAAATTACTTGTGTGTCATATTAAACATCTCACCCAGATGCAGCCAGAGATAGCTCAGGTTTGTGTCCTTCATTTAAAAATAAAATAGGAAATATTAGCAGAATTTACTCCACTGAATCTCTTTTTTGGTTTTAATCACATGTGAGATTTTTGTAAGCACATTCTTTAAGAGGGAAGCTCACACAACACTCTCTCTGGGTTTGCCCTGTCCCAGACAGCATTTCTTAGAGTGCTTCTGGCTTGAGACTGCCCAGAGGCTGGGATAAACATGCATAATGCTTGGCTTATGTTGTTGATGGAGTCTGGGGTCTGGAAAGCCCATGCTATTCCCAGAGGGAAAGACAAGCAGTATCTCCTCTGGAAAGCAGAAAAACTGTGCTTCTGCCAGCCCTCCCTTTGGGGGTACCAGAGCCTGCCAGGCCAGACTGCCTGCAGCCATCCCTGCTGAAGGTTATGGGTTTTGTCCCTCTCAAATGGATTAAGGTTTGATTGGTAAGGGGAATTTTGGGGAAAGAGCTGCCACTCCTATGCCACTAGACTGAAGGGGTAGTAGTTTCTAAACACCAGATGTAAAATCTGTGAGGGGGCATCTTAACTGCTTCATTGGCCTCAATCCAGCTCCTAGCTGCCCCAGCATCACAGCCAGCATTACTCATCCTTCTCTCTCCTGAAAAAGGAGGAACAAAGTGCTGCCAAGACAGAGGCCAAATAACCCAACGCTCAGTAATTCTGCTGTTCGCGCTGGAGCACGGCACATTTATCAAACCATGATATGGTCCATATCACACTCAAGGAAATGAAAAACACTGCTCTGCTGTTTGCTGTCCAGGATGAATCAAGATTCACAAAGCCAAAAGAGAGCCCAGGCAAGCATCCCAGCCCCAGCCTGTACCCAACCCATTGGGAGTCTGCTCCAGCACTGTTTGTTGTGCACCACTGGGGCTTGTCAGATACCTCTCAGCATTCCTTCAGTACCTGAAAAAGCTGGGAAAAAATAAAGGCTGAAAAGCTGGAGGGGATAACTAGTGCCTCTTCATTTTTGCCATAGGTTTGTGTTGTACTGACAGAAAGAAGTCAAAAACCAGTCTCTATTCCAATTACACTTTAAAAAAGCATGCAACTCCTCTGCAACACAGCCTACCACTGCAGGGCTTGCAAACTCCCCATACTGCAACTCTAATGGGGAGAAGGAGGCAGCTCATGACAAACTTGATGATAAAGAATCAGAGATAAAGCACTGTGCTATAGAGCTCACACTAACCTTGGAGGCAGGAAAAAACAGTTTGAGCAACCTCAATAACTTAAATCTAACCTTGTGGAATGTGAAACCCAGTGTTCATGTAGTGCTGTGTTCTTTGTTCATTGTACCACGGGCTGCACAGCCCCAGGTATATAAATAACACAGAGCACAGGGGTCTGGGTGAAGGCAGGGAAACAAAGGGAAATTATAGAATTAAAAGGACAGAGCAACTAAAAAATATAAAAAGACATGAATTCTCTCATTGTAGACACTGCCCAGGGACAAAACTGCCTGCTGCAAAGCCAAATGCAGTGCCCTGCAAGAGATGTGACACTTGCAGCTGTTGGCTACCTGCAGAGACAGAAATGAAGAACAAGGAATATCTTAAGTTCTTTTCACAAACAGAAGGCCACCCACAACCAAACCTGTCAGCTGCATCAGTGCTGTTGCTAATTCCTTCTTCAATGTCATTTTAAATCAAGCTAAAAGCTGGAGGTGACTACAGTGCCAGAAGCAAAGGTTCCTACAAGCACAAGCAGCTGGCAAGGCGCTGCTACTGGATATCCCTTGAGGCAGTAGCATCAAAGGCACTTAGCTGTTGTTTCCTATCTGCACCAGGGTTTTTAAAATGCGAATTCTCTCAGTGTCTCAACTTACAAGTAACCTCAAAACTCATAATGAAACTTTATTCACATCTTTGGCATTTCACTTACTTTCACAACAGAGTCCATTGCCCTCTGGGGCTCCATCTCAAACCCATAGATCAGGCTAACATCAGCAATTAGTAATGAGGGACCTGGCCTGGCATGCACCTTCCCATGGCATTTCACTGCCTTCAGAGCACCTGCAGGATGCAGTGCTCCAGGAGGAATGAACCTCGGTGTGTTTTCACAACAAAAGCATACACTCCTGGGATCACTCACTAATTGGATAAAAGCATCAGAACTACCCCATTGCCATCCCTAGAGGAAGCTCATTAGCAACCTAATGAAATAAAGTGATGACAGGAAGGTATTTTCTCATCATCTTTTAATGCTAACGGGCTTTAAAGCTATTTTGCTTCCTCATCCCCTCCTATGGTGCCCAGAAACCCCATGGCACCTCTCAGAGCATCACAGGCAGTCCCCTCTCCTGCATATTACACAACATCAGGGAGCAGTTTCAGAGCACAGAGGGATTCTAGGGTGTTCGACTCACCATCTTTGATGAATCTGTGCAATTGAAGCCTGCTCCACTTGGAAAATGCTCCCCAGTGGGTCAAGCTTCCTGATGAGTCATACAATTTAGAAGAAATATAACCTCACTACTGAGGACTTTGCTGTTTGGTTTTATGACAGGCAAAACTCATGAACATTTGAAAGAAATGAGAAATATTGAAACAAATTTTACAATTTTGAAATCCTTTGAAGTTGGTGAAATTACAAATATTGAAGCGAGTTCTACATAAGCGTAGTGCTTCTAATAATTATGTCTCTATTAAACATTATAATTTTTTACTCCTTCTCTAAAAAGCATCAGCTCATACCCCCAAACACTTCTGTATCATATAGCCTTAATATGCACATATTTTAGATGTACATATTAAACACAAACTCCTTAGTAACAGTGAGGGAGGAATGGATAATTTTGAATAAATCTGAAAAGGATATTAGAAAGCAAGACAAAGTATTTGCCCACCACATTTCCACTACCCACACCTCTGACCACTAAACACCTTCCCCCAAGTTCCTGGGCATTGAAGAAGAACCCACATCTCTCCTCCAAGAGCTTTTGCACGGAGTCAGACCACCAAAACACCAAAATCATTTCTCTGTGCAGTGCATCTGGGGCCCAGCTGGGGTTACACGACTGCCAGCAGCAGCTCTGCCCATCAGTGGCCTTCTTGCTGATGCTGCACACCTCACTGGCAACCTGAGGGAAGGGCATCCTCATCTTCTCATCCGTCTTGTTTAGCCACAGGGGGAAAATGAAGTGTTCAATTATACCTCAATCTCAAGTACAGTTAGACACCTCCCTCCTCTCTGGCTGCATGGCTACAGCAGTCATAGAGAAGGTCTACAGCAATGGGGATTAATGTTAGGAAGTCATAGGGCTGGTGAGCTGCAAATCTTTATCTGTAGACTTTAATGTTATAACTCCATTCCCCAACCCCCCCCCCAAAAAAAATAATTCATTAACCAAATAATGAAATAGCACTTTCCCATTAGGAACTGTAAGTTTTGAACCTAACTAAGCTTTCAAACAGCTGTTAAATGGAAAGGGATGCTGACAGTGCCATTCAGAGCCGCGTTGGAATGGAAATCCAGCACTGCAAGGTTCAGGACCTCTTTACCAAGGTTTTCCTAGCACAAGTGCTTCAAATTACCAAACTTCCTCAAAAATGCAGTATAGATAGGTATTGGGAAATACCTATCAGGCTCAATTCCAGAGCACAGTTAAGGTCAGCCCTACACCACCTTTCTTTGTCATGGACACATTATTTAGTGATCATTCATTCCTCAGAAACATCTAACAAATCTTTCCCTTTCCCCTCAGCCTCTTCCCCAACTTTATGCTCAGCCATTTCACTATATTAACTGAAGGTGTTCAGACATTCAGAAGAATTAGCGCCCTGTGGCAGCCTCAGACTACAGAAGATCTTTAAAAAGGAACCCTCCCACTCGCTCAGTGAAATAAGTCAGAAGCAAAACTTCATAGAATCAAAGAATGCTTTGGTTTGAAAAGGATCTTACAAATCATCCTGATCCAACCCCATCCATAGGCTGAGACGATTTCCACTATCCCAGGTTGCTCAGAGCTCCTTCCAACCTGGCCTTGGACACTTCCAGAGATGGGGCATGCACAGCTTCTCTGGGCACCCTGTGCCAGGGCCCCAGCACCCTCATGGGAAAGAGTTTCTTCCTAATATCTAATCTAAACCCATCCTTTTTCAGCTTAAACCCACTATCCCTTGTCCTGTCACTACATGCCATTTTAAAAAGTTCCTCTCCAGCTTTCCTGTAGGCCCCTTTTAGATATATTTGGGTATATTATACTCCAAGCAAGATCAAATTATAATATTCATGCACAGCTGTCCTCTGCCTCTCCCCCAGCCTTCAGGTTTTCTCTGAAAGTTGCAGTTTCAATCCTTTCCTCTTCCAGTCTGTTTTTGGCCTGGATGAGAGGTCTTGCTCTAAGTGCTAGGGTTGAAGATCTGTTCCCACTTTGTCCCAGAGACTCCATCTGCACTCTAAAATAAGTCTCTCTGTGTTCTTTTCCCTCTGTTTCTCAAACCTACAAAAATTCAGGCTGCCTGTGTTATGGATTGTCACAGATTACAGCCCAACAGGTGGAAAAAGCTGAGACAGCATCCAATGGACAAAAATTACACTTTTAATTTGAGGTAAGGCTGTGGCCAGCACACTAGATTTCTTTGGAGTCAAAAACCAAGCAGCCTTTTCCTTGACACTACTTTGTCTCCTACTTTGTTTGTGGATCTCTTCTGCAGACTCAGATGGGGGACTGTGATCTTTTGTAAGAGAAAAAAATTCTGGTCAAATTTAAGGTAGAAAAACCCTTTTTTTTCCTAACCACAGCCATCCCAAGTCCAGTGTTTTCCTCAGAGACCAATTCAAGCACTGACTGGAGTAGCCTGTGCCAGTATGTGGCACACATTAGACAAGGTGGTGCTGGAGTGAGGACTGCACACATCTTAATCTGCATGGACAAAATCGTCCCCGAATTCCTTTCTAGGCAAAACACAAAAGACAAGTTTCCAGGTAGGAAAATAAAAGCCTTTAGGAGTTGACTGAGAGGCAATCAGCTTTCCTGCTCACAAAGTGGGCTGCATGTGCATGAGCAAGAGCCTCACCAGGAGCTCAGCATCCCCAGAGAAAGGGTAAAGGGAGAATCCAGGGGCTGGCACAGCATGGCACCAGGGAGGCAGCTGCACATCCACACCAGGAGACACAGGGAAACAGAAAGGAAAAGCACTGTTTAGACAGAAATGAGAAGTGAATCCAAAGAGATGTGGGGGCTTTTAAAGGCAGAGAAATGAAAACCTGGGACACAGCTCTTGGCACTGCCCTTTCCATCAGGCCTATGGCCTTTGCCACGAGCAAGCACATTAACGTTTTGCATGCATAAATATGCATTACCTTAGAGAAAGGGACAGCAAAAGGCTGAAAACTCTCACACCATACATTGGAATTAGCAACATAATGATAACATAATGTTGTTGTCGTTATGTTGTCATTTATCCTTCATCTTTGTCCCTGGATATTTATACAGAGCATGCTCCAAGGCCCACAAGCACACAGCACACTGTGGTGTGTATTTCTCAGCCCACAGAGGGCCCAGCAGGTTTTGGTGAAAGCACAGATGGTTTTCCCACATGATTGCAACTTCTAAAACACACAGCAAAATCTTTCATGTTCATGTCCTACCATAAAACCTTCACCCTGAAGGGACATCACTTTAGCCACACACAGCCCCCAAATACCTAGCACTAACCCACACAGAGACCCCTGCAGTCCCCCTACACACACATGGGCTTCTCTAGAGGTACTCTCAACATGTTTTTTTACAGATATACCCCATCCCATGCCACTATCCTTTGCTAAAGGCAACAAATCATACAATCATTCAAAACCTAAAAGAAGCATGAGAAAAAAATGCCCCCAGACCAACATTGGACACGTGGGTGAACATGTACTCATATACTTGAGTTCATGCATTACTTCCACTTACAAAGAGCTTTTAAAGAACCAAAACAAGAACTTTTTAAAGCGAGACAATAGAAGAGCTCCAGATTTCAACATACATTGTATTCCAAGGCAAAGTTTCTCACTGACAGTTCTGTAACTGGAAGTAGATACAAAGATGTGAGGCTGCCACTCCTGACTTTTTATTATTATTATTCTTTCCCCCATTCCTCCTTTCTTTAACATCTGTGAAATCTTTTGTCTGACTGTCACGTGTGTATCTCATGCTGCATGTACCATAAAGCAACAGAAAGAGCACAGGAGATTGTTGCCTTTGCATATCTCCTTCACAAAACCTCAGCCAAGCTGCCAATTATTTTTTTTTAAATTTAAAAAAACAAACACCCAAACAATAAAAAATAACCAAACAGAGCTATCAAAAGTCTGGTGAGGCTTCAAGAAGATAATTTCACCCCCATGGCTGACCCAGGAGAGAAGAAGTGACTACCTGCTCCTTTATTCCAAAGAACAAAATCGGTTTTCCACTTCATCAAAGTTACGTGGCACCTGATTCAGCACTTTTCACACGATGAAATTTTCCACCTGCAGGGCAATCTGAGTGTACAGGTCCGTGCCTGTGCTACACAACAGCTTCATTATGTGCCCACAGAGGCTCACCCTTTCAGATCACTGGTGCACTTACCTCATTTTGACTATGTACATAATTCCATTGCAGCTCATGTGTCATTTCAGTCAGAGTCACCACTCACAGCACCTCTTTTGTGAGGTGCTGCTAAGCCCAGATACAGAAGGGAGAAGGTCAGACACACTTTAAATTCAAAGAGAGTCCCTTCACTTTGTGCTGCATAGAGAGACATTGATGGCCAGACTGGCAGCCTCATCTCAATGTCAGGAGGGAGCCTTAAATGTCAACTTGATTTTCCCATGGTAGGATTCTTCTTTCTGACTATCATAGCATTTTTCTGCACTTTGCTGCAGCACAGAGCTTCCACCTCAAAGCTTTATAAATCAAATGGCTTCATGAAGGCCCCCTCATGTACCAAAAACATCCAGTCATCTGCTTTGGGTGGAAACGGCAAAATGGTGATGAAAGTCTTGGGTGACAAAGTAAATCGAGTTACTGTTGCACGAGTGGGTGGTAAGAAGACTGCACAGTCCCTGCCCACAACTCCTAACAAAGACAGTTGCATGCAGATCCTCTGAGATTAGGCCAGAGAGTGAGAATTATTTCCTTGACATTTGGTAACAAATAAAAACCTATCCATCATTTTCATGCAGAGTAGCTGCACTCATTTATAGCATTAGAATGTGTTAAGATTCAAAGAAATTTAGGTAAAATAAAACAACATAATCAAAAGATCAAAGGCTTGTGTTGGTTGTTTTCATTTATACAAATGACATTCAGCTTAAGTTATAAATAATACTTCACAGTACACTACTGAATGCTGTCACATTTCATAAAACAATTAAGCCTTAGTAATAGGAAACACATCTATTATCCTGTCTATATTTAATATTTACCGAGGAGTGATGCATGTCTTATGACTGTTATCATGTCTGAAAACAAAAGAACACAAATAATGAGGATGTTTTCAAATTTACATTTCTACTTTGGTCCCCATCTGTAGTCTCAGGTACTTAAATGCTCATCAACAGTGACAGGGTTTGTGTAACAAGGATTTCCCAGAATTTCCTTGCCATAACTTTCCCCCTTCAAAAGCAGTGACAAAACCTGCTCTAATTATAACTGCTGTGCCAGGGCAGGCAAGCAGCTCCTGCTGATGGTGCAGGGGGAGAGGCCAGCTCCATTCTTGCCTTCTGCTGGCAGAGGAAGGGTCGGGAAAGCACGCAAGGCACATCCGAAACAGATCCATTTGGCACGAGGGGCAGAAGCTCCAGCCAGGAGAACCCAAACCCCTTCCTTCCCTGAGGTGCTCTCACAGTGACTCATTGCTCCAGGAGCGCAGCTGGGTGCCCAGGGGACTCGGGCAGCCAAGGAAAGAGCGCCTCCAACCTCTCCATCGCCAAAAGGGCAAGGCATGGTCGCTGCTGGAATTCCCTGTCTGCCCAAGGGCACAGCAGGAGCATGGAGCTGCCAAGACACTGCCAGGCAGCAGCACAGGACTCTGAGGTGTTCATTTACAGCCCCACATTTGGAAACTGCTGGCTCAAGGAGGAGCAAAACTTCTAAAGCCTGCCACCCACTGCCTCAGTCAGGAGCTCTCAGCCTGGTCAAAATGAAACTGCATTTCTCCAGGAAAACTATTCTCTGGTGACAGGTGTTTGCCAAGCATCACCTGAGCTCTCAAAAGAGGGACATTAAAAATTACAACTTCCGTTTTATTTACAATGCCACTAATCAAGATTCCCTGAAATTCTAGATAATACTTAATTAAGAAATTAAAAACCATTTGCACTATTGATTGTTTCAGTTGGCTTGCCTTGTTTTGATTTTTAGGGATGATCTTTTATTTGGTTGGGGTTTTTATTCATTTATGTATTACTTTTACTATTTCTCTAAGCTTAATTAAATGACAAGACTGCATTTCAGATTAGATTTTGGAAGCGCAAACACCTGCAGGAGACTACCAGATAATGCTTTATTTTCCAGGTTTCCTCCTACCTTAGGTTTTTATTGTATATTCTTACTAAGCATCTATCTTTGGTACAATCTGAATTAATCTTTATATCATTAATTACTTCAGGAAAGCAACTTTAACTTCTACTTAATCTAAAAGACACCAGAATGTCCCTCACAAACTTTGCAATGACAAAATAACAAAAATTAAAGGGGAAAAAAATTACCTCACAGCTTTCTGTTCCAATATCTTGTAAATAATCTGCTGGGTATAGAAATGTATGGCATAAATACTATTCTGAGAACCAAACTGTAAAATGCATTTCTCTCTGGCAGATGTACATATTTAATTCACTTTTCGTTTTTTCGTTTGCCAATCTTTTCACAGCGGGGCGGGAAACTGAACTTTTGGTTTATCAGTTTATAAAAAAAAAAATAAAGAGAAAAAAGTTTTTCATTTTGTGGGCCAATGTGTCAGATTTTCAGCAGAAGAGCCAAAACATCATTAAGATATTTAACTCCTTATGTGCAGGGTAAAACATAAATTAGGGTTAAGAAATGCTGCTTAGCCGCTGGCATCCTGATGTCAGCATCCAGCCATGGAGTGGATGGTTTAAGAGATGAAAAGGGAGATTGCTCCCTGCAAAGGAGATTTCTGTGGCTGTCACTCTCTTTGCAAGGCAGGAGCTGCAAGGGACCCAAGGTTCCGCTTGCAGCCCCAGTCCCATCCCATCCCGTCCCGTCCCATCCCTTCCCTCTGCCGATCCCAGCCCTGGCACTCCAGGGCTCAAGGGATCTTCCAGCCACGGACACAGGAGCAGCCGTGCTCTAAAGCCATCAGGTCCTCCTCAGGCAGGGACAGTGGCACATCCCCTCCATGAGTGTGTCCCCAATTCCAGCACAGTGCCAGGGACAGAGCGCAGATCTGCCCCGAAGCAGGACAAGACAGGGAGCCCTGCTGAGTGCCAGCTGCAGGGTGGGCACGGCTGGGAGCACGGGAGCAAGGCCATGGGCATTGTCAGGCTCCCCACCTGGCATACCTGTGCTATTCACAGCAAGTTTTTCCTCCTGCTGGTTTGATTGGGGGACAAACACGCCCACGTTGGCGTTTGCTACACAAAATCATGACGTGTTTAATACAGTGGTTTCTGCGTTTCAGGCTACAGAGGACATGGGTACAAAACATTGATTTCTGAGCATGTTATTCATAGTTTTGGTGCAATTCGAGAGAAACTAACAAGTTCTTTGCATGCAACAACAATGTCAGCTAAATAGAGATGTATTACATTGAGGATATTTGCTGCTCAACAACAAATTAAAAAAGAAAGATAATACCTTAAACCCAGACTCAGGCAAACTACAGTTTAATAACCTTGTCACAGCAGAAGTTTTTCTTCTTTTTTTTCCCCTGTAACAATACCCTGACCTCCCTTTTCACTCCTTCAACTGCCACCAGTAGATTTATTCTTTTACATGCATTTTCATGCACCTTTATTATTTTAAGCAAGTTCCAACTGTTGGGGCTTTTTTCCTGAATGTATAAAAACAGCTCTACAGGTGTGTATGGCAATGTAATGAACCTGCATAGAGCCCTCAATGAGCTGTTTGAAAGGCTCTGTGAAGCCTTGAATAATTTCTATTGTGCCAGTGGGTAAGGGAGTCCAAGTGCCAATGTAAATAGGTTTTCCTGGACCTAACACAGCCATTTACATTCACAAATGTATTTCAGCACCATAAATTACTGAGGGAAATGGTAGCAATTTAAAGAGACTGAGGTTACAGGGTGTGGAGAACTCAGTGGAGGTCCTCTGTGGAAGTTTTATACTCTTCTATCTATCCAGATTGTTCTCATCATGGATAAATGATAAAGTGAATATTATCTGTAGGAAACCAGCTATAAATGAGGAAAAGGTGTATAAATCCACGGGTGCAAAGAAAATTTACTTTCTTGCATGTATCTTAAGTCAAGTAGAATGAATGATATGCATCAAGAGGTGCTTAAGAAAAGGCTTTGATATCTGAAATTTCAGGACTTGTTATATGCTTGCATAGATGAAGGAGATGAGAAGGAGGAAAAAAACCCTACGTTTCCTCCTAAAAGCATCAAATATGAAACTCTTACAAATATCGACCATGCAGAAAACTTCAAGAATACCCACAACTTTAACACACTTCTCAACAATCTAAACAGCAGAACATTAGAAACAGATTTCACTATCTCCTCTTCCCTACCCATGCCACCCCCAAAAAAAGCCACTAAGAAGACTTATTGCAAACTCCTTGCTTTCTGTCCCAAGAGCAAACACATGAACAAACCTGTTTTGTTAGCAGCCACCTTATTTCAGCACCTCAGACTTTGCCTTTACCTGCAAGGGATTTCCCCCTAAATGCCACAAGCTAAGAAAACTGTCAGGGTAGAGATGCAAAAGCACCCAGAGCTGGCTGATGCAATGTTTGTTTCAGAGCTATCCACTAAGTTTTCATTCTCACATGGCTCACCTGACTGAGCCCAGGATGAATCATCCCAAACTTCACTCTCACTGCTGGGACCATCAGCCCTGCTGGGGAAAGCCTCTCTGCACACATCAGGTATTATATAAAACTCAGCTAGGAAGAGTGTTTAATTACATCATCTGTAAGCCCTGCCACATGCAGAGCTTAGACCAGCTCCTAAATTATCTCAGCTGTAAACTGACAGCACATTGAGCATCCCCATGGCTGGGGAGAGCCTTCAGCTAATTTACCTGGGGCTGGAGACACCCTTTCCTTGCAGGGACCAGTAACAGCTCTGTGTTTTCTGCCCTCCCAGCTGAGAGGGCTCATCCCTGAGCACACTAGAACATTAGTTACTGGTGGCGTGCTGCCTCCACAGGGGCTCTGCAACCAGAATTAGGTAACACTCAAAAACTTTTTGGCACGGACCTTCCCAGCCAGCAATCCTTTTGGCAGATGCTGGCAATCAGCAGCTCCTAGCTGGGAACAGAGGAGCAGACCAGCCCCCCCGACACAGGTGTATTTACAGGAGGAACAAAAACATTTATTTGCCATCAGACACGTGAGGCAAACGCAGAGCCACGACAAGAGAAGACCGTGATTATGAAAGGACCGTCCTGCTCAGGCCCCAGCGGGGCATGTGGCACTCGGTGGCCTCAGCCACGCCTGGGCACAGCACCCCCCTATCTTATCTTATCAGCCCCCCGATCTTATCAGCTGCCCGGGCTTACGCAACGGCGGCGGGCGCGGGTGGGAGCGGGCAGGGAGGGGACACCGCGCTCCGGGAGAATCCCCACAGCCAAACCCCCACGGGGAGCAGCGCTGCCGCCAGAAAGGCTTTTCCCATCCCCTTGAGGAGCGTTTGGAGGCGCCGGGCTCACGGGCGGCTGTGTTCCCACTGAAAAGGGCAAAGCTCTAATCCCCAGCCAGCCGGGCAGGAGCCCCGACTCTGGCTCGGAGTAACTCTGAACTTCACCCGCGTTCCCCGTCACGCTCCCCGTCTCCCCTGGCGCTGCCACTACCCCGAACCTGGCGGCAGCAGCAGGGCTGGGAGCAGCAGCCCGCTCTCTGCCTTAAGATCGGGGAGAGCTCTTTCAGGCTTCGGGATGAAGAAGGAGCCCCGTAGGTGTCAGGCGGGTCCGGCGGTGCCGCGGCCAGGCAGCGGCGTGAGGGCAGCGCCGCCGGACCCTCGGGCCGCCTCCCCAGGCAGCGAGAGGCGCCCGGCCGGCCGGCACCCACCTGTAGGACACCTGCTTCCTGAAGGTGAGGCTGCGCAGCTTCTCCTCCAGCGACTCGTCCGCCGCCGACAGCCCCTGCTCCTCCGGGATCCCGGCGGCGCCCGCCGCCTCCCCGCCGCCCTCGGCGCCCCGGCAGCCGCCGCCCGCCGCCCCCGTCTCCTCCCCGCCGGCCGCGGGGGGATTCATTGCGCCGGGGCAGCGGGGCCGAGCAGCAGCAGCAGCAGCAGGAGGCGGGGGCAGGGGAGGCCCGGCCGGCGGCTGCAGGCGCTGGGGGGCGGCCGGGGCGCCGCAGCTCCCGGGGCCGCGGGGCGCGCTGCGAGCCGCGGCGGCTGCAAATGGCAGCGCGACCGCGCAGCATCCATCGGCGGCCGCACTGCAGCGGGGCATTGTGGGAAACTCCTGCCCGGCCACGCCCCCGCCACGCCCCGCCCGCCGCCGGCCAATGGCAGCGCCGCGCCCCCGCCGCGCCCCCGCGGCCGCGCCCAACCGCGCCACGCCCCGCGGCCGCGCCCCGCCACACGCACCGAGAACATCTTCCGAGAGAACACATTCCCAGAGCACACCTTCCCGAGCGAGCATCTTCCCGAGCGAGCACAGGAGCCCCGGGGCACCCAGCGCTGCCCTCGTCCGCCAATCGCTTCCCCCCGTGATCTCAGTTTGGTGCGCTGAGTCTCAAAGCGCCCAGGGGCAGAGACACCTGACGAGCATTACGGTGCCCTTCCATAAAGTTAGTTGCACTCCCACCTCATCTCTTTCTTCATTAGGGACACTAAGGAAAACTTCAGAGGGAAGTGTCAGCGTGTTTCAGCACAAGATGTGACAGTGACAATAAGATGGAAAAGTACAGAAAAGGTTGAGGTCTGCGGCTATACAGATATTATTGCAGGAATTATTGCAGGTCTACAGTTATACAGAAATTACTGAAGGAATTAGGCACAGACTTTGTTTTCTGTATGCAAAAGTTCCCTGTGGTAATGCAGTCCAAAATAGAAAGACATTAAAAAATAAAAATAAAAATGAAGAAGCATGAACAATTACGCTCTACAGAGAAGGCAAACCCTGCAGGAAGAGATTTCAGTAACTCCTGTGCTCCACAGAAGGCTTCCCTAAACAGCCTTGCCTCTTCTGGGTGAGCCCTGTGCCAATCAGGTTCGTGACAGTCAGCAGATGCCTTACACCTGATCCTCTCTCCTTTCCAATTCCATTCCCAGATTACTTTTAATTACTAGTGAAACACGTAAAGTATAATTAAGCAATATAAAACCCTTGCTTGTTAGAAGCCAAACTAGGGTTCCTATGCAGGACTGCAAAAGGAAGGTCTGGATCCTCCTCTGAGCTGTGTGCAGAGAGATCTTCAAACCAGCATGGAGCTCCACTGGAACCATTGGTCTTTTTCCATTGAGAGCTGGAAAGTCTCCGGTTGAACTTCCAGGGAAATCAGCAGTGAATGTTGCTTGTGAAAGCATTCAATTTAAGACCATGTAACAAATATTTTTTTCAGAACCAAACTAAACCATCTTGAGTTGGAGCTGTCAAAGAGCAGCTCAGAGCCAGCCCAAAAGTCAGCTTTGAGGATGGGGAGTGGCACCATAGGTCCCTCTCTTATCAGTGCTATTCAGAGGTTTTGTCATTGGTGAAAATTGTGTGGCCTGTTGCTATGAGAAGATGCCAATGACATGTGCTAAAAATCCTGTAACTGCAAATTAATTTTCACTCGGAGAGCAGAACACTGTGCATCATCTCACAGCTTTATTCTCTCAGCCTCTGGCCCACATGAGAACAGCTCTGCCACCGGCTCTGTGCCCCAGCTCCACCTCCCCCAGAGCATTTGGAGCACAGCCTAACAACCCATCAGGGTTTCCTACTCCCTCTCCAGTGAAGTTCCATGCCACTGAGCCACCTCCTCCTCCAGCACAACCTCTCCTGCAGCTCCTGCTTGTCAATAACCCTTCTTTTATCCACATGACCAAATTTACACCCTGCTCCGGGATCACCTATTTTTCCTCTGACTGCTGCAATTTGCATGACTCATTTGCAACATGAGGAGCTAAATTGACTTCCTTTGCCTTTTTTTTTTCCTGAATATGAGCAATTATGAGAGAGTCTGAGGCTCGTGAAGGAAAGCCCTGCTTAGCTGTTACACCTGTGGTGGGGCTGCCAATCCCTGTGGCTACAGGAAGGCAGCAACAGTGGAAACTTTGTAGGAGTATCACGTTTGCTCCAAGGTGTGGCTGCAGACACACCACAGGCCAGGAGGTAAAGCATGAGCACGAAAACAGATTTTTAGCAGGTTTTGCCAGTATCTGGGATTATCATGCTAACAAAAATTCCGAACTCCCAGGTCTGGGTTAAGTGCTGTCAGGTTAAATGGAGCACCCCACACCAACTCCGTGGTGCCTGCCCTGATTGTCGGGGAGAGCTGACAAGGTTCAGCAGGTGGGGAGTTCCTTTTCCTGGGTGGGAACTTCTCACCACACTGCATGCCATGAATAGCAGGGTGGAGGGTGGGAATGATGGAGGAGCTGCAGCGAAAGGAGGGATTTCAGCCTTTGGAGTAAAGCCAAGGGAAGGTTTATTCCATTACTCACATGCCTGTAAAATCCCATTTTGAACACTCCAGTGTGCACAGACTGTGTGCACTGTGCAAAGTTTTATTGCAGTGGGAGGGACTGAAAATTCTTTTTCTAATAGAAAAGAGATGGATTTATGAAAAAGGGGATTGGGGAGGAAAAGGATGAGGCAATCTTACTTGTTCAGTGTGCCTGGCTAGCCAGTGAGAAGTCAGTCTACTTAAATGTTCCATATTCCTGAAGTTCACACAAAATTCAATCCCAGGTTAGCCCCCAACATTCAACTTTCAAGAAAAAAATTACAAAGCATATAAAAATATATTTATACACATAGACATGTGTATGCATGTATTTGCATCTCCTCCAGTTGTAAATATTTTTTTTTTAATGTGACATAAATGGCCAGCTTTGCTTTCCAGATCCAATGCTGATAGATTGGATCCACCCACAACATCATTCCCTTTTGGTCAGCATTTAAAGTCTAGTGGAGCACTGCTGATCCATTGGGAAACTGAGGGATGCTGAGGCTCAGCAAGGAGGGACCCACCTCAGCTGAGCAGATCAAACACAGATTTTTATCAGAAAGGTTTTAAAAAGAGGGCTAACCAGACTCTAAGCATTGCTTTAGACAGAGAAAATGAGACAATCCAACAGTCATGAACTTATTCTTAGCTTCCCTCAGCTGTGCCACAGCAATGACAGGGGTTAGAACTTTTAATTTCCTTCTTACTGGAGAGACAAAAATAGTAATTTTATACCAATGTATAGAACTTAGTGTAAGACTAATTCAATAATGAAAGCATAACCATTTGAAGCCCACAGGGAGACAACACCAAGAAAATGAGAAATCAAATAAATCACTTTGACTTTTTGAGGCACAAACTGGAGGGAGACAAGACATGCAAGCATTATTATTCACAAGAAATGAAATTTGCTTTTGTTTCCAATTGCTATCTCCTTTGAATCACCTTGCTTTGCTTAATCTCAGTGGGATTTACAGAGAGGAGGAAGCTACCAGCGGCTTTGCAGACCAGGAATCTGAAGCATGGAATAAACAAGGCAAGCCAAATTCACCAGCATGCCACAAGCATGAGGCCCATGGCTCTAAAAAAATCCTAAAGCAAACAAATCAGGAAAGGGAGCATCAGGAATGAATCTTCCATGAAATACCTTCAAGGGGGGACGAAGTCTGTGCTGCTGTAACACAGGTACAAACAATAGCTAACAGTACAAGGAGAACAATTTCTACCCAAGCACGCCATGAGAGGCATCACGAGCTGCATTTGGACATCCTCCCTCCTGTCCTGCATCAGGAATCAGCCTGAAAAAGGAGAATCAAAATCCAGCCTTGGATTCCAACAGCAAGATGCTTTTCCAAGAACAGCATGTCCTGGAGGCTGGTAGGTAGGGAGGCTGACAGCTCATCACACAGCATTTCCCCATTGTGTGGGGGGTTCTGTTTCAGTCACAGGCTCCCTGCAGCATCACCTGCTGTGTGATGCTTCAAGGGTCACATGGAGATTGAGGAGATTCTTAACCAGTGGCTAATCACAGGCTGTGCTTTGTTTGCTTGGAGGAACTGAGCTCAGCTAAAGCTAAGCTGAGGGTAACTTTCCCAATCAGTCACAGTCTAACGATTTTCCTCTAAAAATGCTATATGTGGCTTGATGCTGCAAACAAGTGCCCTGGATCAATAGTCCTGGCAAGTGAAACTGCCTCTTTGGAAAGCTTCCCTTTTTTTTTTCTTCTGTCACTGTCAATTTCTTTTACTACTTTAGCCTCTTATCCCCAAATCAAGGCATTTCTGAAAACCCACATCAGCCAGAAATTTAGTGCAGGCCACAGTGTTCCAGTTCCCATGGTATGCTGCCTTCCCCAAACTCTAGAGCAGCCTCCTCTAAGAGGCCTTGGAAAGGATGCACCAAAGCCATCTCTCTCACTCCCATTTTCAGTTAAACTGGAACCATTCCTTCCATGGCTAATATTTCCTATGGAAGATAAATTCTTGGTTGCTGTTCTAGGGATGCATGGTACTCAGCTATGAGGTCTCCCTCCCAGTAGAAAACTGGCATAAAACAAATTAATGTGTATTTGTGATGCCAGCTCTGCACAGGGTAATTTTCACATTGGCACTAGGTCATCCATGGTCCAGTTCCCTGGATGACCAGCTGTTGTGGGATGAGGTAAGAGATGAGAATCTGACTCCAATTTTCCAGAAGGTGGATTTATTATTTTATGATATTATATTAAAGGAAATTATATACTAACACTATACTAAACTATAGAGAAAAGAATTAATCAGAAGGCTAGACAAGAATGATAATAAAAACCCATGACTGACCAGAGAGTCAACACAGCTGGACTGGGATTGGTCATTAAGTAAACACAATTCACATGGAACCAATCACAGATGCACCTGTTGGTAAGCAACCTCCAAACCACATTCCAAGCAATCCGATAATTGTTGTTTACATTTCTTTTCTGAGGCTTCTCAGCTTCTCAGGAGAAAAATCCTAGCGAAGGGATTTTCCATAAAATATCATGGTGGCAACCAGCAAAGCCACAGAGTCCCCAGACTGAAAGAATCAGGCATTTCCTTTTCCATGCCTATCAAAGGAGCAGAGGTCAGCTCTGTGCCCTGGCTGGATGCTGGGTGCTCACACAGGCAGAACAAATTCCAAATTGCTGCAGAAAGCTCCCAAATTATCTCAGGGGGGAGGCAGGCTAAGGAAAGGAGCTGAGGCCAGCAGAACCCATTCCAAAAAGCCAAAGCAAAAAGTGCTATTTAAGAGTTCACTCCAGTTACAGCAAGCCCAGAGCAGGGAAAGGCCCCACCTTCCCTGTTTGGGCTGTTTGCCCACCCAGATGAGCCCCAGCCGGCCCTGCCACTCCAGGTGACAGCTCCTCAGTGACCCTGGCTGAAGCAATGCCCCCTTGGCATCCGCCCTCCTGGATCCCACTTGTACAGGGAATTTACTGTTAGTGGGGCTGTAGCACAGCGCTGCACTGAGTGTCATTATCACTGTTAAATGCTGCTGGCCCTGATTTCCACTCATTACTAAAATATAATTCTCTGCCAACCTCAAAAAGGGAAGGGTAAAACTTCAGTAAAACCCCATATCCTTCCTTTTCTATCACTAAATTACCAGTCACTAAATGGACACATTGCAGACACTGGCACACCTGGGAAAGTCGAGGGCCCACATTTTTTCCAGTCATCAGGAAATCAAACAAGTAGCAATTGCTTTTTTTTTCTACAGAAAATATTTATTTGCAAGAAATGAAAAGCATAACATACTTCACTACATACATATTTAGGCTAAAAAAAGCAGGTAGTCTGTTCTCTCACAGAATCAGGCAGATGATTTAAAAAAACAGCAATTTCTTTCCACCCAATGGACATGTTTGCAGTGTGAACAATCAGGTGGGACTGTATCCAGATGACAGCACTTGTACAAAAATAGAAAGGTCACTGAACACAGACACAGAGTTAAATAGACAAGGCAGGAGAATAGAGATATCTGCAGTCAGAAGAGGCCCCAATGAAGTTTACTGAGGAGTTTTGAGGGGAGAGTGGTGTGCTTTTGCACTGGTATCACTGTCCCTGTCATCTTAGACAGTTTTACATGTTTGCACAAACCTATACTGCACTCACATGCACAGAGGGAAAGGCAAACACCAGCTGAAGTGCTCTAGGGGTGTCACAGCAGTGACTGCTCTGCACGGCCCAAGGCAATGGAATTGCCCATGCATACTTCTCCTCAAGAGAGCACCAGCAGGTAATTTACCCTTGGAAGGCCCAGTGAATCTCAGGGAAACTGGGATGTACTTGCAGCACCCTCTGAGAGGAAACTGGATCTCACTGTGCCTGAGGGTGGTTAGGGCATCAGTGCTCCCAGGGGCCACCTTTTAAGGCAACTTACACCACTTACAAAAGAAAATAATAATAAAAAAAGCATTCAAAGTCATAATTCTGCAGACCAGAAATGATACCAGAATACAAAATAATTAGTTTTTTGTACCAAGCCAGAACTGGTCTCTGGAAAGGCCAGACAATCTAGGCACACATGCAAAATGACACAGTGCAACAACATTCAGTCAACAATTAATCACAGGACAGTCTTCAGAGCAATTCACACAACAGTTTTACAAGTGCTCCGTGATGTGGAATGTGAACAGGTTTCAGAGAGAAATGCCTGGACTTTCTGCTGCACCAAGCCCAAAGTGCCCTGTGTGATCAGGTAGATGCCTTTATTTAGCAACACTTACTACAAGAAGAAAACTCAAAACTCTGTGGTTTTGATACCTTTTGATATTCACCATGCACATGTGCACAGATGCACACACACACACTCATTCTAACTGTACAAATGAAGAAAGCAAGATGCCATTATATCAGCACCACTGATTAAAGTCTGTTATGGTAAAGTCAGATATGAGCAGAGTTCTGTTTTACAAAATTCAGTACCTGCCTCTGCTCCTCCCTCTCTCTTCCACTCCCTTCATTATGGACTGCTAAGGCTCAGAAAGATTTGCACCTGCTGTTTAGAGGGTAAAGTGGGGTATAATATAAAGGTCAGGTATGCATAAACAGGACTGCATGGCATTAAAGAGCAAGGGGAACAGGAGTGAACCTAAACCTAGCAGGGAACTAATGAAAGAGACTATCACTGCTGATTTAGGCTATTACTGCTGATTTATGGAATCAAGAACTAGAAGGCTTCCCTGTGATGCAAGGAGTCCCTTCACCTGCCTTTTCTTTCACCCCTTCTGTAAGACAGGTCTACAAATCCAGCTTTCCCATGTTGTGTTCTCACCTCTTTAGTTGCAGCTCTTGGAGGAAGAATCTGGAGATTGGTTGTAGGACAGATAAGAGACTACTGCTAGTGAAGAATATCCAAACTCCACTCAGCATCAGATCCAAACAGCATCACAAATGAGTTTCCTGCATGATGAACTTTTTTCTATACAAGAATTTGATTCATATATATATATATACACACTGGTAAAGCAGAAAAAGACCTGACATAAAAATGAGAAAACCAAATTGCAATTTGCCTCTCAATCCTGGAGTCTCTAATGGATGCTGATCACCTAAGCAATGCAGTATTAATCAGGATTAATCTTCAACAAATTCTCTGAATGCCCAATGTCACTTTATTGGCCATGAGAAAGCTACAAGATGAACTGAATCCTTACATTTTCTTTGTAAAGACCTTACTTAACACATACATGAGTTCATTCTCCTTTGCAACCCCTAAAGTTGTTAAATCTTAATGCTAGAGAGTGCAAAGCAGCAACACATCATAGCACTACACTGTTATATAGGCTGGGACAACTTTAGTAGCTACAAAGTACTGACCTATCATTTCACCTTCAGAACACAAAATGTTCCCTTTTTAATTAGTGACTGAAGAAAGAAATATTTTAGTCACCAGGAGTATAAAAATACTCTGCATTCCTCTGTTCTGAGCTGCGTGGGTTTTGAATGGCCTCTTGGCATTAGCTAGAATCTAGAGCCCAAATACTCAGTGGAAATCCCTCCCAACGTAGCAATTAGCATCATTCACTCACTTGACCTACATTCTAAAAGTGTCTAGACAGAATTCACCACTGATAGCTTGGAGGGATGGGAGTGGAGGGGTGGGTTGGTTTCTTTAGCAGGAATAAAAAAAGTTTTTAGATTAATTTTTGGTCTATGTTAGAAGAATCAAGAACACATTAAGATACACTGCTACACAGACAGATGTGGAGGAAGAGGTCCCCTGTCAGTATAAATCAGACCTGCAGCCTCCAAGAGCAGAGTGTGAACACCATGCTGGTTGTACCAGCTGGGATCTGGCCTAAGAACCTCAGCCTAATCCATCAGTCTGTGCTGGTGAAAAATATTGAGTGGTGCAGAAGAAATGAAAGAAGTGCAGCAAAGAACTATAAATAGCCTGGGGGGAAAAGAACTGAACACTATCTACACCCCAGTAACAAGGTTAGAAACGTCACATGCCCTGTGATTCAGACTTTTAAAATATACATATATATAAAATAATGCCCTATATTCCTTCATAGCTTATCTCCCTAGAAGCAAAGATCCAGCAGATCTAAACATGCTCTAAAGCTACAGGCCAAAAGGTAAATTTACTGCTGTGTATAAAATTGTGCTGGTGATTAACTTAACCTTACAGCTGAGGATTTCACTTAAGTCCTCTGCTGGAAATGGAAATTATGTAGTACACAAGGCCTTGCTTCCCTGTCCTATGATTCCACAGCACCAGGTCACTGATCAGCAGAAAAAGCACACTGGCTGAAGGCTAAGGCCTCAAGTAATAGAGCTGAACTGACTAAAAGCACTTACTGGCATCCTCCCTGAATGTGCCTCACTACTGCTGTGCCCCTAACCCAGAGCACAGAAGCTGCCTCTCCACGTGGGCTGCAGTGCACCAGCATTCCCACCCCTGCATGCTGAGGCTGGCAGTGCAATGGCACCTTGTCCTGCCTCTCCTGTCCCCTGCTAGGCACAGAACAGGGACACAAACCCCCTCTGGAGGTCATGGGTCCTTGCCACACCACAGCCTCTGAGTAGGTGATGGCAGGGGATTCCTGGGCCCCTGGCAGAGAAACCTGTTCCGTTAAGGCCCCTGAAGAAAAATGACCACAAAGATAGCAAAGTGAAGCAAAGCTTTTCCTTATTCTAAACTAACATGTAATACAATAAATCCCCAAGCAATGTGTGTGCTAGGTCAAGAGATTCCTTAAAAAAGAGTACCTAAAAATAACTTAAAGGAGTACACAAATTAAGATTATAGTAATAGATTATCAAATACTTACAAGAAATCAGAATGGCCACACTGGCTTGGATGGATTAGTACAGAGGTCTGACCCAGACCATGGCCAGTTTCAAATGCTCAGGATGAAAACACAATTGACTATCTTCCAACCAGCCCAAATCAAACTAAAAAAGGGTAAAGTTTTAATGGTGGCCAGTGCAGTAGGCTTCAGAGAGGAGGAGCTATTTTTGTTGTGCAAAATCATCTATCCTTTAAGAGCTGAGAAATAATTCCACTTAGGTTTTCACACAGAGGAGTCACCAGCTGTATCTGGAATGGGAGGTGATCCATTTAGCTGGCACTGGGCAGGAGCTCAGGCTGACACTGCAAACTGCAAGGCTGGAAAGTGGTGCTGTGCTTCACACCCTGGGGCCTCTTCTGCAGAACATTTTAACCACTTGGTTGCCCTCAAAGGCAGCAAACCAAGGGTGCTCTGGGAAAAGAAATTAAGGAATTTTCTAAGCTATGACCTTGCCCACTTATGCTGACCAGTTGGGGTCAATCCCAGCTTTCTCCTGTCACTTTGCTGACCTCAAGTGGCTGAGCAATGCAGCCACCCCTTGTGGCACTCACAAGTGACCACTGTCTTAAAACCGTAAAAAAAAAAAAAAAAACAACACAAAAAAACACAAAAGTTGTTAATGGATGCTGGAATGATGCAGAGAATGCAGCAGGATCACTGTGAAGGGAAGCAGACTTTATGGTGCAGGCTGACCCATGCCAAGATGGGAACACTTGCAAAGCAGACTACAACTGCACTTCTCTCACTGTCACCTCAGGTAAAACAATAAGGCACTTGGGTAGAAGAATAGGGCATTACCTAGAAGAGCAAATCTGCACACCAGAACGAGCCCATGGAGTCAGGCACTTGTTTCACTGTCACTGATGTGAAACACCCTCTTAAAATGGCACAGGGAGGACTGATCCACAGTCCCCTCCAATCCACCAAATCCCTTCCATTCATTTCACTGGATTTTGAGTCAGGCCTGACGGTGAAAAACAGGATGCTGAAGGAAGAAGGTCAAAGGAGAATGAAGAACAAGGAAGGAGCTGGTGCGACAACTGCTGTAATAAAATACAAATTCAATATTTTACAAAATAGAATAGTTGCAAGAAATATCTACTGTACATAGTAAAAAATTATTTGTAAGGCTAGGTTAGTTTTTCCCTTATTTATCATTAGGAAAAAAAAATAAAAGAAAAAAGAGCTTCAAATTACTTTTTTTTTTTAATTGACTTCTTCTGGTAAACTGTTAAGCAGCTCTGCTAGCCTGCTGAATTAGGGATTTTCACATTAGATCCATCCTCAATGGAGCATGAGTGCCGTTCTGTAGGAACCAGATAAAACCCTGCTCAAATTCTGGACTGAGTTCAACTATGCCTCTGCAAACACAAACTGCAAGGAGCACAGCTCAGGCAAAGGCATGACCAGGGTACTGAGAGAGAGACAGAGAGGGCACATGAAGTACACCATAGGACAAGAAGGAACAGAGCATGGAGAAGAGGACTGGACCAGAATCAGACCTGAATGCTGCTCTTGGCTTTCTCCTGAGCCTGGGACAGTCACTTCACCCCCTCACGTGCTCATCTCATTCCTCTTTTGACACGTCTCCTGCCCATGTAATCAGCTCCTCAGATCAGAGGCAAACACCTAACACAGGATCCACCACCCTAGGCATGAGCTGGCCTATCTGTACCCAAAGCAGGTGGTCTCAGACCACACCTCTGGAAAAGCAGGTAAGAGGAAAACAAGACACCTGGCTTTATTTTCGGGCAATTCAAGCTTAAGGGGAGGAAATGGGCATTCAGTGATGTTCATCTGTCCAATTTCAGGGTTTGCCCAGATCACTTGCAGGGTTAGGAAAGCTCAGTTCTCTTCATTGCAGCTACCTGAACAGAATGTTTCAAAGCTAATAAATACTATTTACAACAGTAACAGGAAGATGGCAAGGAAAGGAAAACACAAGACAATCTGAGACTGGGTCTACACAAGAATTTTCATCAACCAGCTAGAAGCCAATAAATTAAATCCATACACTCCTCTAAGGAGGCACTTGTGGTTTAAGCCTTACATTGATTTAGTTTGTTGGGAAGGAACTGACTTAAGCTAAATATATTAGCCTTAAGCAGACTAAAGGGCATCCATCTAAACTATTGCATAAATGTAACAAAACCTGCTTTCTAAACAGATTTAGTTAAACTAGCGTAATTCTCCCACACAGTGTGTGGTAGGACAGTGACTGATCTTTGCTTAATTTCTCAAGGGTGGAAGCAGGGAAGCCCACCAGGATTGCATTCAATGCACAGAGAAGCCTACACTGTTAAGTGATGAAGAGTCTGGAGGGGAGAAGAGAAAGAGCATGGGGAGGACAATCCAGCAGCATCATGGACCAGCCCTCTCCTGCCTGTGCTGTGAGCTCAGCAGTGTCAGGGCCCTTTCTTGTCCCCTCAGCAGCAGGCTGCACATTGCTTCTCTATCCCCCCAAAAGGCTCCAGTGCTGCAGACCAGCAGGCACAGAGCTGTGGTGAGACTCTAAGCACCATCATGCTGCATCTCCTCTCTCTCTCCATTACCTTCTCCCAAGAAAACCATCACCCACATGCTCCCATTGGTTTTGCACAAATTCACCCTTCTCCAGAATGTCTTTGTGCTCAGATCAGGCTGTGTGCATGCACAGGCACACACAGTCACTGGCACACTGCTGGCATCATCTGCCATCATAATTCAGTGCTGCCCTTGCAGTGTTAGACAGGAAAGGGACAAAAGCAGAGACAGGGACTGTGTGCCACGTGAGGAAGGGAGTTACAGAGACAAGAGATCCCATCTGTAGTCACAGCCCCATCAGTCAATGCAGAAGTTGAACTCCCTCTCTTTTGTACTTTGGTTCACTGAGGATGACAAGTCAGGGGAACTTTGGTTGAAAATATGTGGGAAGGAGGGAAGTCAAGAAAAAAGGCCTTTTTTATTTTTAAGAGGTGGCATTGACTCTTCTGTCTATTTCAATTATCTTCAGTGTTTCATTTCCTTCTAGCTCCGAGTTGACTCTGTAGGGAGCAAAAAACCAAAGGTTAATGCTAACAGTAAGTTTTTTAAGTACATATCCTGCTTGATTTGGCTAATGCTAAAGATCCATTCAGTATTTACCAGCAAGGTATTGGTCAGTTAGCTGAGTCTGGTAACATACTGAATTATCCTAAAGTAGACTTCTCTTTGGTTCTAGGCAAGCAAAGGTGCAGCAGATGAAAGCATATATATTTAAACCAGTGACTCTCTTTTCAGAGGCCTGAAAAACTTACATTTATGCTAAAAATAAAGAGCAAACAAAAAAAAATCCCTTACATTTATGCTGAAAGTGAGGGAATTCAGTGTGAGAACTTAAGTAGTCAGATAATTGTACATGTCTGTCTCCTGAGACTGAGTCCTGCAAACTTTCAGCAGTAATGCTTCAGTAAAATCACTGCTGTGAGAAACTCCAGCTCTTCATGCCCTAACCTCATTGAAATTCCAGTGAATCACAACCTCACACTTCCATACAACTGCCAAAAGCTTATTCCTTTGGGAAGCACACAAGTAAGTGCTTTAAAGAAGGGGGTAGGCCCAACTAACAGGCTTACAGGGGTTAGGTTTCTGGCAGAAGTACCGAGTTTGGTAGCTGCATTACTACAGTTCTGATGCAACCACTTCTCCAGAGCAACAGTGACTTTGCCTATAGGCAAAGATAAAAGCCAAACTCTTCCTTCATGCTTCATGGTGCCCAGCACACGAAGTGTTAGTGCTAGCCTAACCTCTGTCCTTCAGGCATGAACAGGAGTGACACAGAACACCCGTGTGACAAGCAGCCTACTCTGCACTCACCTGTGCTGCTGCAGGCCCAGCAGCACTGATTTCTCTAGCCTGGTCTCGTTGGCTATTGTGAATTGCATGATTTCATCCTGCTGTGTCCCTGGCACAGCCTCCAGGGACAGTGCTGTCAACTTGGAGGCGTCTGTTTGTCTGTCACTGCGATCTGCGAAGGAGATCGCGCTGGATGGCTCCTCCAGCTGTTGAGGCTCTTCATAAATTAGGAGGCTCCTTGACCTCACTGCATACAAAGAGAGAAGACAAAATGAGATGAGCAACAGACAGCTCAGAGAACAACCCTGGTCATTTCAGGAAATGGAAATTGTTAGGGCAGAGCCAAAGCTGCAAAGGCCTTTTCTTTTCATAGTGATTAAATGGGGCAATTTAAGAGCTGAAGAAAGAAACCACAGGAATGGTCTAGGTAGGGATCAAAAAGCCCTAAATTATTCAAAAAACAAGGACAAAATTAAATAATAACTTTGATAATATATTATTTCATTATGGTTATGTAATACTAACAGTTTCCCATTCAGTCCTTGGACTCTTTGGTGACACTGGCAAAGAAAACAGCCACTGAAATAATTTGTGCATTTTAACAGTATGAACATCTGCTACCAAGTAGAAACCCTGCTACCCTTCACAGACCACTAACTTTAGTTCTGCAAACAGAGGCAAAAAAGTCTTTAAACAGAAGTACCAAGCAGGCTAGTGGGGAAAAAGTTCTGCCCATTTTTATGAAGTCTGCTGCCATCAACATCAGACAAGCTATCCTTCTTAGAAAAACAGTGGTATACATTAAAAAATGGCCATTTAAGGAGCAGAAATGCAAGAGGTGCTTGAGAAGGGGGTTGGGAATGGGTGTGGAAAACAAGTGCTTAAATACAACCAAGGAAAGAGCAAGACTGGAATAGCTGTCACTTACCAATTGAATCTGTGTAGGACTCTGGTGAGGAATGCTGCCTGGGCAACACCATCTTTGTAGCAGAAGGATATGGCCCATAGCTCTGAGAGAAGCTGCCAAAAACTACTGCAAAGCACAGCACCACCATCTGGCAAAGGGAGGAGGCAGGAGAGGTGAGCCCACCTGACCCACATGCACACAGGAGATCTGACACTTTATCAAAACAAATCATGTGGGGCCATCCTCACCTCTGCACACCCAGCAAAGGCACCTACACAATGACAATTCAGTGCTTCAAAGGGCACATCTCAATGCGGGGGTTTGTTTTCAATGTCTGCACCATTCTGACCAGCTGCCATTTTACTCACAAAGCTGCCATTTTACTCACATGGCAGATAAAGCTGCCATGTGTGTCTTGCAGGCACTGCTGAGGATTTCCAAAGTTATTTCTGCTGCTGGCCCCAGTTTTGCTTCCAAGTGACAGTGAGGCTAGATTGGGAGAACAGCTCATGCCTTGTAAATTATTTCCATCAATTTACAGCACTTTTGGTATAAAGGGAACTTGATAGCTGAATGTAAGGAGGGGAAAGCAAATGTTTTATTCTACTCATTTTCTTATCTTGGCTACTACTACTGAAATAGGACAGAGGTAGATTTACAGCCTCAGTCATATTTTGATTTGGTTGAGCAAGTTTATTTTTATTAGTATCAAAAGTACGAGCCTCAAAGGTCACCTTCATTTTCATTTTACAACCCTAGACACCATTTCCACCTTATAAAACTGCAGGAAATAATAAAGTGGGACCCTTGGAAGAGCACTGATCCTTCTTTCATCACTGCAGCACCCAACTAAAGGCACAGGGCTATTCTCCTCCAGAACTCAGTACCTTCCCACAACCATTAATCTTCATCCATCACAAGTCTCACCTCCCTCAAAATTGTTAAATCATTAAAAGGAGTTCCCTAAGCTGCAAATTTGCCACTGAGAGGCTTTGCAGATCAAGAGATGTGCCTTGAAAGAGATTGTCTTTCCCTCAGAATTCCCAGCCTTAGGAATACTCACCATAAGACAGGTCCCTGTCTGTGTGCTAGCTGCCTTACACGAGCGGGACACTTTGCCAGCAACCACGGCTTGGAGTCTCTGCAGCTGCTGCAGAAGAGTTCTGGAGGGCAAAGACAACAAACAAGCATCACACACACTGACCTGCTTGTTGGTTAAATAGATTTTTGTTCCAAATTCCACGCATGGCAATAACACAGCATTTAGGATAAGGTAGAGATAGTTAAAGTCTTCTTAAAATCACTAGCAAGGAATGTTTTGAATTTTACGAAGTTTTTACATGTATTAGCACTGAAATGTTCAAGATTTTTTTCTTTTCCCTCAGCTTATGTCCCTCATCAATTACTTCTTTAGTACTTTCAGTAAGCTTTTATAAATAAAAATTGTATTTTCAGTGTTTCTATACAAAATGACATTAACAACTGAAATTGCTCTGCATACAAGTCACCAGTTGCATATATAATGTCATGAATTCAGCTGGAGTTTTTCCATTATTTTTAAAGGTGCAAAATCAAGTTTATAACTGCTCAGTTAGTTTTCAAAACCTTCAAGTGGCTCCTCTGATTGTGTCTTTCAGAGGTCCCAGCCACAATGACAATCCTCTTGTGGCTGGATTCAACAGTCCCAGACCAAAAGAACCTTTCTGACTGTTTTTTGGTGTGTTTTTTTGTTTTGTTTTGTTACCTTTTCTGCTGTAGCATCAATTACTACAGTCAGAACACAAGTAATTTAAACAGGAAATTATCTCAAAGTGTGATCGGTACAGGATTTTCACATAAGTCTCTTTAACAATCTATGAGCAACCCAAATGCCTGTCCTCAACACAAATACAGTACAATTTTGTATGAAGATGCTGAATTTTCTATTTGTTCCCAAATTTACTTTTCACTTCTCCTGTAAGTTTCACAATCTACTGTGCAGGATACCCCACAGAAACTCCAGACAGTTTTGGAGGCTGTTACGTCAAAAGCTAAAGCAAGAGGCAAGGTCAGGATGTCAGAAAAAACAGAAGGAGTATTTTAAGACCAAACTGGCTAAAAGCTAATTGTAGGACAGACCCAGAGGTGCCTTCACAGCTCAATATACACTGGTCTGCTATTTTGATAGATTTTTTTAATCATCAATGCTCACTGCTAATTAGGGTTTAATGAATTCAAGGACTTCAGGAATACATTCTGAAATGAGCACAAGGCATTCTCACAGCACAGATTTATCTGGGCCAGCAGATCCTTCTCAACTTGTTAAGAAAGGATATCTTGAATGCTCTTGAGAGCATGGCTTACTCTGTAACTCAGTATTTAAAAAAGAGAGCAATATGCCCAATGCAATCCTTTATTCAGTAATACAGACCACAGGCAAATTAAGAGATACAAACAGTGTCCACCACCTGAATGAAACCATCCTAATTCCCTGCTCCCTCTGGCATCTCTCTCCAGTTCCTCCTGCCATCCACTGCATGGCACAGAGCTGTGCACATCATTTCCTGGCACAGAACACCTTTCCTGCAGTATTCCCACCTCGTGCCACCAGCTGGGTTAGACAGCAATGCCCTTCCAACCCTCAACTTTCTGTGCTATTTTGGAAGACTAAATCTTTCCCCCATTTCAGGCCTGACTCACTGGAGGAAGGAGCTCTCCTCCTCCTCAGCTTGGGGGCTGGCAGCAGCAGCCTTGAAATGCTGATCGTTCCTGCCACTTTTTGTGGAGGCGTCAGTGAGAAAACAGCTAATGGCTGGTGAGGAAATCAACAGAGAAGAGGCAATTCTCCTCAGTTTGTTCATCTCTGCCTTTTCATGCTCAATTTAAAAAACCTGTTGGGCAGAGTGGGCCCAGAGAGCTGATTACAAAACAGCCTCTTTGGAAAGTGTAATTAGGAGGTATTCTGAGGTCTTCTACAGACAGAGGAAGATTCATCCTCCACCTTATTTACCAAATTCCTTCACATCAAATGTCTTTCTTCTCCCAGTCACTTATCTGTTTGAGCAGAGCTACTGTTTCCTTCTCTACAGACAAGGACTCAGTGTTTGGAGCTGACAGGATACAGGTGCATTTGCAAACTGTGAGCAAGAACTGAGGCAAGAACAAGAAACAAGTTTGATCAGAGATGACACCAGTTTATCCTGCCACTGTCAAAATGAGACACTCCTTGGTGCATTTATTCTCTGAATCTGGAATGGTGGAAGACCGGATTCTGAGGTCAAAAGATTCCTATGCAAAAGCTTGGGACCAGACAGCTGCAAGGGTGATCTGGAGCAGGAGAGGCAAAAGGAGCAGATCTCTGATGCACCCTCTAAATCCCAGCAGAAAGGCCACAAATGCTTTTAGTGGAATACACTGCCTATGGCCAAGTCCTAACAGGAGAAAATGCAATGCCAAGACAGCATGCTAAGGGGGTTTGCACCCACAGGGATTATTTTCACTGTGTCTGACACGTTTCCCAGGGATATTCAATTAGAGGGTCAATTCTGTAGGAGGTGTGAGTGAGCTTTCACGCTTTTCCCTGCCAATGGAAGCACCTCAGAGGAAAGCTGTAAAGTGCCTGAAGACTCCTGCACTTCCTTCCACATGCTGCCAGCAAACTCAGTCTGCCAGTGATGTCTTAGTTTTGGTGCATATTCACAAATATTCATCTTCAGAAGAGGCCTTTTCACTACCAAAGTATGGAGCAAGTCAAGCCTTCCCTTCTGCTCCCAGTGATACTTTAATTAAGGAGAGAAAACTTGTCACTACAGAACCACCTGGGAGACTTCCTTAAGTCAGTCTTTCTGTTTAAAATCCAACATTGATGCAAACAAACAGAAACAACCAAACAACATCATCTGGGGACACCAAACACTTTATCCTAATCAAAAGTTTTTAGAGGATGATTCCTATGGTGTGAGGAACAAAACCCAATTCTGGTACAGAGAGAAAAAAAATATTCAGTCTTGTAATTCTCCACAGAGATTGCTTCTCTGCCTGTCCCATTTGAAGCAATGGCGACAAATCCCAAAGTGAGGTTTTAACTAAAAGACCACTTAAATCCACAATCTTCCCTCATGTGAATTACAAAGAAAATCTCCACAATTTTTTTCATAAAAGATGTTTCAGCATAAAAACCCTAGTAAGTAAGTAAGGAGTTACTCCAGGGCTGCCAAGCTTTGTCAACTATTGTAATGGTGGCCTGAAATTAGGTGCAAGAGATCTCACTGCAGCTTAAACCTACATCCTTTACTCCTTGAAAACAATTTGCTAAAATGACTTTATCAGTCTCAAATGAATAAACAACTGATCAAATCAGTGAAGTCTGGCAGCTTTGGTGCTGATAAACCTTTGGTGGGTCAGACTGATGTGCAACTTGATCTTTAGGGGACTGGGAGTTGAAGAAATGGAAGAATATCCTATTTTTGTTTACAAGGCATTGCCTTTAAGGTGCTTGTTAGTGCAGACCAGCACAGTTGGTTGCTGTTACTCCATGGGAGCAACTCTGGCATCCACCTGCATTCATTGTCCATGTGTGACACTCTCACCCACACATGCACTGGATCCTATGTCTATCATTTCTCCAGGAAAAGAGATCATCAAGATGCTTATAAATACAGAATCAACAAAAGTGAGAGGCAAAAGCAATTCTCAACACATGATACCCAGAACCAGATGTTTCAAAATGGTCTTTAAGCCCAAACAGGGCTCCCAGGTAGACAACACTGGTGGTCAGAGAATGTTAGCAACCCTCTGGATGATCACTGGCAGTTTCTGCCTTTGGTCTCAGCCAAAATGTGAGTGGGTCAAGCCTTCCTGGTGACTGGGACAACTTAGTTCAATACCCAACACCTGCTTCTTCTCACACCCTTTGCTTTCTGAGAGAGCTTAGACGCTACTCAAACCAATGGCTCACTTGTGGCAATAAGACAAAACAGGTAAGAATGGAATAATGGGCTTCCATAGTTTTGAGAAAACTGCCCAGGAACGAACTTGGATGGGTTTCTTTTAAGGGATTGAGTCACACAAATGAGGAGAGGTAACATATGCTACTGTTCTAATACTAAAGCTGACAAAAATGCTGCACTCACCCACTCAGAGTAATGAGAATTAAAAACTCTGGCATCTTGATCGCCAGCCTCCTGCCTCATCTTTTAAGATGTGTGAATGCCAAGGGAGATGCTCCTGGATGTAATTTTTTTGACCACACCTGCACCTTTGACATTACATCTCTTCAAACCCAGATTTTCAGGCTAAGGCTGGCTTTCAAGGAAGAATCTTCTAATTTTTTTCATGTTACTGAGAGTAACGAAGGAAAACTTTTATCAGAAAAAAATTCTCGTGTTTCCATGGTTTGGAGCCAGATTTTGAAATGCAAGCAGGGTTTCCCTTAAGTCTTAGGTATGTATCTATGCAAATGTTTTCTATATATAGATTAACATACTCTTAAAATCTGATTGCACATACTGAAAGGAAACTGCTGTTCAATAGTTGTATGTTTTGGAAATTGCTCTTCAGTTCCTCTCAATCCAGCTAGACTACACAAACATGATAGTTACTGACAGTAACACATGTTCATTAACTTCTAGGTAAATAACTGTAGCCCAACTTTTCAACAAGGTAAAAATCCAACTTTGTCTACATCTACAGCTGAAAGCATCATTTTAACACATAATCTTATTTTCCTGTTATCTTTCTTCCCCTCTTACAGTCTTTCACAATGGGAGAACAGCTTTGATCTAATTTTAGATAATATGTTCAATAATGTCTTCATTTTTTACTGAAATGAATACTCAAAGTTACAGCTAAAGTCAACTAGGGCTCTGTTTTGGGCATATTAAATAAGATACATGTGTGCCTAACTGAGCTAGAGAAATATTTGAGAAATAAAGCCCTAAACATATAAAACTGGATATCTGACACACCAAATTGACACTAAATTTTGACCACCACTCCAAATAGATTCCTTAGATTCCTGACTGTATGTTGGAGATGCAAGCTCCAGCTATAGGATGCTGTGAAGACAAGTTCTGAAACCTGTGAACATTTTCTGGATGTCATGCCAAGGCTCTGTGCAAATACCAATGAGGAAATGAGACATTTTGAATTCACTGTAGGATGTGGATAATGTACATTAAACCAGGGCCTGGAACCATTCTCTGCATGAGACAGTTGCACAATTGTACAGTAAAGATGAAAAGTGGCTTTTTGGAGTTAAGGTGAAAAACTCTATAATATGATATGTTACAAAACTGAGGTTTGATAAAGCAGGCACTTTAACAAATTTCTCAGCACTTCACACATAAGCCTTAGCAGATTTTAGACACAGTTGATATCTAAATAGCCAAAACAGCATCATCATGAGTTACAAGAATTTCAGTGCAGAAGGATGAACATCTGCTTCTCTGCATGAGATTACAGATCAATATCAGTGCTATTGCACAGGGAAGGAAACAATGCAACTCAACCCACATGGGGAAAGCATGAAGGATTTAGAGATCATACCACTTGCCTAAAACCTTTTAGAGCATTTAGCATGAAAGAATTAAGATAATCAAATAATAGGTAAGATGCCAAAGGTCCTTTGTGAAAGGATGGACAACAAAGCTTGAGTGAATCCTCAATAGCTTAGAGATGAAAACAGCTGGCCAAATTTATCTTAACTGGGGAGAACAACAGCAGGTTGATAACATGTTATCCCCAAGGGGATAATCTACAGCTGCACCTTTTCTTAAGAGAAGCTGGCTTCAGTCCCTTCTGGGACAGATTCTGGGTGAGACATCTCTACTCCACACCTACAGATTAGCTGCTGGTTCTTTCATGTCAAACCCTGGAGGATGATATAAGAGGCACAGGAATGGCTTGGCTCTCTTCAAGCAAGCAGCAGATGTCTTTCTGCATGAGCAGTGTGTGGGAGACACTCTGCAACAAGTCACAGCGCTACAGGGTCTGGCTTCATGAAATTAGAGATTGGATCCAGAGATTAGAAACAACACATGCCACTCAATTAGCAATGCACTGGCTGCCAGATCAGCTCTAGGGCCATTTTCCATGATCCTGGGTCTTATCTTCAAAATCCAGCTTCCCCCCACACTTTAGTGTCACCATCATGTTCCTTGGTAATATTCAGCCATCACTGCAAATGCCTCTAACTGGGAAGTACTGAGGGTGGGCTCATCTGGTACCTACTCACTGGAATTTGCCACTGAGCATAAGCCAGGATTGACACTGTGCTCTCCCAGCTAACATCAAATTAAAAGCTTAGCTACACAACATCTTCTGCCATGTGTCCTTTGAAAAAGCCACCACTGAGTCACCCATTTTTTCAGAAATGAAGAAGCAAGAAGATGATTTTCCCCTCCAAATGAAGGAAATTCTGGGGTGTGAGATAGTTAGAAGGGTGCAGAACAATTGCAATGACATCTAGTAGTGCACAAGGAAGTAATAATGACTCTTGAGTTTCAGCACTGTTAATTCTGGAAGTGTCATGTCTCAGATTAAGGCTTCCTGGCAAAATTCACTAAACAAAGACAATTGGGAGAGCTGGACTGTAGGGTTTTTTTTGTTTTGTTTTGTACTGCTAATTACATTCCCCTGGGCAGTGGAGGAACTCAGAGAAGAGTGCTAAAAGGTTTCTCAAGCACACCACAGGCTGGGGAGGCAGTTTAAGATATGACATCAAAACTTCCATGCTTTATATCCCTGCAGTCACAGTAACTGGCATTCCACATCTTTCTCTGACATGAACCCCATCAGACACAGTTATTGTTCACATTTCAATTGATCTCTTAACCATCAGATTTTCACTTTTCATGGTGATATCCCACTACCAAGTTCTGTTTGATGATGTCCATACCTTACCTGTTAGTGTTCTCCAGGACTTCAACCTTCTTACGCAGCTCACTGTTTTCATTTGAGCAGGTCTCAACTCTGGAGACAGCACAATGAAACAGAAATACAAAAACATCTGTTATTTGTTCAAGTGATTGCAAAACAAGCCAAACTTACTTTCACTGAGAGCTCCATGATCTTGCCTGCATTTAAAGAAACAATTACACCAATGAATCTTAGTTGCAATATTTAATCACACTTCATAGCATGAAACACAAAGCAAAAGTTGCATTAGCTGTCTGGCAAATGCCATGCTTCTGAAATCAGAGCCTCAAATTTCAAGTTTATAAAGGCTAATAAGCCATGAGATTAAGGACAGTGCTCAAGACTGTCCCAAGACACTACCCATTTCCAAACCACCCCTGAAATCCCCAAACTAAAGGACATTGTCATACAACATGTAAGAGGTTCAAGTAAAATATGTGACTCCTAAGAAAACAAACAAAACCATCCTGAATAGCTTCAAGAATTAAAAAGGGAAAAGAAAATATCCTTGATATCTGGTATGCATGAGGTGGAATTTCAGAAGAGTAACTCTGAGGAAGCAAGACAGAGCTATAAAGAGACAAGAAAAAAAATGGAAATTACATCAAGGATATCACCAAAGATGGTACAAGAGTTTTAACAGAACCATCTGGTGAATTGCATAAGAGTAATACTAGAATATTCATCTCCTGGAAGAAAGATAAATTTGGGATATAAATCACTAACTGGGGGTTTGGCTCCTGCTTGCTAAGGGAAGTCCATGGGTCACATGCTATTTTCCTGAGTCCTGCTTATTTTCCCAGGCAGTTCTGACTCACCCACTTCCTATTTCTGTTTTCATCTGCACTGGAAGACAGTTCACTCACTCTGGATCCATCTTTCCCTGAACACTGCCTGTCCACTGGCCAACACAGACTCCTGAGGTGAAGGCCAATGCAGCTGGGTGCTGCCTAATTTAAGGTGTGAAGTGTTTGCTGGCACATTAGCACGGTCCTGACCCCGCCAAGCAGCTGCCAGGAGCAGGGCCTTTTCTCAGTCACTGCCACGAGATGGCAGCTGGCACTCTGTGCATGGAACCGTCCCAGCAGCCACAGCTGGATCCCTCCCCAGTCCCACAGCTAGTGCTATTGGCCTGCTTGAAACAGGAAGGAGGCTGGCTTACTTTTTTTCCAGACTGTCCATGTATTCTTTCTTTTTTCTTCTACTTTCCTGGGCAGAGATCTAAGGAAAAACGACGAAAAACACCAAATATTTGCACAGAAAACAAAAGCATCAGAGATGAATTAATAAACTGGTAAAAAGCCCCCGTGTTATGAGATTCCAGCATCTGTCTTGTTCTCATTTCTATTCCTGGCAAGCAAAGCACTGACTTGATCTATTTCCACATTCTGAAGCAAGGCTCCTCCTTTCAATCACACAAAAAAAGATCATTCCCTGCTAACCTTAAAAAAGAAACCAGATTCATCTGGAGAGAATATCCCAGGACAAATACCAAAAGATGATCCCAGCATGATGTCCTGCATCCAGGAAGGAAAAAAGCCCATGAATGTATTAGAAAGCAGCTTTGCAGACAAGGGCATGGGGTCCTGATGAACAAGTCAAACAACTGTCAGCAGTGTGCCCCTGCTGGAAAAGCAGCCAGCCAAACAGGGGTCTACATCAAGGAGATCACAGTTAGCAGGTCCAGAGGATGGGCTCTTCCCCCTCTGCTCAAGGGCTGCAAAAACCCAGCTGAGTACAGCAGTGCAGTCCATGGCTCAGAAACAAATCCTCTGGATGTACAGAAGCAGGCCCAGGGGCAGGGCTCTGCTATAATAAGCATACCAGAGCACATGACATTTCAGAAAAGGAAGAAAAAAGATGGGCTTGCTCAGATTAAAGAAGAGAAGGCCAAGGAGGGAATCTGATTTATTGCTGTCTTCAACTATCTGGTGCAGCAAAGATGATGTCAGAGACCTCAGAGGCACACAGCCAATGGCAAGAGGCATCAAATACAAGTTGCAGCAAAGGAAATTCCCATCACACATTAGGAATTCTATTTATTTGTTTTTACCACAAGAGTGTCCTAATATGGGAACATGGTGCCCACAGACACAGGGGTCTCATCAGCCTTTGCAGCAGTAAAATGTGACTGGACAAGACCCTGAGCAACCTTCTCTAAGCTGACCCTGCTTTCCAAGCCAGGGCTTTGACCAAAGGACCTCCAGATTTCTCCTCAATATAAAGGATTGATTCTATGTAAGTGGTGCGTGAAATGCACAACATCACTTCAGAAAATTTTGAAAAAAACACAGTACAAGACCAAATTCCAATTTAGTGTGCTCAAATTTACACCTCTATCTGCTAAAACCAGTAGCAGAATATAGTAACCGTGAAATATGTGCTAAAATCCTCTAAAATAAGTGAGCTGGCCAGGTCTGAAAAAAATTCCATTCGTCCCTACCACTATGATCTTCCCCATGTCAGAAGGAAAAAAAACCAAACTTGCAGGGCATTTGGCATCCTTGGTATCAACTTTTCAAGTCACTGAATTCAGTGATCAAAAAACCAGTGCACTGTAATACAGAGTCATATTTTAAAACAGGAAACAGAAAAGAACACCTTCCTCATCATGCAAAGAATACAGAGGTCTTTGCCCACCATAAGGGTAGGATTGTTCTGATTTTTAAGTGGAGCCAAGCCACAGCAACTTGATACCCTGCCTGCTAAATACTCTATTTTTAACAGGGTCAGGTAAATACCTACACTGAGGCACACTCACACTGACAGACAATTTGATGGATGTGTTCAGGAACAAAGAAAAGTACTTTGTTAAAAGACAACTTGCAGCATTCAACAGTACCATGGACCATTACTGCAGAATTCTGCAGCATTTTCTAAAATGAAGGACAAGTAGGACCCACCCAGCAAAGCTAACTAACATTTACCTTGTTTTTGATTTTCCTGCGGATTTTCTTTAGGACTTTCTCCTCTGCTTTTGTCAGGGGCAGTTTGGTAGGGATTGGGTAGCCCTCTGCTATCAGTGTCCTCTTCTCTTCCTCTGTCAGGATGAGGGGGCCAGTCCCCTGTAATTTCTTCGAAGGTCATAGAAATGAAATAAAATAAAATAAAACAAAACAGTAAGTGCACACAATCCTAGAAGAAAAGGTTGCTAGAGAGGAGAGGCAGCAGGCCTCCCAATACAGACAGGATTATATCTGTTACACTAGAACAGCCTCCTGCAACTGGGAATGTGTGGAAGATCTTTCATGTAACTTCCGTTCTGAGTTCAAACCTTTGGGACAGGATTCCCTCAAAACAGGTGTTCTTGGTTCATCTGTGAGGCCAACAGTATAACTGCCTTTGGCTCAAACAGGGATAGAGACACTTGAGAAACACTACTGAAAATCCCTCCCTAAAGATCACCTCCTGCTAATGACATGACAAGAGGACAGATGCACATCTACCAGAGACAGGTCAACCCAGCAGGGCTGGGCCCTAAGGCAAAACACAGTCCATGATGGGATAAACCTAATACCACTGGTGAACCCTGTCTCAACCTGGAGGAGAGGCACATGCTGTTCCCTGTGGGAACAGAACAGGCCAGTGAGCAAGAATTACCAGATCTGCAGTTTTGACCAGAGATTAATTCATCAAAACAACAACAGAAAGTGAGGAAATCTCTGTCAAAACCAGTAATTTAAAAAGTGAAAAAAATAAAAAAAGACACAGAGATAAATGGTGGAGGAGAGAGCAGCTCAACTCACATGAGGTGCAGTCAGGAGAGGGGAGTTGGAGAGCATCGAGGCTGCGCGCGACGCGACCTTGGCCGTGGCCTGGAGCTGCACGGGGCTGGAGGGAGGGAGCGACCGCGCCGGGCTCTGCCCTCCCTCAGAGTCACTGCCGTGGCTGCTTGGAGGGGTGGGAGGCAAGTGCAGGGGATCCACTGCTACAGGGCAACATAGACACAAAGCAACACAAGGGTTAAAGGTGTCCATTCACACTGCCACCACAGCCACCACCACACTGCTCCCAGGACTTGGGAGTGTCTGCTGAAAAATGCATCAGGCAGAAGTGGCAACTTGGAAGAGGTTTGGAGCATGCAGGTCTCCAAAGAAGGAATGAAATGCAACAACTATCTTTAGGTTTGACAGACAAAACAGGGCTCTGTGCATATGCTCCAGTCACTTCTACCTACACTTCAGCTTCTTCTTCAAGTGCTTTGAGGTTCATGTATAATGTAAAGTACAAGTTCCCTTTCCTGGGAAACCACATTAACAGAGGGGCTCTGAGCCAGCATACTCTCTCTCCAAAAACAATAGTATTTTATAACTTTGCCATGGATTAAACAATCTGCCAGTATTTGCAAGGGAAGGGATCACATCCAAGGAGTTACATGATCAGGAAGGAGAGAAAGGCCTCCTAAGGACATGATCTGGCACAGCTGGGAAGTGACTGACAACCCAGTGACAGCAAAGGCTTCAGTGCACTGATGGAGCAGGAGCAGCACAGGCAGCCACCACAGGAACCTCTCTCACAGTGCCTATCCAGGGCCACAAGATAATTCTACAGCAGGTTCTTTTGGCTGCAGCTGAGGTTATCAGTCAAAGTGCTGCTTATGATCAAATGGGGATGGACCAAGAGAAACAGGGCATGTCTCACTCACTCTTACTAAATGGACAATTTAGCAGATGCTCAAAACAGCCATAACTAAGTCACTCTTTCTGAGCTAAATTTACAGCAATTTAATTTTGAAGTAGGAAGATACAGGGCTGATCTGCCACCTTCCACTTCTGTTATGCTTTGTAAATTTGAGTTGAAAAGATCAAATGGGTGGTAAGGGAGGATGGAAGAAAAATAGTAAAAAAAAACCTACAGTACTCTTTTTATCTCAAATGTTAGCTCTTGCAGTTGCCAGAAGAAGAAACATATTTGAAAAACAGAAAGGCCCTTAATCCCACAAAGTGAGCAAACAAATCTACTCCTGGGTTGAGATATCCTTTTATCCACCTGCTGCATCATTTGCTTCTCTCCCTGGAGCAGTGCTACTTACCCACAGAAATTAATTCACTAACAGAGTATCAAGTGTTTCTAACTGAAAAGCAGTTATCTGCTCAGATCTCACACCAAATATTTGGCTCTTCCAAATTTTCATGACTTTAGTTGTGTTTAGCTTTCAGGGTAGGGATCTTTGCTCCTCCTTTCACATTAGAGTGCAAGTACAAAGAGATAATGATTGTTCCTAAAACTAACATGCTACAAACAGATTCACCTAACTTTTGTTTTCATATAAACTCACATCCAGCTTTTGCATCAGAGGTTAACAGTGAAGTTTCTTATATCTTAACTAAGTCTCCTCAAATTGATTTCTTTTCTATCCTAAATAATCCTTACTTGAATAATTCAAGCTTCCTTCAGTACAACTACTGATATCCTACAGAGAAAAAGGGATAATTTTCTTTGTGATGAAAAAGAGGGGGGAAAAAAAAGAAAGAAAAAAACTTCACATAAAGGATCAGAGAGACTCTGGCTCTTCAATAGCCTGAGTTGAATCCCTATAAAATGTAGCTTCAGCCTAAAATCTGACATGGTGAACAAGAAATCCAAATATTTAATCAGGGTAAAGTACACTTATTGTACTTGCTGGACATCTAGCTCTACATTTTCATTTGGTATTTAACAGACCTTCCTTAGAAGAGAGGTTCAGGAACTGATCCACTTCATGGGGCTCCAATTTAATCTCTGGAAGAACTTTCTGGGTCAGTGGTTTCATCTAGAAAAGAGAAATTAACAGCATGAAAACCTGGAGCACACATCTTAAAGTCTTGATAGAAGGGCACAGGGATTACTTCTCCATAAATGGAGAGGTTTCCTCTCCTCCTGCTCTGCCACAGGCAAAGCTTTAACTGCTTCACACAGTTTGCTAAACCAGGCTACAGAGAATATTGCCCTGACTACTCCCACTATGGCTTTTCTTACTGCTATATTTAGCTAAAATAAAAGATTACGCCTCAGAGATGACATTTCAGACTGAAAGCTAACATGTAACCCACTCCAATTACTTCTCTTAGCAACAGAGCTGCTGCTAGGATTTGCTGGACTGCAGGCTCTGTTTGAGCAAGGGCAGAACACCCCTGGGAGTCAGGGACAGCCTCCTAAAGGCCATTGTCATCTGGGAGCAGGAGCAAGGAGCCAGCCACTGAGCACCATGTTTTGGGACCCAAGCTCCTTTCACAGGGCTGAGGAGCAGGAAAAGAGACAGTCACTGCTGACTGAAGTTGGGAACACACCTGGCCTGCCCCACTGACCAGGCTGGGCACCAGGCAGCCCAGCTTTGCCCAGAGCCTGTCTGTATGCTGCAGTGCCAGGCCTGAGGAGGCCAGGCTGGCACACCAGCAGGCCAACTGCAGCCAAAATCTCTCCCAGTAACCTGTGTAACCAATCCATGCAACAGCAGTGAGCCACCAGCAGACCCCCATACTCTGCAAATCACAGCATCCCAAGCTACAGCAGGACTGTGTCCTGGGAACAGCACATTCAAGCCAGGAGAAACTATGGGAAACTTGTGCTTTAGCTTTTTTAAGTTTCTCATAAAATAATTTCTGTTGCACCTATTTCTGATCCACATCCAAGTGGAAACATTTATTTTCAGCATATATCAACCCCCTCCAGCCTGGACTGACATTGCATGCTAGGGGCTGACAACAGCCATGCTTCTTCCTCTGCTGGCTGGGGAGTCTGGTGAGCCATCAGCTGCTAGAGTTCACTCTCCTTAACCCAACCACAGCCAAACTGAGCTCTTTAGAATGCCCACTGGCTGCTCCAGCTGGGGTGAGAAAAGCATCACAAAGCTCCTTGTGAGGCTGCTGGGTCCAGAAGTAGCAGCAGCCTGAAATGTTAAAGCTTCACAGTAACAGCAAAAGTAACTTTGCTGGCAAAAAGGGAAACTCTCCAACCAATCCCAACATGGAGTCTTGTTCTGCTCAGGGGAAGGCACAGCAGCATTAAAGCAAGGTCTTATTAAAGACACTTAGCTTGTCACAGGCTTCATAGAGCAAGTGGATTAGGCAGTTTAGGCACAAGTGGTTCATTAGAAACTATTCAAATATTTGTAGAAACCCAGGAGCCCCAAGCTTTGGGGCTAGCATAGTTGTATATTCAAACATTAAGAGTTAAAGATGCAGACAACAAGCTCTTACATCAATGGTGGGACACCAGCAAACATAAAAAACCCTTGGAACAGACTGCATTGTGCACCTTGAACTGCCAAGCTCTGGCACCAAAGAGCCCCCACTGGTAATAACAGCCTTAGGAGAAGCTAAGTGAGCAGAGAGAGCAGAGTCTGCAGTACCAGGGCATCTGTGTGGAGCTCAGGCTGTTCCCCCTCTAGCGACGTGGCCGTGACGGTGAGACTGACTGAAGGAGCAAGGCCTGATGTCTCACACAGCCCTGGCTCTGTCTTTATTGCAGCTGGAGTAAACTCTGTAGCCAGACACCATTCCTCATTTTCCAGGTCACCTGCCAGGGAAGGAAATTGGACACCACATGTTTAGACCAGAAACAGAAAGACTACAAATGAAAATAATGTCATTCCTCTTCCAGAGAAGGGAAACAAACACAGAAGACATTTTAGTCTATCAACAAAACTCTGCCCTTACCATTCAGCTTTCAGTCAATGCAGACAACCATGCCATTTCAGGCTGTAACCTAATCCTAGCCCCAGGATACACAGAGGAGCAGCGAGGAAAGACACAGAGCACTAATCACTGTGCATTGCTGAAAGCTGCTAATGCGTAGCAGAACAAGACTAAACAAGCTCTGGGTAAAGCAGCCAGAGAGCCCTGTCCCAAACAGCCTAATGCCTGCTGACTCAGTTCTATTCCTCCTTCTAGAGATAGCCTTTAGCCAGACTTCTGCTTCTTCTACTGCTTGCAGGCAGCAAATAGCTCAAATGGTGGGATTATACTCTTTAAAACAAAGTATTTTACTTAATTTCATTTTTTTCCCCCAAGGATTCATTTAGTATGTGCAAAAGAGGATATAGGCTTTGATGATTTCAGAGGAGCACCAGTGCCATGGTGATCATGCTGATTTCCCCCACAGAGCCCCTGGGAGGTGACAGCACAGGATGCATTTTTCATCTGGCAGCAATGAAACGTGCATCACGTGTCAGCAGAAATATCCCCTAACTCCACTTACTGAAAGCTCCCTAGTCAAGAGAAAGCCACGCAACTTTTTTCTCGACAAAGCTGAAGGGTTCGCCCAGCATTGTCAAGAACTGGAAGAAGGTTGGCATGGTAAATTTAGCTCCCCATTTCCATTCACTGTTTTACTTGCTGAAAAAGGACTTAATTTCCCAGATCTGTGTCACAGACATCTTTTCATGAAAAATCCTTTCCTTAGGATTTTTCTTCCTGAGAAGCTGAGAAGCCTCAGGAACAAAATGTAAACAATGATTATCTGCTGCTGTGGAATGCAACAGGTGCATCTGTGATTGGTCTCATAGAGTTGTTTGTAATTAATGGCCAATCACAGTCCAGCTGGCTCAAGCTCTCTGTCCGAGCCACAAACCTTTGTTATCATTTTTTTCTATTCTTAGCTTAGCTAGCGTTCTGATGAAACCTTTTCTTCTATTCTTTCAGTATAGTTTTAATGTAATATATGTATCATAAAATAATAAATCAGTCTTTTGAAACATGGAGTCAGATCCTTGTCTCTTCCCTCAACCTGAGACTCCTGTGAACATGGTCACAGGTCTGAAGTATAATAGAGTACTAAGAACTTAGAAAGACTCAACCTTTGAAACAATTCCACAAGGCTGTTAACAACCCTCTTTAAAAATGCAAAATAATCAAATGCTTTTTTGTCAATTGCAATTCTGCCTTAGAAAACTTCCTGTTCCAACTGAAAGAGTTTAGTCTTTTCTCTCGCAGGAGAGTATCCTATACCAGGGGCACTGCATCCCAGCTGCATGTGGCACAGTGCTCTGCCATGACTGAGCAGTGGTTGTGAGAGGCATATCCATTAAACAGAGCAGCTGGAATCTGACAGCAAATATACCTAAAAGGAAGAAAAGTGCTGATCTTTCTTTCAAAGCTTTCTACTGCCTTCAAGCAGATTCGTTACTGCACATATGAAATTAAAAGAGAGAGCAAAAACACACACTGTAGGGCTGGTAAAAGCAACAGAGCAGTGAATTAACTGTGCGTTGCACCAGCATCCTGGGAGGCAGCCTTGGGGCTGTGGCTGTGCCACCAGCACTCTGCAAGGCTGCACAAGACCCTTCATTCACAGCTGAGTGTATCAAGCTGGTGAGATGTCCACAGAGCTCAGCTGCAAACAGGTAACAAAAACAAGAGTGGGCTTACAGCCTGTGCTGCTGTGTGTCCTTGCTATTAAGACCACACACACACAGAGCACACAGGCACTGGGCAGAAGCTGGGTGCCTGGAGGAAGGGAGGAGAATGTGCATCTCCAGTGCTGGTAATTACTTTGTGGTGGGACCTAACCTCCACCATTGGCAAGGAAGGAGGTAATTTGAGTAAAGACACACCAAGGAATTAAACATGAAAAATATGTATCCTGTAATCAGAAGCTCAAGAACAGCAAGGCCAGCACTCTGCCAGGTTAACTGCAAGGGCTAAACACCATATTTAAACTTCTGGAGAGCTTGCTCCCAAAGCTTCCTGGGAAATGCAAAAATGCAAAAATAGAAGTATTTATGGGAAAAAAAATAGGTAGGCTTGCCTAAATATTAACTCAGGAGAGAGGACATTGCTGTTTTTCAACCCTCCCTGAGCCTCTCCAGTCACAACACAAAAGCAGCAGCTCCCTCCCAGCTTGCTGTGTATGCACTGTTCAGGTAAAACCTTTAAAGTGGTACCTGCCTGGAAACCCAGAATCCCTTGGCAAATGCAACTTCCAAATGCTTGTTTGGATAACTTGAGTCAAAACTGGCCCCACATCACCTTGGGCAGAGCCTCCTTTTGCTGCCTCTTGCACCTTTGGGTCGAGCTACCCCTGGGGCAGCACCATTGTGAAGGCTATGGATAAATTAGAGCTATTAATGAAGCCAGTAATTAGCCCTTAATTTTCTTAAATTTGTAGCATCATGAAAGTAGAAGGGAAATCCAGCCATGGGTGACCAGCACAATAGGGCATGTCCTCTAAGGCTGCACTTTATGATTTTTATCACCTCTAATCCCCAGACTCATCACGAATATTCAGCTGCTCTAAGACACCAAGCTATGCTGGCCTTGGGCTGGTCACTTCACTCCTCTGGAATCCATCATTTTACTCCTCTGGAAGCAACTCTGCTGATTAACCTGACATCCCTGCCATCACCACTTAGATCTGCATAAACTGCTCAGAGTTATTGCAGGCTTTAAGCCAGTCTAACCAGTCTGCAGGGTTACAGAGGTTTCCAGGACAGCAACACACTGCACTTTGCACTGAGATCATTCTGAACAACTGCATCTGGCACTTCTCTGACACTGCCTCTCACAATGCACGGTGACAGCTGTCATTCCAGATGAACAATCCTGTGAAAGGAAGGGATGGGGGACTGATTAAATCTCATCTTGATACTCTCCTAAATCTCACCTTGATACTCTCTTAACCCCCTACCCCCTCCCCTTCCCCCTTTTTCCAGATTGCACTTACACATTCCCTACCTGGATCAGGGAGTGTTGTGCTACAAGTTACTTTGTTTTGACACATTCTAGCTTCTGAAGTCACCAACAACCCTTCTCTGCTCCAAGGGATTTATTTCCCACTCTCCTTTCTCCTCTTCCTGAGAATAACAGGTTGAAATTACCTGAAAATCATTCTTAGTTTACTCTTATAATAGTTCCCTAGCATCTTAGTTTGCTCTGCCAAGCACTGCACTAGCAGAGCAAAGTGGCAACCCTTCTCCCAAAGCCCTTGAGAAGGTAACACAAAATGAGAAAAAACTTAGGCAAAGAGGGGAAATGGAGCAGGCTAATAGATCAGTGGTCATGCAGAGAGGTATGGTACACCCTCCAAGATAAGAGTGTTTCAGAGAACCACAACAGAGGTTTCACAGAATAATGAGAACAACAAAGAAGGTGCATGTGAAATACTGGAATGAAAAGGACAACAGGAGCTGGCTCAAGAGACCCACTGGAGTAAAAGGTGTCTTCTCCAAACCAAACCAAGCAAGATGTGCTGTGGTAAGAGTAAATGACTGGAGTCAAGAAGTTAGAGGTGTTTATGTTTATATTTGATGTGATCCAGGAGGTACATGTGAACTTTAGAGCCATAGTCCAAAATGAAAAGCTGAGAGGATGATCTTCATGATGGTATGAATTCTAGACAAATAGGGATAGGGCAACGCTACATCCTCAAAGGTGAAACAAAATATGCTGCAAGTCATCCAGATATTGAGACAAGACAGCCTAAACAAGAGATTTGGCTCTCCAAATGGCCAAGAAAATACACATCCTAGGTATTGTCACTTTGGCTCTCTTGAAAAATCTCTTCTCAGGCTTCAAAACAGTTCACTGTTGAAAAAGTGATCCTGGCTGTCAGTTCCCTCCCCAGCTGAAATTTTCTACAAACCTCAGAACTCCATCATGCAATGACTGTTTAGATGAGTAGCATTCCCCTTTACCTACACTTTCCCAAGTCCATGAATGCTAGGCATTTTGGCACATGGAACATGTAATTTAGGAGTCCACACAGTACTTGGCAAAATTCCAGCTAACACTCCTACCTGCAATGCCCTGGTGCTGGTAAATTGCACAGGTGAACTGAACATTCAGGCTGCAAAGCACCCAAGTATTAAGAAATACATGTGAATGTTTAACTCAGTGTCCTTTTGCACATCCAATACACCTAAAAATAGGAATGCTTTAATAACATGACCAAACAGTTTCTCTACAGAACCCATGCTTTATCCAACAAGCAGAACACATGGTGCTTCACTAATTGAGAAGATATTCCATGTTTTGTTCTTTGCACTGGCTCATGCACAGCCTCACCTCTCCTTTACCAAATACAATCCATATTTTGTTCCCACAGGGCTATTTAATTCGCTCCTAGGGAGACACTGCACAATCTGAATTCATTTTCACAGTGGAGCTGAAAATTCAAGTAAGACATGGGGAGACTAAGGCCAAAAAGTAAATAGTAATTTCAAATGGCCAGCTGGAAAAAACTGGAATTGGATTTTTCAGATGATTTAGCCCTGTCACTACACTTGATCAAAATCCAGCATGCTTTCAGGTTGGGCTGTGAGCACCTACCACTGCTGCAAGTTAAACATCAGAGTTTCAACTCAGCCATCCAAAAAACCCATTCATCACAGCCACCCAGGGTTTGTGACACATGCACCTAAGATCTCCTGTGTCCAAGACTAAAATTACATTTCTTCAGAAAGCTTTTGTGTGCTTCTTCTGTCATCAAGCTTGTGCCTCTACTCCTGCAGACTTGTTCAGTACACATCTTCCACTGCACACCTCACGCACTGTGATGATGACTGTCAACAGAAATGTGCTCCCCCAAGCACCACAGCTGCAGCTGTAATCTGTGTGTGTGATTCAGGCACACATGAAAAACACACAACCGACAACAGCTGTGTTTTTACATGTCATAATTAATAGATACCATTTCTGTGTTTATAAAAACCCTTTTTTTTATATATCTGTATTTATACACATATTTTAAAAATCCTTCATAGTCTCTTAATAAGACCATGTACAGCTTTCTAGGATATTCATATCTCTCAGAAGAACTGCAAAATTTTGTTTCTCTTCCTGTTCCATGGATATGTTATAGAAAGACAGGGTAAGCAAAGTGGAAAACAAGGTGAAAAATGCTTACCTCAGCTGTACAGTTTTTCTAATATTAGAGTTCCCAGAAGGTTTTGCTTTCTTTTTTTATTTCTATCCAACTAATTCTTCAATCTTGCCCAACATACTACTTCCTTTCCTGTGAAAAAGTAGATCTTCTCCAACACTGACTAAATTCCACCCTTTCTGATAGATGTAAAGAAAAACTTACAAAAATAACTAAAATGGTATCCCTTGCTCCCCACATTCTTTTCAGCACTTTTCATTAGAGTTTACAGAAACACTTATTGCTGGATATTTAAGTTGCATGTGCATTTATTGTTCATTTCTAAATAATCGAGAGATGCACTCTGCATCTCTCAAGTACAGAGAATCCAAGTACCCAGAAAATCAACCTGACTTTCACCTTTTTTTCCCCTGCAGTAAAAAGTAAGATAGCACCACTATGTAAACAACCCACATGAAGGGTGTATCACTGAATCCAATCTTTGAGGGGGATAAAAGCCCATACCAGCATTACAGATCTCCATCACAGAGAACAGATGCATGCACTGAATAACATTTCAAACCAGTGTGCAAAAAAGACCTCTAGAATTATTAAGGGATATATCCTTATCTGTATCACCAGAATGAAGAGGCAGCTTTTGCCTCCTTGGTACAGTTCAAGCAATGATAAATAATAAAGTTCAAGCAATGGATAAAGTAACTTGGAGAAAAACAAAACGGAAAATTTAAGGTGACCACAGACTATCAAAGTGCTCTGCACAGGTATCAGAAAAGCCATCTCCGAACAGGGTAATGCAGGAAGTTCCCTAATGAGTCAAAGTGTTCTCCAGCCAAGTGCACTTAAATAACCTCCCTTTTCAGCTGTGTTACAGATTTGAACAATAGGGTTTCAACTAATTCCTTTTGGCAGACCTTACACTGCCACCATGCACCACAGGGCTGCATGCACAGCTCACCTGGCTTCTGAAACAATCATGTGTAGTCTCAAGCTCAACTCACCACATGTTAATGACACACCTTGATACAGAGGGTGCTTAAACTGCACCAAGGGTCCCTGTGTGCAAAGCTGGCCTTTGGACAAGTGTCCATCCTCACTTGAATCCTCCCTCTGAGGGGAGTGCCTCTATACACAGGGACCTAAAGGTGTCACCACCATAGAACAGCTGCCAGCTGGGAGCCAGCTAACTGCAAAGGGAAAGCACCTCTTAGAAGAGGCTCACAAGTTGTTTTTAGAGAAAATGTCTCCTTGATCTGTCAGAGAAGCACCTCTGCACCATGAGCCCAAAAGGGCTTCTGATGCATACATTTTGGGCATGCTGCTGGACATGCTACTTGCAGGGAAGGAAGTTCAGTGTCCCCAGCTTTGGAGAAATGTGCATTGGAGAAATAACTGCTTCCTTCTCACTGCCCTGGGTTTGGATGGCTCTCAGTGCCCAGCTCTGGGCTCACATAACACTCCCTGTCAGACACAAGCCCTGTTTATTCTGCCTGAAATGCTGAACTCCAACGCCTCTACCTCTCCCCCTCTCCCCTTTGGGAGGTGAGAGCCCACATTCATCCACAAACAGCTCCTCTTACAGATTTTCCAGATGGCATTTCCCCCTCCCGGTGCGCACACGCTCCCACCGCAAATAACGAAACCGGAGCCCTCAGAAGGGCTGTGACAAAAGAGAGACTGTTTGACTACCAAACATTGGGGTCCTTTCTAAAGTGCCAGGAAGGGAAAATTCAATAAAGGGGCAAAGATAAGCAGCAGTAATACACAGTAATTACAATACACAGCAGAAACAGCTTTTCTCATAACAAATGATCATCGTTCATACCAGCATCCCCTCTTTGACCAGCATGGGGTCCATGTAAAACCCACAGATAATCTGCATAACTATCAAAGTTATTAAGATAGAAACAAAAATCAATCATATTTATATATATGGGAATCAGGCACAGACTGAGGTAGTAGCTGGATTTACAGCCTTAAAGTTGGATAACATTAAATATCCTATAAAAGATTATGATTTTTTTTCTTTTCAAGTATGAGAACGTTATCCATAGAAGCACCATGGATGCTGTACGGGGTGGGAGGAGAAAAATTGTATTAAGATCTGTATTAAGGCTTCAACACACGTGAAAATGGACATGATGTTCACAGTACATAACTAACTGAGCACAAGCTGTCAGTGCAACAGTACAGAAAAAATGAGATCACTGATTTAACAAACAGCAGGACTGGAAGTGGGAGGAGTATTCCTGTAACACGCAACATCAGGGAAACTATTCCTGGGAAATCAGTTCCTGTAGTCACTTGACAAAGAGTTTGAAAAAGAAACTACAAAGGTCCCTGTATTGAGAAAGGCACAGCAACAGGTGAAGGTCCAGAAGATTCCACCTAAGGGGAAACACCAAGGAAGTGCAGTTCATTTAGACTGTATCCAAGCAGCAGTCAAGAGAGAACTTAATCACAGCCTACAAACACCTAGGAAAAGAAGTTTCAGAGAGCAGATGGTTCTGTAAAAGAAACAAAGGCTATAATGAGATCTCGTCTGTGTGGAACTGGAGGCCAGACTGCAAATAAAGCCGACAATTAACAGTAACCATAAGTAAACGCCCACCTCTAAATCAAAACTAGCATTTTTCAGACATGCTGCTGCTCAAGTAGGAGTTACAGGGTTGATTCAGAGTGATCTGTTGAGACTGTGGACCCCGGATATACAGAAGTTCAAAAATCTTCTCATACTGTGGTATGAATTTAGTTGTTCTCATACAGAGCAATGCTTTCAGGTACATGGTGTGATTCTTGAGGTGTCCTGTGCAGGGCCAGGAACTGGACTTGATGGTCCTGATGGGTCCCTTCCAACACAGAGTATTCTATGTTTCTATGACTTGAACACTGCAGATGGTGACAAGGACTGACTGCTACCTTTCCACATAAAAATCAATACAAACACAGGCCACTCCCACTAAATGGCTTTCTCCTCATTTCCTAAATAAACACACAAAAGAAAAAAAAAAGACACAGAAAACAAGTTGCAGGAATATGCCCTAAAAAAATTACCAGTATGGTTTTGACAGCAACTTTTGAAAGCACAAGTGAATTTCTTCTTTCATTTTTGTTTTCTTTAAAGTCCGGGCAGCAGCAATTTCCAATTTCATTGTTCACACTACATAGATTCAGTATTTGGACAAAAACAGGCAGTAGCAGGACATTGTACCTCTCTATATACAGAAAATAAATTAGGATGTGTAATATAACCTAATACAAATAATAAAACTCTTATGACTCACATATACATTAAATGCATGCACACACATGGATACAAATAAAACACATGAAGACCAACCTGAGGCTCAAGCCCAGAGGTGCCTCTATGCAGAAACAGCACATGACACTGATTACTGCTTGTGACTGCCATACCTAAGCAAGGGTTTTTCATAGCCCTGCCTGAGATGAGGGATGGATTTATTGTTGAAGGGAGAAAAGTGGGAGCCATGGTGTTGGGAGTTTTGCTTGGGTTTTTCTTATTTGTTTATGTTTTTCAAACTATGTATGGAGATGGACTTGAAGTTTAGAAGTTGAAAAAGAAAATTCGAGTTTTAAAAGCACATTACAGAAAATCATAACCTCAGCAGTAAAAAACCCAGTAACAATACAGGTTACAGTCTGGGGCCAGCCCCAGTTTTGGCACAGCTAGGAGTAAAACACAAACACACCATTTCAGCAATCAGTCTGTCAAACCTTCAGCCAAGACAAGCCTCTTCACATCCAAAAGTAATTTCAAAGCATTCCTGAGCAGGAAAGCACCAACAGGAGGGGCAGGTGGGGACCCAGACCAGCCCCAAAAGCAGAGCCCTGCAGGGACTGGGGAAGGAATGAACCCAGCAACCTGGGCACAATCTGAGACACAGCACCCAAGTGACTGGCCAGTGTCCATTGGCTCTGCCCTGCCAGGCTCACAAAGTGAAAAACAGCAGGAAAATCAAATACACACCCACCACAACACACTCCCAGCACTTGAACTGATCTCAGAGGATGAGGAGCCCCACAGAGATGCTGCAGGCTCTGTCATCCAGGCATCTCACATGCCCAAAACAAGGGACAGCACAATCCCAAAGTTTTGCCCACAGCTAACAAGATCAATCATGGGAGGGCAGGGAAAGAGCCTACACTCTTGAGCCTGTTAGTCACAAGAATAACCCTAGTGCCTGCTGAAACTGGGGTCTTGCCCTGCTCCTGGCTGTCTGACCCACAGCCCTCCCTTTCTAGAAGGCTGCAGAGACTGGAAAACTGAAGACAAACCGGCCCCAACCACAACAGAAAATCAGGCTTCTTTCCCTATTTCTTTACAGCTGTCAGAAATTACTCTGTGCCCCAACAGGCTGAGATGAGATGTCCCTTACCCATCAGCCCTACTCCCAGCTTCTTCATGTCCTTTCAAGAGCATTTTCCACTCCACAGCTACCCACTGTCCTTCTCCACAGCCACTCTGCAGTTGTTTCAGAAACCTCAGGGCCCAAAACTAGAAAGCAGAAAGCTGGTGGGAGAGAGGTGGCAGTGCAGCTGGTGTGGACAGTTTGTACACAGGACACAGCCTCCTTTTTCATGCTGCAGCCTGAAGCCCTCCCCATATGCCTTATTCACCACTTCAGGCAAACGAAAGTGATCAGCCTGCTGCAAGCAGGCAGGTCAAGCCTGGAAATGTCTCTCCCTCCAGTATCTTTAAAATTTTTTATGCAAAGGTTTTAAAGTAGTAATTTTAATATCTTTTATGCAAAACTGAATCTAAGAATAGATTCTCATCATGGGAAGAAACCAAGTAATACATTAAATGCCAGATGTCTTGTACACATGTGCTTTAAAATTGATACCTTCAGAGAGCCCACACTAGCAACAGGCTGCAAGTATTCCAAAACGTTATTCTGTACAAAGCTTGGGAAATGGCCTCAATACAGTGAAGTCAGAAGAGTAAATGGGGAAAACCAGTGTTTGGACCTTGACTTTATGGACACTTAAATGTGTGCTCACCTTGAACTTAACAGGACTTCTCGGAAAAGTTAAACCCAAACTTATGAGTTTCCAAAGTTTTACAGTTCTAGCTCTTTTTAGAAAAAACTATATGTAAAATTTACAATTACAGGAATAGGTCAATTCAGCAGCTGCAGAAATTACGGTAATGGCTAAGCATAGGCCAGCAAGAAACAGCTCCCAGCAGAAATTACTCATTCCCCTGCTGCAGAGGGCAGGAAAATGGAATCAGAGCAACCAATTACTCCACCATAATGGCTGAAATGAAACATTAAATAACATTGGCTGAGAGGAAACACTAAACATTTTCAAAAAGGTGGTGGAAGACTTGGGGCAGGGGGTGTTGCTCTGTTCTTTTAAAGTTTTTCTAAGCTTTTTGATGCTTACATTTTTGTAATGGAGTTTCTCATGCACTTTTCATGTAGATAATGATTGTTTTGCATTCCTTTCTGAAGGAAGAGAGAATTGATGGACTGTTGGTTTGACCAGTGTGGTTGGAGAACTGGCAATTTGATCCTCCAAGCCATGGTCACTTTTGGAATTCTATATATATCAAAGTCCAGAAATAAATGTGCCTTTTTTGCTACTGCCATCCACAAAATCCTCTTTTCCTGCTCTCACAGATTCAAGGAATGGAAAATCATCAGGGTGATGCCTTTGAATATCTATCAGACAGCCAGGTTCACTCTAATACTGCAATTTCCTTAAGTAATTCTCTGAGCTTCACTCTTTTGAAGTCAACAGGTGCAGAATGGTCATGAGCATGATTCTGGGGTTAGGATTAAATAAAATCCCAAACACCAAGAACAACTCCTCCTCCTCTCTTATGAAACACTCTGCAGAGTGAACATAAGATGAAATGTTTTCCATTCATTTTCTATTTTTAAACCCACTTGTTAATGTTTCTTGGCTTTTTAAAACATCATTTGACTACAGCTCTATTACAGTGGTCTCAGCAGTATGAATTTCTTCAGGAATTTTCCCCAAAGGAAACTCCCCTCACTTTTAGCCTAATTTGAAACCTCTCCCTAACTTAACTTCCAGAAAAGCTTGGTTTCTGATGTTCCTTGTGCTTGCTTTCCCTTCATCAATTAATATCTCCTGTGTGTGTTAATTTAAAAATATTCCTATAAAACAGCTAGGAAATAGAAAAATTGAAAACTTTCTGTAGATTGTATTTCCCAATTATTTCCAAAAATCCTGTCTCACATTGAAAAATCCTTCTCACAGGTTTTATTAGTTGTCCTCTAGTCAAATCTCTAAAAGATTTCATCTTGCTCCAACCGAAGATTTTGGACTACAAAACTGTCAGTCTTTGAAGACCTGTCTAGTGGATCTTCACAAACAGTTTAGCTGGTCAATGCTTAGCCAAAAACACTAATCTCTCTCCCTTTTATTCTAATGCAGCTTAACACTCCACTGCTTTGTACTGTAAAGCTAATGGTGAAGATAAACCAATTTTTAGGAGTCTGGCATTGCAATTATTCCTTGTAGTTACCAGATATTCATGGTCTTGCTCCTCCACCAACCACTTCATACCAGAACAAGAAGGTTGGATCTCCTCCTCCCACCATTTTTGCCTTTCTCCTTTTTCCTCTCCAGCAGTTTATAACTGCTGAATTACAGGTAGCTGTTAAAAATGCTGTGGGTTTTCATCAATTTCTATGCATCACCATTTTCCACAGCCACAGTTCCACCAGGAGCATTTCATTACTGCATCATCACAACAAAAGAACTTGGGCTCAGTGTGCTGTACCTTCATTGAAGTTGTCATCAGTGGAGATGTGGGTCAGGGGAGACTGGGGTCGGGAGTCCCCACAGAGGGAATAGCTGTGCTCAGCCTGGATGAGGGGTGCTGGCGATGCTGGGGACAGTTCCACCTCCATGATTTCATTCTTCTCAGACAAGAAGGGATCATTCAACAGCTGGCCTAGGACATCAGGTGAAAATTCATCCAGGAACTCTGTGAAGTGCTGTGGAGACAAAAAAGCAGGGGAAAGTTTATCTCCTTGCCTGTCATGCCATCTCCAGGAGGGAATAGATGAGAACAATTCTATATGTGCCCTGGTCATCCGTGCCAGTCAGCAGCAGGATCTACCAGCCCTGTCTAACAACCTCCTCCTCCAACCACTGCTTCAAGCTGAAGAGCTACAGCTAGAACAAAAGTCCTCTCAGAGGCATGCATTGCAACAGAAGAGCCTCTCATTGAACTGCAACACAAATGGAAGCATGGTACTCATGTCCTGAAGCAGTCTCCTCCTGCCACACCAAAGGTACTCACTACAGTGTACCATAGTGGGGAAAATGGGAAAGCATATCTCCCTCAGACAGAGTGAAAGATCCTGCAGGATCTATCACCAGAACATATTGTCTATGGAATAGAATGTAGGGGGTTAATGTTCACTGAAGCACAGAAGAAAAATGAAACACATTCCAGCACAGATTGACACCACATATGACTGTTTTAGCTGTGCAGAACACTCCGTGTGCTCCAGGAAAACGAGTCCGTGCACATCCACAGCCAAGCAATTAACACATTTGCTATAAAATGGGTTTCCTGGTTGATTTATGTATCTATTTTAGAAGTAGCATTCCACCTAGAGCCCATATCCAGCTTCTAGGCCCCAGAGCTAAAGCTCCTGACAGCCAGTACTAATTACCACTTTGTCTATTGCACTGAATTCCTTACACCAGCAGCACATGTTAGATCTGTATGCAGCAGAGTAATTCCATGTTTGTTTATTATTCAAAATGAGCACAAACCAAACCTTGCAATCTATTTCCTCCCAACTCCAATGCAGTTCCCATCAATAGCCAAAAACTCTGTCTCTTCATCTTCCTTCCAATATCAGAAAACTACATCTTAGACAGATGAAAAATCTGCACTGCAACAAATCATTCCTATTCATTTCATTGACACAAAGAATTCTATTTTTGGATAAAAATACTTGCATAGTGAATTTTAATGAGATTTTCTGAACAATGAGCCATTATCTAGCATCTTATATAGGAATCTTTGTCAGCTCAGGCACGATGCTATAAAAGTCCAAGTTTGTTTGATCTGTTTAGTTTTTGCAAGCAGTATTGATCTTGGCTCTTCATCGTGCTCTCTCCTGCAGAAACAAACACTGAAATTCAAGATTCAGCTTCCTGTAGGCTAAATTGAGAATTAAACAAGTCAATATTGTGCAAACCCACAAGGGAAGCAGTGTGCTCACACCCTCACATTTCACAGCTCCAGCAGCACCTGTGGCCTTGAAGCCTCATGCTGAAAACCCTGAGCACAGCTGGCTCTCACAGAGCTCCTGGATGTTCAAGCACCTCCTCCAAATGCTAACTGTGCCTTTTTTCAAAATCAGTAAGTCTTGAGTCAATTCTGACCGACAATGAGGAAAAGAAAATATTGACTGAATACAAGGCAATAAACAGAGGACCACAGCTGCTATGCTGGAATTACAAACTAGCTCAAGAAAAGCCTTTACAAATGGCAAAACAGATTTGTGGCTCATATTTACTTTAAGTCATAAACTAATAAACTCTTAGAGGACTCTGCAAGAAGGTTGTGACCACCTTAGAAAGCCTCGTTTATTTTAATTTTCATACCCAACGACTCACTAGCACTTCACAACCAGGTGCTTCCCCAATAAGGATATAAACTACAACAGCCCACTATGCAAAGAAAAAAGAAAAAGGATGTACAAGAGTAGTTGAACATCCTGGTACATCAATAAAGACACTGAATAAAACAGGGCAGGCAGCCATTAATGTGTAAACAAGGCACAGAAATACTTTCCATCCAGGGAAGAAGTCAAGGATGAGCCTATAAAAAAGCAGTGCCTTTCTTAGGGACAATGCTTCTCCCCCCAGTCTACACATTTCTTTTCATTTGGAGCAATGGCAAGAGTCAATTATATTTGTTTACATATTTTCCTAAAGCTGGAGCATTTCCTTCATTCTAATTCTTGCATGCATTACTCTGACTGATGAGTAGCAGATGCTGGAATATGGCTATTGCAGTATTTGTACCATGGTTCCACATGCAGCTGCTTTACCACCAGCATCATCCAATTTCAGGATGTCATCTTTGAAAACATCATACCTATGTGTTGACTTAGTCTCACTATTTAGATGCTATAATTTAACAGACTCAGCTTAAAGAAACATGGTCACAGGCTACTCAGCTATTTTTGGCAAATTCACAAATAGTGATTTTTATCAGCCTTCTGCCTATTACTACTTTGATATGGAATGAAATCTTATCAAATGTTATTTTACTTTTCCATTTGACTGAAGTTAGGCCCATCAGATTTTACTTATTTTTTCTCCTTTCTGAATGGGGAATTTTACTCAAACCACTTCAGGAAAGGCAAAGGAGGAAACAAACATTCAACTTCAGAAAATCAGAGAGAAAGAGGACCTCAAGGAGGGGAAGGCTGTTAAACACATTTGTCAATATTTGTGCTTTCTCCTTTTCACGTGCAGCTGCAAAGCAGCAAGCTGTGAGCAAGAAAAGAATATGCATTTATAATAGAATTATCTGAGAGCAAATAAATGGTTGGTTCCTAAAATGGTTTTCTAGTTTCATTATAAGTATCAAGTTTATTTTTAATGTTCTGTGATGTAACATTGTACACTGGCCAATAGAGACTGCCACAGGTCAGACTGTGCAGCTACTGAACTCAGCAAACAGACCATTTTAGGGATGATTTAAAAAATTGATTTAAAAAATCACAGGCTCCTTGATTTACAGGAATTTTTCAGATGTGATACACTTCTCTACTACAGTGAATGCTTAAAGCTAGATCACTTTTTGTCCCAAATAAAACAATTGTCTCATTGAATGTTTGCTTAGAGAACTAAAGAAGAAAAGGCATCTGAGCAGCAGCTAAAGCAGAAACCGTCTGGGGGCAGCCAGACCTCTTGCTCCCCAAAACTTCCACCTCCACCTAAGCTGTTCCTTCTCTTTTCAAAGCACATTCTCCCACTGCCACCCCTTCTCCTCCTCCTCTCTGTTTCCACAGGCACCTCAGCAGTCATCAGCCACTTCCATAGCTGGAAAGCCCCAGAATAACCAACCCTCAATTCTGACACAGTAGCAACCTCCCTTGTGCTCAGGAACACGAAAGGGCAATTTGGGAAGGAAACTGAGACTTTGACCCTTAGAACTTGTAGATAAATTTGCTTGCAAAAGAAAGAAATTATTTGTCTACAGCTTTCAGCTGTGCATCTTTGACCAAGAGAGTTCACCTTTACAAAAATTTAAAAAACAGAGGAAAGAGCATTTGCACTGAGAATCTGCCTTTTGTTTTTCTTCTTTTCCCTTTTTGTTCTTAATACCTCTGCAGACAGCTCAGCTGCCAGATTCCTGCTATCCTCACACCCCACTGGCAGCCCCAGCACTAATTGCAGACATGTGTTAGTACAAGGAGTCTGTTTGAATTATTAAACTGTTCTCACCACATAGCAAAGAGATGTGTTCAGCTAGGATTTTAACCTCTGTAAAAAGTCAGGGATTTAGGACAGATGTAACTATCTTCCACCTCCCCTTTCCCCCAGAACCCTGAACAGAAAAACAAAACAGCAGCACTCCTGTTTACACACAGGAAGGAAAGGCAGCCCTGAGAAGTTTCAGCACTCATCTGCCTGGACACTGGCTCGTGCCTACATCCTGGGTGTTTTTGGGAACACAAACAACTCCAGCCATGCTGCTGCAGTGAGCAAACACAGGAAAGCTACCACATCCGGGTGCACAGGGGATTTTTGGGCAGCTCTTGGAAAGGAGCACTTGGCTGCGCACCAGCTGTGCCGCGGGCGGCAGCTCTGCACAGCATCTGCCCCTTCCTGCCACACAAAGGCCCTTTTCTCCAGCTGCCTCAGGGACCAGGGGCTTTTTTACTTCTTGTCTGATCAAATGAAGGTCTGTGAAGCAAAGCACTCAGGTTTTGCTAGGTGCATGGCAGTGCTGGCTTCTCCACCAGCTGACCTGAAGCCAGAGGAGAGCAGCACCAGCCCAGTTGGTTGCTTGAAGACGACACTACCATGCCTAAAAATTAAAGTCATCTTCAGAAAACTGACTTTCTAAGAACTCATTAAAAAAGGAGTGCAGAAAAGTCAAGAGCCCAAAATGACACCTCCCAATAATATTTAAATTTTTAAACAAGTAGCAGGCTTTGCTGAGCCTGGAAAACGCACTGCATCAGCTGCAAGTGCCACACACCAATTGAAGCAGCACAATCCCACCTTTTCCAGCAGAGCCATGCCAGAGAGGGGCTGCAGTGACAGCACCTTTTGCACACTGCAAAACAAGCCCAGCTCTCCCAGCAGACCAGGGCAAGGCAACCATGCAACATGCCAGGGTTATGAACACCCACCAATTCAAGATACCACCCTCCTGGGTGTTAGTGGCTCCCTCCTGGCTCACCCCAAAATCTCCCCATCTGAAGGGATCTGTCACCCCTCTGCAGGAGGAACTGTCAGGTACTCAAAAAAAATTAATCCCACCATCCATCTGTAGGTACAAACAGCCTAGGTTTATGTCTTTATTATACTGTAAAATCATTTAATGTCTCCTCAGTAACTATACTGAAATTCCCTCATTTGGGGGAGAATATGAAGAGTAACACAAAACTGGTATTTGAAACCAGCAATGAGTTCCACTGTAAGAGCAGACACAATTGTTTGGACTCTCACACCAGCATTTACTCACTTTAAGCACTAAAAAAAAAGTGGACAGATTTTAAGAAATCCACTAAGTGAATAACATACAGCTTGTGTCATAAGCAAAACAAATGCCAGGAAATTCAGAGCTAATAGATTTACAGGGTAATTAAATCTGCACATCTTCCCAACTTGCTCAGGTTACACAGTTGGAAATGCTGAAGTTCATGCTGAGCAAATCTTATAATCCACCCCATTATGTACACATGTATGCACACATTTCCATTGCAAACACTCAAATATTTCTACCCTACAACCAGCAAAGCAGACATGCATTTTTTTAACTTATCAGGGGGATTTTCCAAGAACCATGCTTACTCCTTTGCCTGTCTTCCAAAATATTCTTCACTTTTTTCTTTAACAACTCCCATCAAAAAAATATTTTGTATTTAAAAACATAACTAAAACCTAAATGAAACTCTTAGAGAGGACTAAATATGGGTTAAAAGAAAGAAAAACAAAAATCAAAGAAAGAAAGAAAGAAGCCCTTGTGCAGTAGAGGCAAGGGTGAGAAACAGCCCTCAAGTTCAGTCCTTCAAGTCCACTGTCTGCAAGAAGAGAAAAGGATGCTATTGCTCCTTCCCAGCCCAAGCCTCTTGGGAGTCATGCAAAATAGGAAAATCCTTCTCACACTCCCTGCCCTTCTCCCAGTGCAGAGCTCTTGGATCTTTTCACCAGGCTGGGTGCATATTTTGCTGTTTCCCACCCCCTTCCCAAGAAGCCAAAGCCAGAGGAGTGAGTCACTGGGGCAAGAGCAGTGAGTCAGTGAGATGGAATCCCTTCAAGAAGGCTCCCCCATGCGAGTCCCCAACTGAGACCTCAAAGTACATTAGTAATTCTGCATTGCAAGTAAGCATTTGGATTAGGCTCTCAGGTCAGATGCAGCTGTTTTTTCCTCTCAGCTCTTTCCCCACCCCCCCAATGCCTTATTTTTTTTACCGCTTGAGCAGCAGAAGCACAGAATACTGAACCTCCCCATTACTTGTCCCCATGCCCTTCCCCTGACCCAGTGAGCAGCAGGGTCACAGTTCCTTACCCCAGTGACTGCAGAGCTGCAGGACAGGCCTGACTGACCCATCTGCATCTCACAAGCCACCAAGAGTAGGGACAAGCCTCTCCTTGCCACCTCCAGCCAGCCTGGCTCACACCACGCAGGGAGGGGAGCTCAGCTTCCAAAACTTACCCACTGGGGTCTCCAATGATTTTTAGCACCCACACAAGATACCTAAAGGGACCAGTTATGTATTAAAAGCTGTGTAGTGAAGAAAAATATCTTTGGTTGGTTTGTTTGGGTTTTTTTTTCCCCCATGCTCCAGCCATGCAGTGCCAGTCATAAATATTTGCTGTGAGATAATATTAATTTGCTTGGTTACACCCCAGCTATACCTCCAGGCTCTATGGAAGGAACTTGGATTGACTGCAAGTTTCACATCAAACTAGTGTCTTCTGTGGAACTCACAGGGTTAAGCCAAAAAATAAACAGTGAAGAAAGTTTTCAGATTGTATACAAATTTTACAATTCATTGGTGGGCATTTATGGCCCTCTTTGCTGCCCAAGAGCTCAGCACTCAGGGATAACACATTTTGCTCTGCACAGATGGTTCAACTTAGAGCCATTTTCAAAGAACATGGTTGCTCCAGTTCCTTCTTGACAGGAGACAGATCTTAACAATATAGGAGAGTTTTACATCAGTTGGGCACACTGCACTTGGCTTAATTTAACATCTTCCCTCAGCATGGAAATGGGAGGGGATGAAAGCAAAGAAAATACATCTCAGGCCCCCTGCAACAGCATCCCTTGTTGATGGGTACAGATGAGCCCTTTGTAAAGGGCAAAGCCAGCACAGTTCCTGTATTTTAAACAGAATCCACTAGTCCTGCATGTATCTTAGAGATCACAGAATATCTCAAGTTGGAAAGAACCCATAAAGATCATCAAGTCCAACTCCCAGCAGACTTTAGAATTGTAACAGGAAGGAGGAAAAGATAACCACTGATACTGCTAGGAAACCTCAGAAAAATCATAATTTCACATCTAGGTTCCCATTAGTGCAGGGGACCTCCTGCAGAACACAGATGCTTTCCAGTTCACGTGTTTCATGTTTAAAGTGTTCTCAGCATCCTCCTCCCTGAGGACCAAATTAGTATCTTCCAGAGGAGGATCCTTCACCAGTCTGACTGATGTAGGTAGGAAACAACTCCTGCTCTATCAGCAGTGTTTGCTAGTCCTGACTGACAAGACACTTGACATTTAAAATAAAAATCCTGATACTTTCCTTCAAAAGTGTTTCTTCTTTAATGGTTGCAAAGTTTAAATGGCAGGGTTCAAGCTTGCAGGAGCCATCATTCCTTCTTCTTCCTAATGCTGGCTGCAAACCTACACACTACCCATCAAAATCCTGCCCTTTAATTAAAGCTGTCTGTTACCATAAAATAAGTAAGGCTTTATGATCAGTACTGGCAGCTTAAGAAGAGATTGGGCATGTTATTTCAAAAGAGTTGTTTTACAGATTTACAGTACTGGTTGGGGGATGTTCTGCTGCATTGTTTGTTTGTTTGTTTTCAAGAACAGAAGCTGAGGCTTGAAAAGACACAAATTTAAACTCCTCAATGTTTATTTAGGCACTCTTCAGCTTTAAAGAGTCAGACTATCAAGTGCCTAAATGCAGACATCATACGTTGATTATGGAAAATATGAATTAGCTTTTATAAAAACTACCAAAAAATTCATACACATAATGGTTGAGATTGCAGATGTGTTTATAGTAAAAAAAAAAATAAAACACAACACAAACATATACCCTTTGTTGAACTCAAGAAACAGGTGCCTGAGCACAGTGGAGGGAAAATAAAAAATGCAGTGCTTCTGTGAAACAAATGTAAAGAAATCAACAGGTCATATTGCCCTACCCAGGGGGATGAGCTGCCCAACCCTTGCAGAGCTCAAGGATCAGCAGCCTTTGGCTAGCAATGACCTGAGCTGCCAGAGGGTTCAGACCCTGCCCAGCAGGAGCTGTGTCTATCACACAGATATCTGCTATCAGGGCAGAGGGAGAAACACACTGGCAGGACTTTGTGTTCAGTGCTGCTGTCACTGAGGCTTACACATTAGGTATCATGCGCTAAAAGAGTTGGTTGTGTGTCTAATACTCTTCCAGTGATCTCACTAGAGAGTCAAACAAACAACTACCTTTCTAAACAAGTCCCCTACCTTGCTTCCAGCAGAAACATCCTGGGGTTTGATGTGATGTACCTCTCACCCTTCCCCGAGCTGCACTAAGCCCAGACACCATGGATGCACCAGAGCTAGGACTTCATCAACAGCTGCCATCATCCCGTCCCTGACTGACAAAACATTCCCAGTTTGCAGCAAGTCTAATGTCAAACCTGCTGCTGCCCCAGCAAGCTCATGAAGAGCAGTGTGACAGTGCTTGATGATGACAACACCAAGAACATCTCTACCCTGCACCTGAAAAAGAACATGGTTTTTGAAGCCATGGCACTGGAGCTGCTTCAAATGAGCCAGCCCCACCAAAAGCATCCCACAGCAAAAGCCTTGCCTTTTAAAGCCACCCCCAGAGGTCCTCTGCACCATGAGGTGGATACTTCAGGACACCCACATTGCACCTGTAGAGCTTTGACTCTGCAGAAATCCACACAGGAACCCACAGAAATGGTTTTGGCACCTCATTTTGTAGGGATCTGTACTTCCATCAGCACTGGTACTTTGGGACCCTTCCTCTGAGGGAAGACACTTTTCATTTTATGTCAAAACAAGAGTGTGGGTGGGTCACTTGTTTTTTACTCATGTCAAAGGCAGACAAAGTTTGTTTTGAAGCCCTGCTGAAATCTGCAGAAAGCTAAAAAAAGGAAACAGGATATGAAAAAGATAAATAAATATACACTTACAAGCATGTGTCTGGAAAAATCATTTTAAGATACCCCACACTTGAGAGCTGGTATTCCAATTTTCTATGACAAGCCTTTTGTCCCAGAGCCAGTAAACATTATTTCACTCAGTTCGATAAAAAATAAATAAATAAACCATGAGTGGTACTGGACCAGGGCTCAGGACCCAAGATAGCAGTAGATGGAAACATCTGTATCCTAAGACCAGATCTTAAATAAAAACAAACTTCTGTGCTTGTTTTTCCTCTCTGCTTCCTTCCAGAGATGCAGGGACTTGTGGAATAGGTTATCGAGCAAGAGGTATGGTGACTCTTTCTCCTCATGAGTCCTGGGAATACAAACGAGACTTTTAAACCAGTTTTGCCATAATTTATTTGTCTGTGACCTGACACTTCAGCTTCTTTGTTTTAACTCTCTCCCACTCAGAGCACCCCTCTCCTCCATCTCCAGCTCCTCTCTGTACCTTCCATTTCCAGGCCTTTGCTCCCAAGCAGGTGGAACTGAGGCCAAGCTACTCATGCATCCCCTTGCAGGACAGAAAGAAGAACAGCAGAACTGGAAATGAAGCTGCAAACTGCAGGCAAAGACTCTGGAGGAGCAGAGCCAGAAAAGCAAGGGAGCAGAAGGAAAACAACAGGAAAAGTCAAAGTCACAGCTCCTGGAAAGGGATAAAATAAACAAATGACAGATAAGCAGCATATTAAGATTGTGCCAGAACTTCCTCTATCCCCAGCTGTGTATTTCTGCCAAGTGTCATTGACTTTTGTGCACTGCCATTTAAATCTCAGTGTATTACAGTGTTTACTCTCATGACTGCTCTGGACTTTCTCTCATTTGTTCCTCCCCACCTGAAAGGCAAAATCACTGCCACCTCACCATGGCAGGGGAAGAGAAAACCACACAGGGAAAACAAACCTGCTTACCATGGGAACATAAATATTATATATTTGAATTACTGAGAGAAAGGAAAAATCACCGAGAATTAACGTAAATCAGAATCTAGAAAACAAGAAAGAGTTAATAGAAAATGTAATTCAGAGGGAGAAAGATTGCTTCTGAGTTTGTCAGGATCCAGAAGAATGTTAATTATAGGTCAGGCCACTGCTTGGCTGCAGTTATTGAGGGGAGAAAAAAGAAGATCAAAATGTTTAATTGAATATTCCTGGGAGGGGGTGGTTCTGAATTACTGCTTTTTATATAAGACCAGATGATACAGCCATCCCACAGGATGGTAATGAAACGAATTTTATTCCAACAATAATGGAAGAGAATATAGAAACAGCTACTCAAAGTTGGCCATTTTAATTAGTAGATCTAGAAAACTTGCATTTCAAAATTCTAAATAGAGCTTCTAAGGAGCTCTTGAAACTATTTTCAGTAAGAGACAATATTAATGGACTGTAAGAAATAATACAAAAATATTTAAATGCAAACAAGGCAACCAAAGTAACAGCAAGTTAACCTACCTACTGTTTATTTCTGAGGAAGGGAAGAGATGGAGAAGGGAAGAGAGTAGTGAATAGCCCAAGAACTTCCAAAAGGAAGAGAAATCTAATTTATGCTTACAATTCCACAATAACTGATAAGCTTCTTAAATTTTCTCCCATTCTGAAATAATATTATAAGCTTAATAGTCCTTGTAAGGCAATTGACTTGGTGCTATACAAACAAAGCCAGAGTGAAATGAAGTCAGCAGGCCCCATTCAGTGGGGAAAGAGAAATCAGAAATGTCCAGATGTGAAACACAAAAGAGCTGATTGTGCCACACATTTTCAGTGGGTTCCCACAGGGATCAGTTCTCGGCCCCAGACTCTAATACTGAGACCTGAGAGGAAAAGCCACCACCACTGAAGGTTGCAGATAATGCAGTATCAGCAGGGGCAGCAAGTAACAAAAAGGTCAGGTCACCAAACCAAAACATAGAGAACTTGGTAAGCAGCCATAAACAAGAGATGTCTTAAGTAAAGCTGAAGGAAAAAATAAAATAAAAGTATCTTACAGCGTATACCAAAGGCTCTAAGTCACACTTGGGAGATGACACCCAGAAGCCAAAACCCCAGGAACTCAGGGACATGGCTGAGGAACATTTGTGGGACAGGTACCACATGCACTGGGTCTGGGGAGAAATTCCTGCAGATGTGTGCTCATGCTCCAAATGCAGGAGATCCCTGCTGTATTTCAGGTTCAGCCTCTCAGCCAGTGCTGGGATTTCACTCAGTTCCAGGTGCAGCCAAGCACTGGGAAATCTTGCATGGCCATCCCATGCTGTGGGGCCAGCACCCAAAGAACAGCAGGGAGGTATTGCAGAAATTTTTGCCCTTTTTATTTATTTAGGACTTCTTTTGTACTTGTTTCTTAAATGAGAAATTTCTCTCATATTTAAAAGTAGTGTGCTGGTAAAGCCCAACCCCCCAGCTACAGCTCTGTACTGCAGCCTCACCCCAATCACACAACCTGCTGCACAAGTCTGTGCTCCCTGAAAAAACAGAGTTTGAAGACTTCAGGAGACAAAGAGGTGTGAAGCACAAACTTCTCTGTGCTCATGGTGCATGCAGCTGCTACTGGCCACAGCCAGGCTCCACTCCTGTGCCATCAAATTTCAGAAAAAAAGGAAGTTGAACAACTGAAGAAAGTTCAGAGAATCGTAAGAATCACTACAGAAAGGAAAATCTTGCCTCAAAATAAATGCAAATAAGAAAAGAAGAAACCAACATATTCAGCTTATCAAAGAGGAAACAAATGCAGAACATTAATGCTCTTAAGTAATAAAACAGGGAATAAGAATTCATAGGATGGCTCTACCAGCTCACAGCTCAGTTTACCATCTGAAGCCAGATCCATTCATTGTTGCTCACAATATTAAAAAAAGGGAGAACAATCAATCATGAGGAACAGTGTGAATTCTTCCACCTAAGCCATTCTTAATTGAAGACTAGAGGTTGCCCTAAAAAGATATGCAGGAATTCAAACAATCTGGGGAAGTTTTATAGCCCTTGATTTACATAAGGTTAAAATAATTCATCATAATTGTTTCCTTTGGCCCTCTGGCAGCCAAACAAGGCTGTTTACTAGAATGTGTTCTGGAGCAACTGATGCAAAGCCAGAGCTGGGAAACCTGCTGATGGCAGCTCTGCATTCCTGTATTCCAGATAACCTGATATGCTTATCAGGAAGGCAGCTGGGGAACACAGTTCAGGAAGGCAGGTTTGAGACCAAAGGTTGCTCGTGTCACACACAACTCCCCGCTCACAATCCCGCTCCAAACACGGCGCTCAGCAAACTCCAGGTGGCCAGCACATCCCACAGCACCAGCCCACTGAAAGCCTTTTCCCCTGTTTATTTTTAAGGCTGGGTTCTCCAGCTCTGCTGGACAAGTGAGTCAGCTTTCCTCCCCACACCAGAGGGCTGCTAGCTGGGAGAGGGAGCCCCTGCTACTTGCCATCACTGCAAGAGCCCCACCTCAATAGTGAGCTGGGAGAGGGTCTCAGAGGAAAGATTTGGCAAGCCTGCACTAGACTTCAAGGTTTCTCTATCAAAAAGACTGAAATGCAAACACACACATGCAAACTCTCCCCTATCCTTCTGAAACTAATGTGTTCCTCAGGATCGGAGTGGCAGCTGCAGCCACACCACACCACAAGCAAGTGGTTGTGACAAACTGCAAGGAGTCACAAGCACAGAGCACTGTTACAATTCTCAGAGTCCACATTTGATTTCCACATCCAATAGATGGCCACTTTCAGTGCTGACAGCAGATTCACCATGAGCCCAAGCGAGAGGAATGCTGAAGTGCATGGGGAAATTAAAAGGGAACTTCCACGTGAAGGGATTTGCTTCGAAACAAGTAATTTAGCAGCTGCTCACTTCAAAATCTTTTCTAAGTCTTCCAGTTAGTAAAGCTGCATGTGTCTGGGCATCTCTTTCAGGGCCTATCATCCTTTCCAAGTGCCAAGTCTGCAGCAGCACAAGCCTGCCTACAGCAGAGAAATCAAAGGCAAGTAACTTTATTCTTGCTTTAAATCTGACAAAGAGCACAAACACAAGTGTGTAACGTGCAACCCTGTTCAAACACAGCTAGAACAAGGTTACTTGTACTCTTATTTTACGTTAGACATAAGCTTTTTTTTAAAAAAAGGTTTTAAAACTTTTTTAGATTGATACAGAAAAGCTTTAAAAGCAACCAGTTGACAGAATGAAAGGAGAGGGAGCATTTAAGGAAAGGAGGAGTGTGATCCAGTTTTAAAGATTAATTACAAGATTAATGCCAGCAGAAGGTGCTCCAGCCAGCACCTCCAGCCAGCGCACACACACAGAGCCCTGCACAGCATCTTCCCCAAACCCTAATGCACAAACAAAGCCGCTTTCACTTGTGGCACTGAAATTTAATTAATTGGATATATTGAGCAAGTGAGTGAGCTGTGCAGCGTGGAAGATGCCTCTCCTGAGGCTGCAGAAGGAGCCTGCCAGCGTGCTGGGGACAGCGAAGGCGCAGGGCAGTATCAGACATTGCATAAGCACAGGCACACGTCACGGCTCATTCCCGCTGTCCCGGCCAGCTCAGACCCCTGCCAGCCACAGCCAGGATCCATTCCAGCTATTCAGAGGTGGCTGGGTGCCCGAATGGGGGAGCAGGAGGGGAGGCCCAGCCTGGGGGTGTGCCTGGGGACGGACATGGGGCCTGTCCCAGCACCCAGCCAGTGCCTCCAGGGGCCCCTCAACCCCTGCTTGTGCAACCATTACCCCACAGTTTAGAGCCAGGGGAGTAGGGTGGAAAATGTGGTTTTTCCAGACTTGACCAACATATTTTCCTTCTTCTAAGGAAAGAAGTATGGCCTGGTGGTTGGAGGGCTGGGCAGGAGCAGCCATCACACAGCACCTGGGCCAGCCTGGGCCTCTCCTCCCCTGAGGCAAAGGTGCCCTTTGCCTCTTCATTCCACGCACCCAAGGGCAGTAAGGAAGAGTTACTCTCCAGTCACAAGGGAGGGATCTCAAGGGTAGTGGCATGGAAGATTGCATCACATTCAATGCCAAAATTATCAGGATCATAAGAAAACCAAAGCCAGCTGGGAGATAGAGAAAGCCCCTTGTTGCAGGGCACAGCACTGTACACTGCCCGAAGGTCAGGAGCGAGACACACACACACACAAGCACTTGCAATTGCTTAGGTTACTAAATACCTTTGAGATCACCAAGTCCAACCCAGAACTGACAAGTCCAACACTGAACCTGGTCTTTAAGTGCCACATCTGCACATCTTTTAAAAATTCCTGGGGATGGTGACACAATCCCATCCCTAGACAGCCTGTTCTAGAGCTGGACAACCCTGTGGGTAAAGAAAATTTTCCTATAACCCAATCTAAAACCTCCATTGGGGCAATTTGAGGCCATTTCCACTTGTCCTTGGGAGAAGAGACCCAACCCACATTGCTGTGACTTCCTTTCAGATAGCTGAAGTACAGTACAGAGAGCAAGAAGGTCACCCTGCACCTCCTTTTCTCTAGACTAAACAACCCCAGCTTCCTCAGCTGCTCCTCATAAGATTTTGCTCCAGATCCTTCACCACCTCTGTTGCCCTTCTCTGGACTTGCTCCAGCACCTCAGAGTCTTTCCTGTAGCGAGGGCAAACATCGGATTCAAGATGTCACCTCACCAATGCCACATACAGTACTTTAGGTTCTGAGGCTACCCAGAAGCAAAGTGCAAGCTCAGGAGCTCAGAAATGAAAATGTGCCTTCAGGAATTTCAGGTGTTGTGATTTCTTCCATGCACTCTGTAAGGCACCTGTGGCACATGGCCCACAAGATCCCACTGCCAGGAACCAACCCAGCACAGCCCCTGGCATTACACAGCTCAAGCAGAGAGACCCAGAGGGAGGAAAACTCTCCCAGAGCTAAATGAGTCTGTTTGGCTCTAGGGAAACACAGGTACAGAGCCAGAAAAATAATCAGGGGAACCTTGTGCTGCTTATCAGCAATGTGTAACTCCAGAGCCAGCTAGGACTATATATACATAGATTTATATACATGTGTATGTGTGTGTGGGCTTGTGTGTCTGTGTGCATTAAATATAGATCATTTTTCTAACATTTCAGATGAGCATCTGCCACAGACCATCTGGGCTGGGAGGGAGGGAGACCAGAACACCATGGGACTCTTGAGGAATTTGAAACTTGCAGCGGATTTTACACAGAAAGCTGTTGCATAAGGGACACTGACAAATGTGTGGTATCAGGAAGGTTCTTTAACTAAAAGAAGGAAAAAAGAAGAAACAGAAGTGATCCTAAAACTGCTGCTTCCTGTGGGGGTTGGAGCTGGCTGCAATGACAGGACTGACTTCACACCACTTCTATTCAGCATCATGAAATGAAACCAAGCCAAGTTGCCAGGACAGGCATCAGTGTGCCAGGAGATCGAGCACTGAACTGATGTTGCCCCAGTGAACTGAAAGTGGTACCTGGCATTCAGCAGGCTAGCACAGAGTGTCTTCTGCTTCTGTCAAAAAAAAGCACATCAAAGCCACACAAGTTTTATTTCATTAAACTAACATACAAGAACAAATGGATCCTGTGTAAAGCATTCCAACATCCTTCTAACTAAGACAGCTTCACATTCATAATGTTTATGTGTAGATAGAATCTCAACCACTTCCCTGAACAGACTGTTGCAATACTTGACAGCCCCTTCCACAAATTTTTTATCATATTATCATATTATCCAACCTAAACCTACCCTGGTACACCTTCAGGCCATTTTCCTATTGCTTGTTACCTGGAAGAACCTCCTTTCAGGTAGCTGTAGAGATCACTGAGGTCTCCCCCAACCCTCCTTTTCTCTAGGCTAAACAACCCAGCAATCCCAGCCACCCCTCAGATCTGTACTCCAGACCCTTCAGCAGCTTCTGCTCTCCAGAGACTAAAGTTTTACAAACTAGAAGATTTTATAAACCAAGGCTCACAATAATAACATCTTATGCAATAACAATACAAAGACTCAGACATGCCAAAACTAAAACTATCAGATTTTCAGAATTGCTGAGCATCCTCCTCTCTATACCTCTATTTTTAATTTTTTTTTTCTAGTTGCAAGAGCTGCAAAGTCTAACAAAGGAAACTAAAGAACGTGAAATATGTTTGAGTTTGCAGAGTCCGCAAACATCCCCAGAAAAGCGTTGGGTGTGCAAAAACAGCAAGGGAATTAAAAGCACTGCTCTGTTCTACCAACAAGTTGTGGCTTCAGATGGCTTTGGAAGATCTGTTCTTTGGCAAGTCAAAATGAGCATGGCTGGCACTAATGCCAAAGGAGAAGAACTCAGTATTTCTGGGGTTCCTGGAAGCTGAATTGCTCCTGTGTTTTAACAAGCATGCACACGCTGGGAACCCAAGCACAGGACAGTAGAGAGAAATAACTCTTTTGGAAAGAGCAGCTGCCTTTCTTTTCCCCACTAAGTTATCTTTATTTTTCCAGTAATGCAATAAAAATATCTAGTAACATTTAAAAAGGTCCAGTAGGGTATAATTTTTGTAAAAGGAACACAGTAGACCCTTTTACAGAAAGACCTAATAGCTTTGTTCCATCAAAGGGTTGTTACACAAGCCTCCAGTTTGAGGTTTATGGGGACAGCCAGGCACACCCAGAAAAGCCTGCAAACAGATGGAGATAATACAAATTTAAATGGACCATCCAGCTTTTAGCATAATTCCCATATGTGCAATTCTACAAGCTACCAGGTGGGTGGAATGGGGAGAAGGAATAGAAGACATCATCAATTTCCCCATCCTACCTACAGTGCTTCAATCTCTGGTGCATGTAGCTGCAGTTAGACCTACACCCCTATTCACAGGACTTGTTAAACCAGCCAGAAAAGGTCAGGACAGAACATGGACATAGATTTAAACCAGATTACCATGCTAATAGCAAATCAAACTGCATATTCCCTAACTAAAATGAAAATATTAAATAAAAGCAGCAACAATCTGATATGCTTTTAAAGGTTTAATGCTCTAGCCATTCTTATTCAAGCAGATGATTTGTCTGATCCTGATGTAAATCCATTCTTAAAAGTTCAAGCAGTAAACAAGGATACAGGCTGAGAATCAGCCTTTTTTGATGCGCAGAAATTTGTATTCCTGGCTTTTCTGTTGATAAGAGAGAGGATCTACACACAGTGCTGTACCTACAGGAATAAAAGCTGGACAGGACTTTTCACACCACATCAGTGTTGTCAGGCAATGCACTGTATTATCAGACAACACCACAACTCTGCACCTCCAAGAGAGGCAACTGGACCAATAAGCAAATGAGCTACAGACCCAGCCAAGGGCTGTGAAATCTCTCACTGCCAAGGGATGTCCATGCACATATTCAGGTGTTCTTCTGGAACCCTCTGAAGCTGGTGTTTTGTTTAAGGAAAAAATCCAGCACCCAAGGAGGACTAGACAGACGGTCCCTACCAGAACTTAGAAAAACCACAACACAGACCTTCTGAAGCCTTCAGTGATGAGACAAGAGTACACAAGACCCAAAGACACAACTGGAGAGCAGAAGAGGAATGTGCACAGCTCCCCCTCTTGTCCTTCAACACTCAAAGTCCCATGGCAATGAGTCTTTTCTTTCCATAAACAAGAGCACACTTGTGAAACTGGTGCAGGAATAGAAGCAAGCCACCTCTATGGACACACACAAGCTTCATCCTTGGCAAGATAACCTCTAGCAGCAAAAAGGTCCTGTGGTCATTCAGCCTCTGCCAGTGGTGGCACAAGAGCCATTTGTGAGCCTGTGATGGGGAAGAGTCCTGGGGATGGTGGGGAAAGAGACGATATTTCACCAACAGCCACCCAGAACACTCCAGGTGTTTTTTGTATCAGATACCTATCTAGCCCCAGGATACCTGAACCCTGTAGTCACTGCCCAAAAACTCAGATAAACAAGTTCTAGAAAAATGTCCAGAAGAACAGCCCTTGTTTAAGATAACATCGTGCCACACACCTGCAGGACTGTCACTCTCCTGATGGCAGGAGCAGGCCTTCACCCCTGTCACTCCTGTTCTCAGGAAGGGACAAGGAGCCTAACTTACCTTCCTGGGTAGGGTTAAGCTGAAACACTAGTGCACAAGGCACAGGCACCTCATCCCATGACAGTCCCCAGCAGAGACACCAAAGGGACAACTTTGGCAGCAGCATGGAAAAGCAGCCCTGTGCAAAGACAGGCCAAGTGTGTGCCCAGAGCGGCTCCAGGCCTGCCTCAGCCCAAAGCACAAACACAGAGCTGTTGTCCTTGGAAAGAGGCGCGAGCATCCCCGCAATTCACCCCACCAGCATCCCAGCCATGCTCTCACCCTTTATATTTTTAGATTTTTTTATATTAGATTTTTAACTCTACCAGTAACCGATGTGCTAACCCCTCCCTGGATTTACATCATCCCTCTGGCAGAGTGAAACCACATGGATCTAGCAGGGTTTGGTTAAAAGTTATGCACACACAGGGCTCAGTGGTCACAGGGTCTCAAAGGCCTTCCCTGTCCCTCCTGCTCCAAGGGAACACAGAGCCATTTGTTGGGAACCCGGCCCCACAGAGCAGAGGTGGGCTGCGCTGGAGGGGAGCTGTGCTCCATCTGCCTTCCACACACATTTCTGAGGCTCTTTCTTCCTCCAGCGCAAGGCGCATAAACACGGCCAGTGAGACATTTCTGAGCAGAGGCAGGAGCAGCCCATGGCCCTGTGGAGAAAGCAGTAACCCCGCCTGTCCCCCATGCTGAGTCCCTGCCGAGGCAGGGCTGGCAGCGATCCAGCCCACCGGGACACCGCGCCAGGAGCCTGCAGCTGCAGGAATGTCTGGGGCCGGCGCACGCAGCTTTTTTTAATTGCATGCCTCTGCTTCCACCGTCTCAGACTGCCCTGGCTGGGTACGTTTTGGGGTAGGCTTCTTTTCTGCCTTTCTTATTTCTTTCCCAAGTTCTGCTTTTAAGTGGATGGGGAAGGGGAGCAATTATAAGGCAGTCTATTGTGATGGAATGCTCCTCTGACTGTTCCTAGACTTTGAAGGGATGGATGGTCTTCAGCATAAATGAGCACAACTTTATCTTATCCTCATTTTTGGATAACACTTGGGTTTTTCCAAACTCTGAGAAACCATGCTGCTCTGTTGATAGCGGTGGAGAAAGCAGGGATCTCAGACGACACAAACCAGTGTGAACAAAGCTGAAAGAACACGTTTCAGAAAACTTCGACATGCCTGAAAACCTACATGCAGGAAGGAGTGTTATAACAATATCAAGCTATGAAACATACTTTGGCAACCTATCTTTAACAGCTTAAGAGTCTAAATGCTGCTCATATCCAATGGATGAGAGCACATCTTGAAAACTGAGCAAGTCCTGGCAAAGTCACATGCAAACTACTCTGCTACGCCAGCTCTGTCATTAAAACTCAGGCTGAGCACAACAAAGAGGCACATTTCAACTGCAAGACTCAATCTGAAGCCATCACACAAGACTGCAAATGCAGAAGGAGTTTCATAAATATGCAATTTCTTATAGCCCGACTTTCCATTCTATCTGTTTCACCAAAAGGTGTGGGGTTCAGCCTCTTGTCAGCATCCCACAACATCAGCAGACCATGCAAAAGGCCAACACCAAGAAAATCCTGGTACTGCTGTGTCACTGAAATTCTGAGATAAAAATGTTTAACAGCCATAACATGCAGAGATAGTGCCCTTCTGCCAGAAACTTTTTGGTTTATTCCTCATATTCAACAGAAGGCACCATCTTTCCCAGAGGCCACTGTTCTCTCAGCTTCAGTCCACACCTGCTGCTCCAACCCAGTTACACCAGGATGGATTCATGGGTTATTCAAACTAACAGAGACCACCTTGGCACAGCAGTACGAGGAAGCTACTCCAGGTTTAGTTATGCCAGCAGCTTTGAAGTGGACAGCCAGAACACCTAACCAGTGGTTCATTTCTTGCTCTCCCTCCCATGGGTGATTTCTGCTTTATTTCTATCAGTTTGGTCAATCAGGATTGACCTCATGTAAGAGATCAGCAAGATTCCACAACTTTGGAGCAGCAGCAGCCCAAGCACTCAGCCCTGTACAACTCAAGCAAAATTTGGATTTCTTTTTTCTCTCCACCTCTCAGAACTGCATTGTTTATAGCAGCAGCTCACTTCACAGCCTATTTCTTCTTGGAAACATAAGAAAATGTAGAAGTATGTAAGAAATTCAGTGTTCTCATGCAGAATCTTACAGTGACATGATAAAAAAAATCATACATTCTTCCTGCATCATCTGGTGTGTGTAATTCTTTATAAAATGAGATATTACGACGTAGGTTGTTTAGGCTGCTTCATCTAATTCACACTGCCTTGCACAGAGCACTGCTCCCTTTACAGGTATTACAAATAACAGAATTTGGTGATTTAATTGCAACAATTAGACCATTCTGGCTGAGGTCACGTGCACAGAACTTCACTGAAGTGAGAAATGCACTTCCATTAAAAAAAAAAAAAAAACATATTCTTGCAGCAGATCTTTGCCAACAATATGGGCAAGTCTTCATTTTCTGTAATTATCCCATAAAATAGTGAGGTATGTTAGCATCTACTTTCCAGACAAAGTAGTGCAAGAGGTGATCTCCTCAAACTAGAGCAGCATTTGGCATTGAAAATGCAACAAAAACTTGAGTATTCCTGTAAGGGATCTGCAAATCTACCTATCCCCATATGTATAAATCTGGAAAAGAGATTCTCTGTCTTCAGCCTCAAGAAGAACCAAAACTGGTAGAGACAATAGACATCTTTGAAAATTCTTCTTAAATTCATGGAATGAGCAATTTGAGCTCTATCAAAGGCTTCACAAAATTTCTTTGTGTGAAGATGCACTTTGAAGTCCAATTTCACTAAATTGTTATGCCATGGTCACAGGACAGGAAACAAAAGCAGATTGATCTGGACATCTTGTCCAAATTTGCACTGAGTAGCTGTACTATCTCCAGGGTGAACAGCTCTTTCCTAGACAAGAATGTGTGGTTTGTGTGGTTCTCTATCTTTATGATCTCATGGATTAGCTTGAAATGCCTGGGGCTACAGTGCATCCTGACCAGGACACGCTGTCTCTTATAATGTTGCAACAACACAATTTAAGTGCCGAGTAGATTTCACAGGCGACTCTCCCCAAGCCTGAGTCACCAAACGGCTGGAGGTGTCAGAGTTCCCATAAATCACAAAATCCTGCAGGTGGTACTGACAGGACTGCCACTGCAAGCTCTGGGAGGGCACAAGCAATGCTGCTTCCCCCAAAACCTGTGCAGAGTTTTGTCACAGCACACACACAGGACTATTCAACCCTTCCTACTGAAGGGAACATCTCCTTCTGGCAGGTAATGTTCCCAAATCCCACCAAAAAAGATTGCTCTAGGTAGCCGCGTACCTCGTGATGGCAACAGATCAGCCTCAAACTGAGCAATCCACTCATCTCTGGGCCATCTGCCATTCACCAGACACAAAGTACCTGACTTTGTTTCTTACTACAGAAACAATCCAACCATGCTTTAGCAATTGGAAAATAAAATTCAGTTCTTTTGGCCTGACCACTACAGTGGGTTTGGTTTTGGTTTTTTTTCTGGTTTTCCATATATAGTTGTGACAGCAGCAGTAAAACATTCTCTGAGCCGCCCTCCTGCAGCTGAGTCTGTACCCACCCACAGCACAGATGTACTCAGAGGTACAAACCCCTCCCTCCCTATTTACACAGCCTGACAAGCCTGGAATGCCACTTGCTGCAGCGCTCTTGGTGCTCCAGCCCTCCCACAAGATCCCAAATTTGTGTCTGGGGTGCAAAGCAGCACCCGTGCCAAGTGGAAGGAGCAGGAGGAGCCCTGCACATCCCAGATTCCAGAGGAGAGCACTTCCCCTGCTGCCCAAGACCACTGTGGGACCAAAAACTATCAGAAACTCGTAACAGGAATTATTTCATTCTTACAGAGTTATCAAGTCACATTTTAAGCACTACACATACAAGAATATATTTCAAAATGTTTCACACTTTCATGTTTTCTCCTTCACATATGCTTCCATCTAGCAAATTCCCACTGCATTAACGAGCAAGATCTTTACCTTCCTTGTGGTCATGCATAATCCTAACCAAGCAAAATATCCACACTTAAATTTCTTTAAGTTACTTAAGCTACATTAGCTAAACATTATTTCGCTAATATGCCAGTGCCACATTCTGATATATTTGCTTTGGATGGTGCACTCCCACTCTTTTCCCAAAATACAGGAACTGTCTCCAAAATACTGCACACCTCCAAGAAAAACAACACACCAGTGGACAGATGACAGTTTCTTGCTAAGGCTGGGTACACGCCTCCCCCTGCTGAAGAGGGAATCAAATTTGGATCTTCGGAGGTTTGCATCACTTCCTGGTAAGGGCACATTTTGTCTTCTTTTTCTTTCCCTGTCTTTAAACCTCCTTTAAACCCCTCCAAGCCCAGCCAGAATTCAAACCAAAGTGGATGAGCTAGCTTGTACTTCACTTTATCAGTCAGCCTTTGACCAAAGCAAGCACCCCAGACTTCCCAGAGGTGCCCCTGACCAGCAGGCCCAACTCCTCACAGTGGCATCAATACCCACAACTGCATCATGTCTGCCAGGCAAAGATAACAAAGCACAGCCTGCAGATAAACATTCTGCTGCTAAGTCACAGGTTCATCATGCATATACTAGAAATATGGAATAAGAGAAACCTGTCTCCTCTAGTGATAACTCTTGTTTTAAGTGAAATTACAGACAGTTTCTGCTTTCTTAAATCTCTTCCTGGTCCACCTAGTCTTTATTAAAGATTTAAGCTAGAGAGCTTCTTGCTAATTTTTCCTCCCAAATTCTGTCAAACTGACTTTTGTTCAGTCCATGCCCTGTCCCTTAGTCTGAACCCCCTGAAGAGCTCACCAAAGCTTAATCTGGAAATGGAAGAGGTTCTTCTCTTGAACATACTCAGCAGGAGCTGGCAGGTCTGAGTTAGATACACAAAAACCTAACAATAAGAGCTCCACAAGACCACCAGCACCTACCAGCAAGGCAAGGAGCAGAAGTGACACCTTCCTACACTGTATGGTTTCTAGGGCAGGAGTTGGCTGAAAAAGCACACATTTCTCAGCTCTTCTACATCTCTCTGCCCCTTCCCTGGATCCCTTCAAAAGATCCTCTGGCCATACCCTTTTCCAGTGAGATAATGGAAATCCTTTTTACTCCCTGCTGTGGTTACACTTGTGCCCTTTCATGTGAGCCTGCCCACCTCAGGGAGGTGTGAGAAACTGTGCACTCGGCTATAGTGAAAAGACCTAAATGAGGCAGCGATGTTCCTCACATAAAACTATTTTAAATATTGACATTTTATAACCTTTTTTTTCCTTCCTGCCAGAGAGAGATGGAAAAACCCTCTCCTTCCCAACCTTACTTTCCTGTTTGGTTTTCAAAGGAACACAAGGATATAAGGGAACCAGGTCACAAAGACAATTTGTTAAAAAGGAGACTCTGAGAAGTTACCAGTGACCTGAAGCATTTGAATGCACTGTCTGCAGTTACAGTGCCCATAAGGTCCTAAGGCTCCCTGCTCCCTCCCTGAGTGGGAACATCCCTATTTGCCTTGGCTCCGCTCCCTGAAGCGCTGTGTCACTAACTGGAAACAGCCGGGCTGGCAGGGAGATTCCAAGAACAAGCCCAAAGGAGCAACGCAACCACTCCTCACACCAAATCAGGGGAAAATACAGGAGGCTGAAGGAACCTGGTCTTTGCTTGGTCCCTGGCTAAGCTAACAAAAGAGTGTTTAAGTGCTTCTGTGTTGCAAATAAGCACAGTGAGGAACCTGAAAGTGCTGGTTATATTGATTGTGCCCTTGTACTTCAGAGAAATTCTTGATAATCTGTTTAAAGACAAAAAAACCCAACCTCCTCCCTGCTGCTATGAGACATCATCAGGCCATGTGTAACTTCAGGGCTGCTTCTACCCCCTTCCCTCCAAAGTCCAGAGGGAAGATCAGCTCCTGTGTGAGTATAGCTCCAGTCCAAGATGCGTCAATTATCTCTGCTTAATGCAAGAGCTCTGAAGCAAAGCCTCACCCAGACACATTTCAGGTTGTCACAGTGCTGCCTCAAAGCTCACACACAGTGCAGCATCTGCCAGTGACTGAGCTGGTCAAAGAGCTGCTTCCCAGCACCAGCACAGCCACCTCTCCTTGGCACGCAGTGCAGACCTCTGATGTCACAGCCTGGGCTGTACACAGCTCATCACATTTCCTCACCCCGTCTGCCTCCACACTTCTTCACACGCCTGCTTGGCCCAGGTTTTCTCAGGCATTTGCTCACTCACTTCCTACCATCTCCACAGAGTTCTGACTCCCCTTTCTCCCTGTTGCTTGACTGAACTGATGGAATGCAGCCTGCCTGCCTCAAACACCACACCTCTTGTTGGAGATCTCAGCAGAACAGGATTTTTGGGACACCTGCTGGAAAGTGCCTTAGGAGGGCTCGATCAAGAGAGGACATGTAAGCCAAAAGAGACCCCAGCAAGGCCTTCTGGCAGTACTCTGAAAAGCCAGGCATGTCCTGTCCTGTGGCTCCACTGCCACGGGTCACCTTTGCACAGCAGAATGATGAAGGTGGTCACAGGAGGAGAACTTGCCCCACAAATTAAGTGGTGCTGAACAATCAGCACTGCTCATTTATTCCATCCCCAGACAGGCTCTGGAGGTGACTCCCAGCAGCACGTAGCTTCAGCCTCTCCTGCTGGAGCCTGACCAGCCTGACAGGATCATCAGGCTGAGGAGCTTCATTCCTTGCCAGACATTCTCCAGCAGGCACTCCACGCTGAGCAGGTCAGGAAGGGGCCACTCCACGAGTGCAGCAGCATTCCCCCATACACCACCACCACAGGCACACTGGACTTCATGCCACAAGGAGAAGCAACACTGCTTTAGAGAAGATGGGCACTCTCCTGGTCATTGTTGGGTTTCCAATACAGCTTCTGGACACTTTCAAACCACATCTGCTGTCCACACTATACTAGAACAAAATATTTTTGCTTCTAGCATATTCCAGAGAAAAACCAAAACAGCATTACCACTACAAAAGGTTATGCCATGCCATGGAAGCAGTTTAAGGCAGTATCTTCTGTCTGCCAGCTGCCTAAATACAGATGCCAAAAGAGAAAAATTACTCACCCTTCCCACATGTCCCAGGCCCCCTTCTCCTCCCATTTCAATTTTCATGCCAAAATTAAAGACTATTTCCCTATAAACTATGAGGAGACTGACCCTGGATCACACAGAGACCTCCAGGCTGGTTAAAATGCTGCAGAGGTTCTGGACAGGCACTAATGAGGTAAGGCTGCCACAGCCAAGGGCAAAGGACTTCAAGCTTGTTCCAGCTGATGGTGTGTTGTGATCTTATTGTAAAAGTTCCATACCTTCTTGGTGATTTGTCATATGCAGCTCCTCACAGCATTGACTCTTCTTCACAGCCCAGCCAACAAACTCCATCTCATCTCACAGCATAACCAACAAATTTCAACTCTCTTCTCAGCACCAACCAACAAACTGCAGCTCCCTTCTCAACCAGCTAACCCAATCTTTTGTAGCACTCTTCTTACTGGACACAGCTGTGGCCTGTTAAGGGCAGGTCTGTCCCTAATTTTTGGTAATTAGTACAGATGTAACTCCTCAGGGGTGAGATTGCTTTCTGCACTATCTTTATTTTCTTACATTCTATCCCCCCCACAATGGTGTAGAGAAGTACAGGCACGTAGAGTGACACACAGACGCAGAGAGACAAGAACAATCTTCCACTGCTAAACACTGGGGTAAACCTTGGTACCATATCAACCACCCCTTTCCATTACTTATACCTTTAAAATGAAAGCTAGAAACTTTGCTTTTTTTATCTGTATATTTATCCCATCTTCTCAGACATTCCCTTCTCCCTCATAGCTCACCCTAACTGCCTTGCTTTCTGCTTCTCCTCTGCCCTTGCCTTGCCAGGGTTGAAGCCCCTTGGCACACTGACACCAATCATGTCTGTTTTACCCACTCTATACAAGGCCACCTTTGGTACTCAGCTTCAAGAGGGAACATACATAAAGGTGGCCCTGTATTTTGGAACTAACATCTTTTTTCTAGCAGAAATCTTATCCTTCTCCATCTGCCTTGCATATTTTCCTCCTTTATATGTGCCAAGAGGTGTCATGATAAACACAAGCAGTTCAAAACCAGCTTGAAGCAATTAAAGCACTTATTTAAACTTCACTGAAATCAACAGTTCAGGAAAATGACCAAATGCTGTGATGCATGTGATTATGCTCTGCCTTGAAGTATCCAGAATCAACAGCCCCAGCAATAAAGTTTTACAGCATTCCAAGCTAGAAAGGACTATGAAACCTTCCTAATCTTCCCTCCTTAATCCACTGTTTCCATGAGGCATCCTTATATAGGATCTGATAATTTGTTGAAATATAACTGCCAGAAGAGAACATGGGTGTGCCTCAAAGATTGAGGAATGAGCATTTTCCTTAACTCAAGCATATTTTAGCACTTCTTTTGTTATGCATTCCAAGTCTTGATTTCCAATATGTATTCACCTGTCCCATAGGCACACACATCTTTTTGTTCCTACTCACATAACTTTGCTTCCAGACCATGGATGAAAACCTTGAGAAGCCTCCTGTCTGGTACCTTTTTGCAGAACCCAATAAATCTAACCTCTGACACCAATTCTTCATTAGCAATACTTTGAGTCAGTCCTTGAATCCCACACAATTTGTGGTATAATCTTTCAGCCAATACAATGAAATAAATAGCCAATTGCTTGCAAAATTTCTCCATTTACTATCATGTTTTTTTAATCTCAAAGAATGTAACCAGGTTTGTCTGACAATATCTGCTTTCCATTAAATTCTACCTACTAGGGTTAAATCCTATCTGTATTATTGCACTCTGTAACAGTGGAATAATAAAAGACTCCAAGTATTTTTACATATCTTTGGTACCAGGATCTCCAGTGCATAGTTTTAATTCCCTCCCCTTTATTAATTGAATATTTTCAAGTATTTCCTCATAATGTCATGACCCAACAAAAATCAATGTCAACAAGCCAAACTTTCCCTCTGGGACCTTCCAGCCTATCTGGATTTCCAGTTATCTACATTTATTGGTTCCAAGGCATTTTGTAACCTGATTACTGACAGTGGCTAATTTTCACATGACACCATTTAGAAAGGTAGACACCTTTCTACCCTTACACTTGCCAACATTGTGTTTTCCCTTGGATATTCTTTGTTGATCATCATCAGTTTCTCTTTACTTCACAACAATTGATTTTTACCCTTCTCCAGCCTGTAAGCATTAGATTAGACAAAAAGAGAAAAGGTACTACCAGAGGACATTAGCAGTTTAAAAAAGGCACAACATAATATAGCTTAAGATTCATAATCCCCTTTATGAGAATTTTAATCTAAGCACAAAGCTCTGAAAGGATCCCGCTGCAAGTACAGAAATATTCATTATCTGTGTGTTATGAGAACCACAGCTGAAATCAAAGTTTACAGACACTCTATTCTGGTACAATTACTGAAAATGACATTACATACATCACATGAAACTGAGAAAGATGTCTCAAGAATAGTAATGTTAGCTTAATATAAACTGTTCTGATCACATCATTTCCTCAAACTCCTCCAAACACCTGTCCACCTTTAAAGCAATACATATTTAATGTTTGCAATAATTTCTCGCAAACCTGCTACTTCAACCACTTACTTTTGCAGCTGTTCTTGGAATTCTCCCAAATTAGCCTCTTTCAGACATCCAGGTGTCAAGAACTGAAAACTCCTCAGCCAAACTGTGACATACTGACACCTGCAAGAGCCAGGTTTTTAACAATCTCCCCAAACCATACTTTTCAACACTTTTGTCACCACAATAGCAGCAGCACTGTTAATTTGCCATCCCCAGCCACAGCCCAGTCTCCTTTACACCCAGACTTCACAGCTTCCTGCCCTCAATAACTGCTTCAGAAGCCTCTTCAGCAATGCAAGGTTCTGCAGACTCTTGTTTCTTGCTTACAATTCCAAGCTCCCTTTTCCCCCTCAAATGCCTGAGAATTTGAAACAATTTCCTCATAGCTCCAGCGGCTCCATCCCAGCCACCACACCATGTCCCTCTTGAGCACTGAAGCCACATCTTAAAACCTAGTAGGGTTTTTCCCATCCCCAACTAATCTTGCCAGCAAGCTCTCCCAAGCAAGGTTCTTTTTCATTAAAGCTAAAAAACAAAGCTAAATTAAAGCTAAGAAGCTTGTTCTGGACACAAAATGGCTTTAAACTTTTTAGAAAAGTAATCAAGATTTTAACTGCACATTTCTGAAAGCCAGTGACACTTTTTGTGTTCATTTTGATCTGGCAGTGTTTGTAGTTGAGAAAAAAACAGCAACATAAATTCAGTTCATCTTCTCCCTGTGGTTTTTCTAACATATTTCTAACAACCCAACAAACAAGCAATGGCAATAGGGAAACATTCCCAAGTCACAGAGCAGACTCCCCAGAGCACTTTTCTGATGGACATTGAGCTGAAATTTTGCTCTCAATTAGTCCAGCCAAGTGAGAAGTCACAAGTCACCCTGGCAAGTACAAAATACTACTTCTCTTTTAAAAAATACTACTTCTTCTCTTTTAAGAAATAATACTTCTTCTCTTTTAATCCTTCTGGCAAGCAACACCATCCAATGAAAGCCATGAGAAGCAAACGAGCTGAATTGAAAAAGAGCTGCAAAAGCACTAGGGCTCAAGGAGGAGACAAATTCTGCATCCAGAAAGCTCATGCCTTAAAAGCAGTGAGTGCCAAAGCTCATTCCTGCCATGCCTGTTACTGCAGGCAGTCGTGCCTGAGCGGTGCCTTCCAGCAGAGAGAGCTGCAGATCCCGAGGGAGCAGCACCCACGCACATCTGGAGCCCCCCTGCAGCTGCACCCACACATCTGGAGCCCCCTGCAGCTGCCAGCCCCTGCCCTCTCCCAGTGAGCCCTCCCTGCAGGAGTGCCAGGAGGGAAGGGGTCAGCCCGGCAAGCAGGCACTGGATCGTGTGGATGGCACTCTCTCCATGTGGAGAGGAAAGGGGGAGATGCTTCCCAGTGAGAGTAAGGGCAGATGGCTCTCAGCCAGCCATAACGGGCATCCCCACAGAGCCCTCAGTCCCTGTGGCATTCCACCAGGGAACACACAAGGCATTAGAGCCTTATGTAGGCAGGGCCAGTTTGCTTTGCTTTGCTTTTTCTAAAAAGAACCCTTCTGTTTTATGCCCTTTTTCTAAAAAATACATCTTCCCAGCCTGTCTGAAAGCCACAGCACTGCCAGGCCTGAGTCACAGAGCCAGCAGGGCAGGGGGAGGCACAGAGGAGGAGGGGAAGGAGCTGCAGCACCAAGGAGCTCCAACAAGACACACCATCCGTGCTGGTGACGAGGCCAGTCCCACCCATGATGAGAAAGACAGATGTTCTGCACAAAGTCAGCTGCTGCCTCATATTAGCAGTTATGAAAGTGGAGAGTTCAGACATCATATTTTCCTTCAGTCTTCATCCTCTGCTAGCCAGGACAGATCCCAGAAAGCCAGGTGTCTGGCTGCAGGAAATACTGCAGCCTTAGTTCTAAGCTCTCAGTCTTGGCCCCTCCTGAAGGCATCACTGTGTCTGTAACACCCCAGGCTTTCTAAGGAACCCTGCCATCACTACTCCAGCAGTGGTGAGAAAATCCAGGACAGGATCAGTTCTCTGCTGCTCCTGAGTTTTGGTTCTACACATACACAAATCTCTACTGTGGGTACCAGAGGCTCCATAAACAAGAACACACGTGTCTTCAGATAACCCCCACAAAACCAAAACATTGCAGGTGGATTACAGAAACCAACAAAAGAACCTATTTTTTTCCTAAGACTGGAGAGCAAAGCAGCCTTGGAATAAGCATTCTCTTGTGCACAGAATTTGCTGCAGGGATGAAGGAGCAGAGATCTGCTTGGTTTACAAGGACTGCAGTTTGGGGTTTTTATTGGTTGGGTATTTTTCAGGTTTTAGGTCTACAAAACCTCCTCCATGCTACTCACATGAGCTAATCCATGAGGTGGTCTCTTCCCACACCCTCAGTTTCAGGGTTATGCACAGAAAGGAAATAACACAGGTATGAGGTAGCATAGACAAAGAGCCTTGAAATAAACCAGTGTGCTGCCCAGCAGTGCCCTGTGTCAGGTCAGTGCCTTGAGAGCAGATGCTGTAAAAGGAACCACAGCACAGGTCCAGCTGGAATGGGGCTCAGGTCATCTCCAGCCCAGCCTTCTGCCCAAAGAGGGACAGCACTAAGCTAAGACCAGCTTACTCAGGGCTTTAGCCAGTCAAGTCCTAAAACCTTCCAAGGAAGGAGGTGGTGCAGGCTCCCTGGGCAGCTCTCTCTCCAGTGCTCAGTAATTGTCACTGTGAAGCCCTTTTTCCTTTCCAGTCTGAACCTCTCTCATTTCTGCTGGTGTCCATTTCCTCTCACCCTCCTGCCACGCTGTGGTATAGAGCCTGACTGTTTTTCCACACTTTTCTACAGACATTCACATCACAGCATCCAAACTCTGGAGAAGAGAAATTAAACCGGGTACTCCTAAGCACAGCAACTGAAAGATGCTTCTCTTGCTTCACAAGTCACCAGGAGCTTCAAAGAATTTTGACACAGCTGAGGACTCTGCTCACATATAAAACCAGGGGCAGCACTCAACATCCTTAGTGCAGAAAAAAGAGCAAATGGCTTTCCTCCTGTCTCCTGGAGATCAGCCCATCTCACCCACAAATGCACACTCCTTACCTCTGCAGGCAACTTCAGCTGCAGCAAGTGCTGCAAGTCACCAAACAGCCTGGGCTCACCCCAGCAGAGCTGCAGGAGTGCAGTGAGCCCAGCCCCAGCTGAGCCACTAAAATCATCAGGAATATTGTTCCTTGCTCCTACACTACAGAGAGAGGAGCTTCCACCAATTTGTGTCCTGCATTGCTGCTCAGGACACATCCAGTCTGGCAAGGAAGGAGGCCTGGAGCTCCCCAAGACACCCAAAGCTCCCTAAGGGGTTATTAGAGCAGCCTGGGCTCTATTTCTCACCCCACATGACTGACAGATTGCATGAAAGGACAAAGCCAGCCCCAGCACAGCTGCAGAGGAATGTTTTACTTTGGCACAGAGGAGAGAGATGAAGTGCGTGTCACGTTTTTCCATTAAATTTTTGCCTGTCGCCACAGCAGAGCCAGATCACATACAGAAGATTGAAAGCCAGTTAGCAGCAGATGGCAAAAAAATAAAAGGTAGTAGTTTCCAAGATACAGAGAGGTCACTGGCAATATTCAGCTCCACATTTGGATGGATGGCACCTATGGGGACAGTTCTAGCAATTAAGGTCTATCCCATTTAACCACACTTTATTTTCCCACATTGCCTTCTCTGCTTCCCTACTCATCCTCAGGAGAGGGAATGCTCATTATTTGGTAGAATATGTGTATCCTTCTTGCACACATTTAGCACTCCACTCAATCCAGTGACTTTCTTTCCTGCAGTTGTGATCTGTGTCTGACAGCTCACAGACAGAGAATGAGGAGAAAGTCCCTGCTCTGAAAAGCTCAGCATCTCAGACTGAATGTGCACCTCAGCTATGCCTTGTTAAACCCCACCATTTTAATTTTTCACCTGTCTTCTCTACTGCCTATTACTCACTTCAGAGAGGTGAAAGGGCAACATATTTGCCAGCAAAACTGTGGCCCTAAGCCAAGCTTATTCTTTGCATGCCATTCCTTTTCCTTTTATGAAAGAAAAATTATTTAGCATCCAAGGCAGTCTCCACTTTTCAGCAGCGCTTGACATCATGGAGGGGTGGTGGGGCCACGGACCAACCCAACATCAGTGCTTCCCTGAAAATCAGGCCAGTCTGTTTTTGTGCTACATACCCACATCCTCCTCAAACAACCCTTTTTCCTACTGACCCTTGAACAAATACCTCTTCCAGGCAAACCCTGTTCTTTCCAGTGACATCCAAATCAGAGTCTGCTGGTATCAAATAAATACACACATGCACATCAGGCTTGCATCTGAGCACAACTCATAAATCTACTCTGACTATTCCCACTGCACATTCCTTTAGCTCAAAATGCAGTTCCACTACCCCTTCCCCAGCCAAATATTCCTAGCTGCCCCTTCACATCAGCATCAGTACCTGGGCTGCTACAGGGCAAGCTGTGTCAGGGAATTGATCAACCTGAAAGCTCATTTCTGGCAAAAAAAGTCACTTCAAAACAGGATGAGCTCGCAGGCAGCTGCCACAACAGCCTGTGGTTACATCCAGGTGCAGAACTGCACTGTCAGGTCTTGTCACCCACAAAAAAAAACACAGCCAGAAGGCATCTCCATGATTCAGAGAGAGATGAATAGGGAGCAACAGCACAAAAGAATGTGCCCTCCTGAAAACACAGCCTAAGAGCTCTGCTGTTAAAGCACCCTTCAGGGACCCACCAGGAACCTGTTTCTCTTGGAAAAAGGGCAAGATGCTCTAGGGAATCAGAGGAGTTAAAGGGGGGACATTGTAAGCTCAGGTTGGCAGCCAAGACAGCCTGTGACAAATGCCACCAGGCCAGGTCAGACACTCTGTGTCTGACAGCAGTTTCACCTATCAGTAACTGCTAATCTCACCCACAAAATGATCCTTCCCCAGAAGTGAGAGAAGCAGCCAAAGACAGAGGATACAGAGATGATGGATGGTTAAACCAAGTATTGTGAAGAGACTGGAAAACAGCTTTTGGGAATGCAGGGAGGAAGGTGTGCAGACAGCAACGTCTGATAACCAACATTTGGATACAAAAATGCAGCACCTGTCTGCAAGTGCAAAGCCAGCAGTAAAACTGGCTTCAGAGACAGGGGCTACTTTCAAAGTGTCCTCAAAGCAACAACCAAGTATCTCAGAGGGACCTTGTAAGCTGAGGGACCAAGAGAAAACGAGCCCACAGTGACACAGAGCTCCCAGCTCTGTGCAGGGAGGAGTAGCCAGCAAGGCGCAGCACACACTGGCCTCCTCTACAGACACAGATAATCCTAAAAATGTGAGACTGCTTCAATAAAAAACTAGTCCCCATCCCATGAGGGGGAAACTCACTCAGCCCTAGCTAAGAAGGGGCTCTTCACATTGCAAACAAAGACCTTCAAAGAGCACAAGTTCCCACCAGCCCCGCAGATAAGCTGAACAGTTCCAGACACAGGAAAGCCCTGTCTGGTAACACCATAAGTGAAATTCCTTCAGCCCTGCTATCGTGCACAACCTGCTCCATGTGTAAGGACTGCCTTTCCAAAGGAAACATTTGCACAGCACAGAGCACAGCAGTCACGTCCATAGGAAAAAGAATAAATACTGGGTTTGTACATTATGCTGGCTCATTCCTATCTACCATGCTTCAAAGTTGGTCCCAGGACAGACTGACATTTTTTCCAGCTCCTGTCTTCACTGCAGATCAAGCACTTCACTATACAGTTACAGCCAGCAACTCAATACCTCCATTTTTCTAATATTAACTGTCAGAAAACAGCAGGGTAAAGTTTCAGGGTCTCCTACTTGTGTTTATCTCAGCTTTTAGGGGAACTGTAGATCAGTTAGACCCATTACAAGTAAGTGACATGTCTCTTGGCAAACTGGAATGGCTTTCTTATTTAAATTTGGGAAGAAAACAAGGAGGAGAAATGGTTTTCAGTGCAAGGCACCATGTACAACTAATTTTGCTGTTCAGCAGTTGTGATGTTGACTTTTTTATTGATATGGAAAGTCATCGACAAAATTTAACACTACTGCTTTGTATGAGCTCTGTATACAACTATTTAAAAATCTCACTTTCTCATTTCCCCTCCTCACTGCAATTTTGGAAAAATCTTTACAAGTACTGGCTGTATAAATATTTTACATGAAGCCAGCTGCAGGTGTATAGAGAAGAAAGAATGAGGGATTTCAGCTTTATGGTTTGTGGGCAACAGACCAAACCCCACACGCAAATAAATGAACTCGTTCTCCCCCTACAAAAATGAAACAGAAATTGGATCCAACTATACTGACACCAAAGAGCTACACGCAGCCACCACACAATAAGATACAGCCAGCTCCACATCCACACTCACTGCAGCAACCACAGCTTTCAATTAAATACACACAGGCTGTATGTATTTAAAACCAAGCCCTGCCATCCATTAAAATAACGACTGCCCTGCTCCAAAAGCTCGAGGCACTCCCTGGCAGCTGATCCAGAAGCAGCTTTCCTGCAGAAGTCATTAGACACACGAAGCAGCAGCAGCCATCGTTTCTGTGGCAGAGGAAATGAGTCACCAGGCGAGCTCTGATGAGGTTCAGGGGTTTGTGATGGGGAGGAAAGGCCAGCTCAGAGTTTCCCCAGCTCATCTTAGATGGCAATCACAACCCTGACCATTAACCTTCACCTCTGGCTTTGCTTTCACAGGGAGACAGAAACTTGGTAGCTGCAGCCTGGGAAGCCTCCTCCTCTCATTCCAGCCCACACTGCACCCCTGAGCCGGGGCTGAGCTGCCCACAGCATCCCCAGTGACATGGAAACAGGATCACAGGGCTCAGACACCTCCCAGGCAACAGCAGCAGCAATGTGACATCTCACTAACTTCAATGCAACGTGACATCTCACTAATTTCAACGCTTTCATGAGTTCCAAGTTCAACAGGCAGGCTCTTTACCAAATAACCCATTTGGGCCACTTGGCACTTGAAGTTACCTTCCAGTTAACCACTCGACCAAACACCCAGGACATGACATCTAGGAATTTAGTCGTAAATATCTGAGCCAGCTGCTGTGCCCCCATACCTGTAGGGGGGAACACTTCTACATGTGCCGTGCCATGCCATGATCACATCCATGCTTGCATTCTGCTGCATTTTGCCACCATCTGGAAGCAGCAGCCCATGGGTTAAAATAGCCATGAAAAGGGGGGAGGGGGGAAATAAAGCTGCCTCCTCAATATTACATAAGGAGGTTTTAAATGTCCAAGAACCACCTGCCTTTCAGCTCCCATCCAGCCATGGGACAGGTAGCTGGCATTTCATGGCGTGTCTCTCAGACTTATCCATCTGCATCAGATGTGGCACTTGTCACAGAAGACAGGGTCCCAGCTGGGCCATGTCCAACCACATGGACAGTCAAATCCAGGGGAGCCCCAGCAGAGATCTCCCACTCCAGGCCCATCTGTGTGCTACGGAAAGTAACAGCAGCAGCAAGAAGCTGGAGGTTTTGCCACCTGGCCACACTGCTGCTCCCCTTGGGCAGTGGCAGCTGTTGTGTTTCCCTTCTGTTCAACCACCACAAAAAAGCACAAAATAACAATAATAACACTAATAATAATAGTAACAACAACACTGCCTTGCACAGTGCCAGCACATGGTACTACCAACACAGTCACAACAAGCTGGAGCACAGCTGAAGATTATATAATGCAGACATGTGACACATACCATGAACACGCCTCTGGGAAACCTTTCAGCCTTTGCTTCCATGGGAAACCACTCTGGAAAAATAACTGCTATAAAGCTATCTGGCAGCCAGGTGAGGACTTTAATGAGACTTTAACCTCCAGGTCTGCTGCCTGCCAATAGCAGAGCTGAGCTCCTGGAGGCCCCACTTTCTCCAGGTACAGCTGATGGTATCACTGACAGCACCAGTGGGGTGAGCGAAGGGCTCCTCACACAGCTCCAGGCACTGGTGAAATCATCAGCTGTTAAAGAGAAATGTAAATCCCCAGGAGGTTGGATTTCAGCCCTGGTAATTAAGGCAGGCTGGAACAGTTTAAAATAGAGGTCAAGTTTTTAAGTGTATGCATACTTTCACACTTGTCTGCTAGCGTCAAATCAACAAGAGCCAGGGGCAGCCTTTTTGGTCATAGAAAGGTTAAATTTCAACTCAAAACACACAAAAGGCAGTTGGCACAAAATTCTCACCCTCACCAGAGACTGTGCACACTGGTGGAATGACACTGACCCTTCTTCCTGCTGGTGAGCTCTCCCCTCAATCATCATCATCCCTGCCACTCTAGCTCCCAGGGCTGCCCTGACTGTCCCAGAGACTTTCCCCAAGTTTTCTTGGATGCAGACCTACACATGCAGCTAAGGGGCACCTGAGGAGGGTGTGAGGAGCAGAAGATGCTCTAGAACCCATGTTCCTTGGCTGTAAGGCTGACAGCCAGCACAGGGGGCACGGGAAGGGTCTCCTCATCATCCCAGTCTTTCCAGAAAAACCCTGCAGCAAGTTTGCAAACAGCAGAATAACGGGGTCAAACCAGTCCTCCCAGAAAGCACAGCCCAGGAGAAGAACAGATGTTTCATCCAGTGAGCTTGTTTATTTGTTTTGGGTTTTTCAAATGATTCTGTGAAGTTTTGGCCAGAGGTAAACAGAGATCTTGTGTTTCATGGTATTCTCGTCCACATGGCAGGGCACATTCACAAAAGAAAAAGTTCAACAGGCACAAGTGTGTTGAACTCTTTAGAGTTTTTTCACTCTAAAGAATGTTAATTTCATAAATATTCTTTTCATAAACATTCTTTTCTTCTTTTAAGATTGCAATACCTCACTACACCTACTTTATAGCATTTAGTTGGGCTTTTTTTTTTCCTGAAACTTCTTTCAGAAGAATTCCAAGAACGACCAAAAAAAGAAACTGATTAAATGCTTTTTATTTGGTTTCAAGAGGGTCTCTGAAGAAATCTTAAACTTCTAGAAAGACCCAATCAGCAAGACAGCAAACACAAACAAATCAATCTCAGTGTTACTCCCAATATTTTGCAGATTCACCTACATAATGCCCCTTACAAAATGCTCAACATCATAGCATTCAAAGCTGAAAATCCCCAATAAAACTTGAAAACAGAAAAGGAAAAAGCATCCCATTTCCAATCACCAGACAAACAGGATGTTTTCTTTATCAAGACACACTTAATTCTCAGGCTCCTTGAAATAGGGCAGAAAAGACATATCCATGCCACTGCAGTCACAATTTCTAGCCCAAGTGTAAGATCTCCTTCAAAGCACTAATTAAAGAAGACATGAGAGCACTGAGTAAGAACACAAAAGTTAAGAGTGGCAACTCCATTCTCATCACAAGGATCCAGACAGAGCAAGAGGAAGTATGCCAATACAAGTATAAAATCTGAAGAGAAACACTCTCCAAAGAGCCTCTCATGTCATTCACAACATTCTTGTTGATAAGGAAAAAAACCCACAAGAAAACAGCTGTTTGAAGGAAGAGCTTTCTATTTCTAAGTGCTCCTGCTGGCTCTTTTAAAAGCCCAAGCCACCATAACAGGATTGCCTTTCCCCCAATCTACCAGAAGACACACATTGCGCAAGAAAGCCCAAGACTTTCAAAGACAAAGAAGCCAAACACTGTTTAAAGACCCGTCAGGCATGCAGCAGGCTCGCTTCCTGCTGGGACGAGGCTTGGAGCTTGAGACGGACACGATCCCGGATCAGCCACACATCATAAATAAGATTTTCCTTGTTTGCCTTACACGACCAACGCCAAGATCAGCACGGGGCAGTGCTGCGGGATCCCCGCGGCTCCCATGGAGGGAGAGCCGGGTGCCTCGCTCGGGGCTGCGTTTGCACATCGCCCTCTTGGGATAATGGAAGAGACGCGGAGCCCGCGGCAGCCCCTGCCAGGCGCCATCCCCGGGGCACTGCCACATCCCTGTGGATGTCGCCACCTTCGTGTCCCTCTGGATCCCCATCCCAGCACATGCCCGACAGCCACACCGAGCGTGCGGGGGAGAATTCCGTGCCGCTGTCCCGGGGTGCTCCGGTGCTCACTTCCACTCGGGATTTGCACCGACAGAGGTTTTAAATCGCTGTGCTTGCGAGAATTCTCCTGAGTAACAGCGAGCCAACACACACATTTCCTCGGAACTACCCTAGCTATGCGTTTTACGCAAGCCAAAATATGGGGATTCCAGCCAAAAAAACAAACAACAAAAACATCGAAACTTGTGTCATTTCCTTCCTGCGCTCGGGAAGCGGGATGGAGCCGGGACAGTTTGGTCCTGGAGGAGAAGACACGACCGGCGGTTCCTGAGCGGCCGCCCGGGAGAAGCGGCAACGCCGAGGGAGCCTCGGGACCCCGGTAAGCGGGAGCCAGGCCCGGAGGGGAGGGAGCTGAGACCCCCGCGGCGCACAGGGGACTCCGAGGCCTGTCCGGGAGTGCAGTCACGGCGAGGGGCGCGGGGAGCACCTGTTGGCCAGACCCGCCCGGTGCCGACCCTGGCGCCCGCCGGGCACGCACGGGGAGCCCGAGGAACCCCGCCACGGCCCTAGGAACGTGTCCCAGCCACCCCACCCCCGGCCTCCCGGCGCCGCCGCCCGCCCCCGCCGCTGCCCGCCCCCGCCGCTCCTTACCGTGCGGCTCAGCAGCGTCTCGGGGTCCGCGGGCTCGCACAGCTCGCTCAGCTTGCGGTCCCAGTGCAGCAGCGGCGGCTGCTCCCCGCCGCTCTCGCACACCTCCATGGCGGCCGCAGACACCCGCGCCGGCCCGTCGGTCTGTCTGTCGGTCCGTCTGTCTGTCGGTCCGGACGCTGCCCCCGCCGCTGCCCCGGGCCGCGGAGCCGCGCGCTCGCCCCCGCCCCGGCGCGTCCCCTCCGCCGGCGGCCGCGCGCGGGCGTGGCCGGGCGAGTCACCTCCGCCACGCCCCAGCCGCCTCGCCCGCCAATCGGGGGCGAGCAGCGCCGGGCGCCGGCCAATGGGCGCACGGGTCTACGAGCGGCCGCGGCCGCGAACATAGGCGTGGCGCGTCCGACCAATGGCGCGGCGGAGCGGCGGGAGCGGAGGCCAATGAGACAGCGACAAGACTGCGGCCGGAGCGCGACGCCCCGCCCCTCCCCGGGCCGGGCCGCCCTCAGGGAGGGACCCGCGGGGGCACCGGGACAGCGGGGCCCGGAGAGAGGGGACGGGACCGGGACGGGACAGGGCTGGGCTGCCCGTTCGGTGAGCACAGGTCTGAACGCACCTTCTGATAACCACAACTCCACAGCTCTGGGCAGCCGCGCCGAGGCCGCTGGTGCCTGCCTCAGACCGGTCCCTGAGCGCTCATTAACCGGCGGCAAAAATAATCCCAGGCAAGGGGAAATTGTGGTATTTTGAGACTTGTGTTGCTGCCAAGCCGGGACAAGATTGACAGTCCATTGTTCTTAAAAAGTGGCAAGCTGCCAAATATTTCGGGTTCAAAAAGCTGGGCATTGCTCAGGGCTTGACTGAGAAGGACAAGAACTGGAACAGAATTCAGAGGAACAGAACTGGAATTCCTGGCGTGTTCCCGCTCTCCCAGCGCTCCCCTGGGACATCACCTCTGTTGGCAGCTACTTCAGCCCACTCACAGAGGCAGCACCTCATCCAGCCCGCGCTCTGCAGAGCCCAGAATAGCCCTCTGAGGAAAACAAAGCCAGAAGGATTGCCCAGCACTTAATAGGCACAACAGCAACAAAAATAGGAACAATTATGGTGACTCTGCCAGGTTTGTAGCTTTAAAGTTTATTAAACTGCTGGAGTTTGATTAGGGGAATAAGCAGTGTAAGAGAAGTTGCACTATCTAAGATCACCTGCAAAAATTAGTTATTTTAAGTTTCACAATAAGTGAAAGAAGTCAGTCTGATATTTGCCTTCAGCAGCAAAGAAAAGCCAAATTACCTGAATTGCTACCTTCCCCTTTGGCAAGCCCAACCAGAGGTACAAACTTCTTGTTTGTACTGCCAGGCACTGTTATCAAAGCAATTCCATTGTGCCAGGCCAGAGATGCAGATTGTGAAATTTGTAAAGGTCAGTTCCTGGTCCAGGAGCCTCCGTGTTTTCATTGGATGTGTTCTTCCTTTCAAAGCTTTTGAGGCCTTGTGATAATCCCTTTAATAAAAGGCTCTCCAGCGTCCTGCTGGCTGACATTAGCACCTTCTAAAATCACTTCTATGACTAGATAATTTTTTGGGGTTGGGGCATTAATGAGTGTTTTGCCCATATGGGAAGTCTAAAGGGAGACCCACGTTTGCCTTGTAAAGCAACAGAGTGAAGTCCCCCTTAGAGGAAGGTGGTCCTGACTGGGTGAGTGCAGCTTCCTTTGCTGAGCATGATGAGAACGAGGGTCTCCCAAGGACTGGTGTTTGAGTACTGGGCTGAACTTTCTCACCCTAACACATTTCTCAGGCAGAAATATTTATTTAAGGAAGAAGTTGCACAGGCACACACTCCTGTCCTTCCCCCTTGGGTAAATTCCTCACACAAACTGAGGCACCCTGGGTAAACAGCATGCTGCTTTTCCCAGGGGTTTCCACTCTTCCTGCACCATGTAAAGCTGTGTCCCTCTTCCCTCTGCTCTTCCCCAGGAGCTCTCTCTCTATCATTGGTACTGAGGCACAGCTGCTGCTGTGAGACACAGAGCTGCTGAGAATTCATAAGTGTGCTGCAAGACTTCTTTGGCCACTGAAATATTTTGACACACAAAACTAGCCATTTCTGGGGCTATAATATAAATATAAAACATGATATTGCTAACTGGGCATCCTGCCCAGTCACTGACACATTATTAAAATTAATCTTCAAGGCTGTATGTAAAATTTAAGCTTCAACACGCCTGAAACAATGACCCAAGACTGTGTAAGGAAATGTGACCAATTTGCTGTGGCAGCCAACAGCACAGAGACCACACTGATGTGATTGTGCTGCAGCACCAGCTCTTCTTAGGAAAGGACATCTGAAATAGCAAGGTTCTGCTGGAGGCTGGCAGCACACACAGGGCACCAAGAAGGAAGAGACAAAAGTGGAGGAAAGTAATCCTTTCCAGAGAATATTAATTATTCAGTGTGCTGATACAACACAGTGTGTCACATGCTGCTGCCCACAGACTGACACTACACCAGCAGTCAGGCACTGGGAAAGCACCTTCAAACCTACAAGAACATGATACAGACACAGCTATCCTAACTTTATCCCATCCTCCCTGCAGGACTTGAATGGTGGATTCCAACAGTTACCAGCCTGCTGAAAATCCAGGCTGTTTCTCCATGCTACATTACTTTTCTCTTAGAAAAGCTATAATAGTACTATTGAGTTCCAGCTCACGTAACTCTGAGAGCATTTTTGATTTCTTTGTTTGTGTAAGACCCTTTCCTCACTCCACTCTTCTGAAGTGGGTTTGTACTCACCCCACAGCACAGAAGGAGAGTGCAAAAATTGACCAAAAATCTACAAGAACATAAAAGGGTGGGGAGCTATTGTCTGCACATATAGGAAAGACAAGAGCTCAGCTTTTGTTTAGTGAGAATTCTGCTCCCTTTCTACAAGGAGCAGAAAGCCCACACAGAAACAACACAGAAAACCAAACCAGCTAAGAAAGAGGAGGCTGCTAAGGCAGAGCTTCAAACAAACACCACTTAAAACATCAAAGAACAAAGCAAGGAAAAATACAAAGCTGGCAAAGGAAAGGTGCTCTCCTTGCAGATCCGGGTTACAGAAGCCACAACTCCTGCAAACCACATCATTACTCAGTTCTTGATCAGGTCAGCAGCACAAAGGTTCATTAAATATTTACAGGTGACATTTTTCTGACTTGTGACAACCAGGATCAAGATAACCATCCATTTTCTACAGCCTCTCTGTTCAAATCAGTTTGAGAAGCCAACCAGCAAGAAAAGAGCAAACAGCAACAGAGCCCACAGGATGAAAACTGCCAGGTTTGTGACCAGCTACCCTTAAAAATCTTACCCCTTGAAAGCAACAGAAAACAGCCACAGCTAGAGATTTCTTCAACAGACTCAGCACCTCTTAAAGAGTGCAGGACACAAATTTCAGGTCTAAGAAGACAAAGAATAAACCAGCAGCCAATTTCTAATCACAGAAGTTACTGGAGATTTTTGTGACATGGTAATGAGCTGAATTTTTTACGTGGGACTAAGCAACAAGCAGAAGAAAAATCTCACACACACTGACACACGTTCCCTACATGAGGATATCTCAGGAGAAACCCTGTGAAAGTTATTTCTTTGTGTATTGTGCAAAGATTTTACTTGCACTAACAAAGCAAATTTCTTGTGTAAATGAGATTTAAATCACACTGCTGTGCTGAGAAGCTCAGCACTGCCAAGATAAACAGACACCAAGCCTTAGTTTGTACATTTAGACACGTTCAACTACTTGGCAAAAAGGCTTCCACCACAGAAATTTCATAGTTAAAAATAGAAGGTGAGCTTGAGAATAGTAAAGTTTTCTTCCCACAATCCTGGCATTTCATTCCTTTTCTGACACATGAAAAAGTGGGATAGCCAGCCCTGCAGACAGCCTGTTACTAAACCCACATAATCGGTACACTGACAGAAATACAGGCTCCCTTTACCAGAATCTTCCTTGCTGTTGTGCCCAGGGGTTTCTCTAAGCTCCAATTCAGCTTTCCTGCCTTCGCAATCCCTGCCCCTCTGCAGGGGCTTTGACCAGGCCCCCACAGGCACTGCTGGCATTGAACTGAAGTGTGAGCTGTGTTTGGGAACACAGACAGACAGACACAGTGCCCCCCAACACACAGAACACACAGGAGGAGAACAAGAGAGCTATTTTGGTGAAGTGGGACTTGATTTCTTTGGCTGAAGCATCTTCTCCTACTTCTTCAAGCCACCTGATTTCTGTGGGCAGAGCAATTACTGCAGAGTAATGAGAAATAAAGTTGAAAGGGTTCTTTGCTGTGTGACACAGGCACAATAATGTGGTTTCTTCCTCCAACCAGCCACAAAAACAAGCAGAGAAGAGAGGGTTTCCTACACCTTACAGCAGGCTGACAGAAATATCTGAGTGCCATGGAGTTGCCTTGCAGACCAGAATAGCTCTGCCTCAGAGCTGCTCAGAAATGCTCTAAATACTTGGTGAACATGCTGACATTTTAAAAAGAAGTCACCCATATTTATCTTTTGTAATTATCTCCATAAATACATAAAATAAATTCCTTGTTAAGGTCAAACACTTCTAAATATCCTGGTTGATGCAAGCAGCCAGGGTTTGCCTCATCAGGTTTACACAAGATGCTAACACTGACAAGAAAAAGCAGAATACCATTTTCCGGGGCACACTGTGGGAAAACACTCATTGCCTAGTTACAAACCAGGAATCACTGTATTTCACTCAGGCGATACCATTCCCATCCCATTTCCTCACAGAACAAATACCTATCCATAAAAAAAAAAAACCTGAAACCAACCAGATGCTATAGGAACGCTGATTTCACACGGGATTTTCTCACAAGTGAAATGACTTAGTTACAGATTAACTTTGCCCCAGAGTGGCAGAGCAGACACAAGATGAACAGCAAGCCTTTGCCACTGGTTATTTTTGCTGTAACTAGGGCAGTGCAGAATCATTTGGGAAGGCCTGCCCTACTGCCAAGCTGTGCTGAACATTCAGCACGCTGCCTCCAGTGTGTGCTCAAAGCCAGTGTGTGTTCCTTGTAGCAGGGCAATCTTTAAAGTGTACTAGCTACTTTAAATAGAACTGGAAGGGCAAGAAAACTCTGAGTTCTTGAGTAAATATTTTTCCTTGCTGGCACCTAATCCTAATACCTTGTGCTAGCTCTGCTGTCTCCAGCTTGAGCCAGGGGCAGAGATAGCAGGAGCCATTCAGCAGCTGCAGAGTTCTGGCAGTTCTGGCCACTCCATTGTGTGGTGAAGGGAATCCTTGCTGCCCTTTCTGCTCTGAGCCTGGAGGAGAAAGGCAGCTCCCAGACACCAAAACAGGCACTGCCCTGAGCTCCACCACCACAGCAGAGTGCAAATGGAGTGACCACTGAGTGAACAGAAGCTCAGCACATCTGCTCAAGGCCTCCTAGCACAAAGCTCAAGACAAACAGGAAAAAATTGTGCACAAACTGCTTGGATCACTACTGTGCAAAAGCACCATCACAATTCTCACAGCAGTGCAACAGGCTCAGATTGAACAAGTAGTTAAAGGAATTAAAGTCAGGACTTTCTATTTAAAAAGACATTCTCCTATGGATAACAACCCAGTGAAGTAGCTAAGCCTTTGCAATACATCTGACACCCCACTATGCCAGTGACAGGGGCTTGGATGCTTGTCAGAGCTTTAGCACCAACCAGAAATAGATGCTGAGTTGAAAGAATTGAAGTTTTTGTTAGAAAATGTGCACAGGGCATTAAAAAAACCCCAGTATTTTGTAGGGGAAAGAGCTGCAGACAATGTGTTCTGCACTGGGATCAGAGAGAGATGAGATACAAAATCCCACCAGCTCTGAAGGCAGGAAATTGTCACTTCTATTAATTTTTCTTTCTTCCCTGTTCCAACACGTTGTATTACAGTGGCAATTTCCCTTTCTCTTTTTTGTGTAGTAGAATTAAACACCTTTTAGTTGAGCACCTTCTTGCCAATAACACAGTAACTCTCACTGCGACAACAAAAACGCAGTGACACAAGGGCCACTCCCACACCACGAATCCCGGACCCGGAATGTTTTTCGTGTTTTCCACGCGAATCCCGAAGGCAGAGCCAAGGCAGCCGCTCCTCCAGCTCCTCCTGATGGCAAAGCACGGGCACAGCACCCTATCGAGGGACAGGATGGGAATGCTGATGTCATCCTACAGCAAACACCACAACAAACAAGACCTAAGCAGGGTTTGGAGACAGACAATACCTATGATCATCAGAGGGGCAGATGCAAATGCACAGGAAGCCTTTTCCGGGTCTGTGACAGAAATCAGCTGAGCACTAATCAAAGCCAATGGTTCTGCTTTCAACTCACTGTCCAGCTGGCTTAGAGAAGGAAAAACAGGGAATGACACCTACAGAACAGAGGGATGTCAAAAGTGAGAGGGGATCAGGCTGGCAGGCCCTGCAAGACAGGAGGGAGATTAGGGCAGACAAGGACAGAAGGTTTGAAATTGGCTGGATGCAAAGAGTGACTCCCCATTTATATATTCATCAGCTCAAGAACTGATACAGATGCCTATTACAGCGACTTTAGACGGTCACTGTGGTGAGAGAAGGACAAGAATCTTCTTCTTTGATCAGAAGGCTTGATTTATTGATATATATGATACATTATAACTATACTAAAAAGAATAAAGAGTGAGCTTGCAGAGACAGCTAAGCTAAGAATAGAATAGAAGGAATCTAAAAACAAGAGAGTTCTCTGTCTTTGTGTTCTAGAGAGCTTGCTCTGTGATTAGCTCTTAATTGTACACACAGAACATGAACTAATCTTAGGTGCATCTTATTGCATTCCACAGCAGCTGATAATCATTGTTTACATTCTCTTTCTAGGGCCTCAGCTTCCTAGAAAATGAACAAGTCTCAAAGAAAAGATTTCTATAAAGAAATGTCTGCGACAGATGCCTAGGGTACTTCTCCTTTTAAGAAGAAAAAAAAGAAAGTAATCCAAAAGATCATAACAGAGAGAAAGCACATGGGAGGACAAACCACACACAAGTACCCTCTAGGTAACAAACATTTTATTTATTTCTTAAAGAAACTACAGCAATATAAGCGACTACAGAATTATGAAGCACAGAAAAACCAAAGGAATGAAATGGCCTGGATCCAAGCACTAAGGACATCACACCTTTTCTCTCACCGAGCCATCACTCAGAAAAATCACATTATCTGAAAAGAAATTTAAAAAAATTAATCTTGAAAATTGTTTTGCCTTGTTGCATGCCTTCACACCATAAAGCCCAGGTATTTGTGTTAAAATAATTTGCTAAGATGTGGATTTTGGAACAGAATAATAGTTAATAAAATAAAACAGTGTCAAATAAAAGGTTCCTTCTCTACCTCCCCTAAAAGCAGACAATTCAAGGTGGCCACATGTACTATGAAACAAGAGTGCTAAAGCTGATGAAAAGCTGCTGAACAGTGAAAGACTAAAAACATTTTTAAATAATGGTTTAATTCTTTGACTATAATCTCCATCAGTTACAGCTTATTTCCCTTTCCGTTTGTCATGTTCACTCTGCACTACATACTATACAATATACCATGTCAACAGCCTGCAGGACTATGGGAAGCTCCTACTTCATCAAGGAATTTCTAAAGTCTTGAGACTGGGCCTCTCGAACAAGAAACCATTAGGAGAATACTAATTAAAAAAGAGGAATTGCTTCTCCCTTCCAGTAATTTATAGCACTGCTAGCTTTTAAAGAGGCTGCAGAAAAACATCCAGGAATATGACTGTTACATGACTGTTGTTTTTCCTTTTTTTTTCCCCTGTTCTATTTTTTTAGACATACTTGTGTAACAGAAATGTTTGTTCTACTACCCAATTAATTTATCCCTCATTCAAAAGCAACACAGGAGCAGCTCTATCCACAATAAAGATGCTGCAGGATGCTCTAGCTATTTAAAGGCTGAAGGAAGAAGTTGAGTTTCCTAGTTTTCTTTGTTGTGTGTCAAGGCACAAGTCCACTCCTTATCCATTCTGTGGGATATGCCAGTGACACCAACAGTTTGCAACTGGATACTCTCATTTTCTGTGTGTTCACAAGCAGTGCCAGAGGAAATCTGCTGGTACACACTATCCATTCTCTCTAAATCCCTGAGTGTGGATACTGAGAATGAAGACAAACCAAGCTTCATTTCAGAGGTTCTCCACCCTCTTTTCATTTTAAAAGAGCAAAAGGCACCTTGGTGCTTCGCTCCTTACCTGCTATAATTGTTGTGGCCTGTCGCCTCACATTGTTCTTATCTGTGTATTCACCATAATCTATCTTTCCTTCAACAAAGATCCGAGAGCTGAAAAAAACAAGAATTTTATTTTGGTGAGAGAGCTGCTGTTTTCCACTCTGTAATCCATTTGGGATTGAATTTAAAATGGGATCCTAAAAACCACACGTTCCAAACCCCTGGCCACGGGCAGGAATACCATCCACTAGATCAGGCTGCTCAAACCCCATCCAGCCTGACTTTGAACACTTCCAGGGATGGGGCATCCACAGCTTCTCTGGGCAACCTGTGCCAGGGCCTCACCACCTTGACAGTAAGATTGAATATATGGATGTAAACCTAAGTTTCCTCTCTTCCACTTGGAGCCCATGACTATTTGTCTGATCATTACACTTCCTGATGAAAAGGCTGAATTCAGAATCTGATTCAAAGTACACAGGCTTTTGTATCAGTTGTTTGCAGCTGCTCTGCTAACTTGTTTTGTACCACCTGTATCTTATTACAGTTCCTGGTCACCATAATTATTACATTAATGCATTATTAAGGCGTTAAATCCTCACCCACATTCGTTATTCACTTACCCCTTCCTCACATACTGATAGGTGACATCCCTGAGGCCGGGTCTGAAGACAGAGATCCTGTGCCATGTCGTCTTCTGACTGACATCACCTAAGGTACACAAAAGTAACAGAGCTGGATGCCAAATCCTCTTTGTGATACAAAACTCAGAAATTAGTTTCAACACATCAGTATTCTCAAATTATGAGAAGTGATTTGAAAACAGAAGTTTACTAGCATGCTATCTCCCACTTCACTCCAGAACTAGATGTTCCAGTCGCCTGTATCCAAACAAATTCTTGTGCAGAAGCACAGTTCAAACCAAGACATTGCTTTTTCTGTAAGACAGTGCTCATGCTATTAATTTTTCCCCATCAGTGAGACACACACAAATGCCCCAGCATCTCTGCCGAGCTCAAAGGAACCTTCCTGCACCCCAGATTTGCCAGTGTGCAAATGACCTGGGACACGTTGTGCAGACTCACCTCCCTGGCCCACTTCACTATCTCCTGTCCGCCACATCTCATTGGTTGCAAGGGAAAATATGGTAACAGGATTTTTTCCTTCCACTTGCCTCATGATAGGGTCCTGTCCAACCCGACCGAGCAGCTGAACACGATTCATGGCTGAAACAAGAGAGAGCAAACACACAGGTGAATTATGATGATTCTAAACATGGCAAGCCCTCAGTCAGCAGCTTTTCTCAAGGGCCAGGATTACAACTTTGTGCACTTCCTGAGCACTTTTTAAACTCTTGTGACATTTGGCTTTTTCAGGCCCCAGCAGATGGTTGACTGTGTCTGTACTGTCATTACCACTGTGAACTAACTGATTTAAAAAGCCAAAGGTCCCTTATTCTTGCTGTTCCATCTCTTTCACATCCATATATCACTTGAGACTAAACTGCATTGATGTGACTTTTGTTTCATACCAACAAAACACAGTGCACAGCAGTACCTTTGAAACAAAGTTGCATTGCTGCACTCCATCCTCTGAATGAGAGTCAGTTTTTACACCATTACCAGGCCTAGGCAAACACAATCTATCCTTTCCTTCTCCATGTTCAAGGACAACTGGAAGAGGTCGGGGAAGTATCACTCGTGCACAATGAGCATGTGAAGTGAACAGTGAAGGCTGAAGTACACCTGCAGCAAACCCTGCTGGGGCAGCAGCACACACACAAGGGCCCCGGGACCCAGGAGTGTGAGAAACAAGCACACAAGACACCTGAAGGCAGCTTCAGAAACCATGCCAACAGCAGAGCCAAACCACTGCCACAGATAAAGCACAACTTTTTGGGCTATAGAGTGACAGTCTTGGTCAGGGCTTTCTTCTTCCCCCGCTAAAGTGCTGCTTCAGCTGACAGAGACCAGGCAGGAACCCACTCAAGAGTCTCTGTGCTTGAAACAACACATCCTTAGGTGCTACACTGAGGAGCCACCATTCCTACGGCTTCTCTCCTGCCCTATTTCAGGTGTCCTAAAACAGAGGCAAACACCATGACTAACAACTAAATTGCATCTCAGGGGTACTTACATCTCTCAAGCACCAGTGAGTTAACCGTGTCAGAGTCATGTCTTACAAACTGGCGTAGCACCTGAAGGAACAGAGAAATGTGAGTTTCCAAGACACAAACCAGGAACAGCATTCACAAGCCTTCACATCTCATTTTCTGAGCACTTGCAGAGGCTCTGCAATTATGTTCTTTGCCAGGTAACTAATGGGGGACCTGGGGAAAGAGATCTGTTCAGCCAAATGAAGCTAGTAAGATTACTTAAAGAACATCTGGTTAAATCAAAGTTAAAGAGTGCCTAGAAAGAAGCATGGCCCAAAAGTACACCTCCAGCAGTTATTTTTGGTACATGGGGTAACTACTGCTTTTCTATAATACGTAAATAAGAGGGGAGGAGGTTTGTAGGAGAGTGAGGGTTTAGTTGTTTGAGTTTTAGCCTTTAGAAACAAACAGGTCTGAGTTCTGCTCCATTTCAGAGATTAACCAGGTGTGCCCAAAAAGTACATCCATCCACTGGAACGAGCAGTGGATGCACTGACATCCTTGTTCCCAAGGCAAGTCGAAGACAAAACTCTCAGTACCGTAAGTGGGAAAGCTGTACTGGAACTGCAAATATTCCATCCTAGAAGAAAGGAGGGGGAAAAAAGCCTAGAAGCACGTCTGCTAGAGATCCACGTGCAGGAACTGGAAAAAGGGCTCATTTCCTCGAGCAGGCGGTTCCAGAGCTCACACTGTTTCTCCCCAAGGGCAGACCCAGCGCCGGGGTCCCGGCCCAGCGGGCACGGCCGGCCGAGAGCTCAGGGCGCTGGGCTCCGTCCGCCCCTCCCCTTCCCCCTTCCCGGAGCGCTGTTCCGTGTCCGGAGAGCCGCTCCAGGGGCCGCAGCCGCCGCTCCCCCGCCGCCCCAAGCGCACCGGGCCCGCACGGCCCTACCTGCCACGCCGGTCGCCGCCACATGCTGCCGCCGGGCCCGCACCTGGAGGGAAAAGCAGGGCTGAAGCAGCGCCCCACAGAGCCCCGACCCCGCGCCGCCGCGCTGCGCCCCGGCCGCCGGAACAGGAAAGGGCCGGGCTGCGGGTTCCGGGCGGAAACGCCTCGGAGCCGGGCAGCGCCTGCAGCCCCGGCCCCCGGGGACCCCGAGCAGCGCCTGCAGCCCCGGCCGCCGGGCGACCCCGAGGTCGCAGAGGGGGAAAAAAAATAGTAACCAACAAAATTGCATCACTCCATCATCGGTTAAAAAATGATAAAAGCTTTATTCGCACGGAACGATAGGATCGAACAGTTAAAAGCCAGCGTGTGCAACATCGTCAAACAAACCAGTAGAAGCTGGAAATGAGCGAATTACCAAGCGCTCCCTTCATAGCAGCGCAGCGCTCTGTCCAACACAAACAAGCGACAAGGACCCCCAGAGTTACATTTAGCGGGGAGAGGGGGAAGCGTGTGTGAGATCTCAAAGACGAAATGCATACAACCATCAACATGGGCAGCTCCAAAAAGCTGGAAAAGCTCTTTCTAATTGCCCCCATCTTTGCTGAAAGGCCACAGTTCACAGGCAGGCAGCTGCAGCACCTGCGAGGTACTGGGCAGGAATTGGGTACAGACAGACCCAGCTACCAACACCCTGCAGCTGTCTCCCCCAGGCGAACAAGGAATCCTCCCCGATTGACAGAAAACGAGTCGGGTATCAGCGACTAACTAGTCTGTTAGAACACACCCAGTTACAAAAATTTCAAAGAATGTTTTTCTTCAACTCCCAGTCCTTAACTCAAGGTATTTCCTATGACTCCGTGTCCCCCCTCAGTGAAACACCACTCCAGCTGCATCCTGAGCCCCCAGGACAGCTGTGTGTAACCAGCCTGGCTCCTGATATGCGGCTAAAACTCGCTGCTGTAGTCTCTGCCTGCTTGCTCCTAGAAGGGGCCAGCTGAAGATGCTGCCTCCCTGTACAGACATTATCACCCCTCTAAAAATACAATCAGCCCAAGTGTTAAGACCACAAAATCACCAATAACAGGGCCCAACTGAAGAAAGAGGGAAGTGAGTGGAGAAAATGTCATTCTTTTGTCAGGGCAGAGTTACTGAGTCTATAGCAAGGCAAATTACACAAGAAATTAAACAAGTAAAAGACTGAGGACAACCTTAAATCCCATTATCCAGCACTTGTAAGTCTTGTAAGTCAGTCATTTTGTCAGCCATCTCATAACTAATAGGGGAACAACAAAAAAAAAAAAAAAAACACAGGGAGAGAGAATATGGGGCATTGGTCTGTGCAGACCCTCTGCTTTCACAGGGCCATTTAGCAGTCTTTGGACACCACAGAAATTCAGAAACCCAGAGTAAAGCTAAAGGAGCGACAGCTCTTCCCTCCCACCAGACGCTTGCTCTTCTGCTTAGAAGAGGTTTCAGACTCTTGTAACTTGGCACTTCCTAAGGCTTGGTCCTTCATGAGGCTCTGGGCAAGGCGAGCTGCTTTAAGTTCCCTGCAGGGGGGAGACGAGGGAAGAGGAAAGGAAGAAAACCATGTCATGTCATGGGCATGAACCCCCAGCAGCTACAGAAGCAAACTACGAACAATCTTGCACAAGAGGGTTACTGTAGTACTCCAGCACTGCTGAAAAGGGGCAGTTTCTCAGCCCAGAGGGTAACATGAAGATTACTGTAGCTGTCCCTAGAGTTTCTGTTTGAAAAGGTAGGAGCTCTTAAGATTTTCCAGAAGAAAACCATGTATCGGGTCAGCAACACACTGGCACCAGTATGGGGAACACCTGGCTCAATTTTTCTCCCATTGTTTCAGATAGTTGTAAGTGCTGAAACTTAGATCAATGTCATCTCATAAATATATAATACCTAAATAATGGCAAATGCTTCTTTTCCATTGCCTTTCTTCCCTTTCTGGTACTTGCTGTTCTTCCAGAGCATTCACTCTTCTGTCTACACAGAAAACCTCCTCCCCAGCTGAGCACTGCACTTAGAGGGGTTGTCGGGCAGTTCTTAGATCCCAGCCCCCCAAAACACTGCTGCCAACAGCAGTGAGAGGGAACAAGGGAAATCTGCCACCACCTGATGTTTCTCTTCCTTCTGTGCTTAGCCCACTCTCTCAGTGCATTATCAATTCCTCATCTGCCCACTGCTGCAGGTTGTATCAGCACTTTGCACCACCAGTGGTTGCAGGAAGTGCAGAATTCACTGTCATAACTCAGCCAGCTCCTCCAAGCCAGAGCTGAAGCACAGCTGCTGCCTGGGCACTGCAAGTCCCTGTTTTACATCCCCATCATCCCCCAGCTCCAGGCACAGGAACTGGCTGGGGATTTCTGCATTCTCCCAGCACTACCACCCTCCACTCAAAGCTGGTGACCAGCATGGTTGTGCCCACACCTTCTCCCCTTCATGCCCAAGCCAGCCCTACCTTTCCAGCATGGCAGTCTTGCATTTCTCCATATTGAGCTGCTCCTGGAGCTGCACAGCTTTTCCAGAGGAAGGACGGAGAACAGGGTGCTTGGTGAGAGCCGTGGCAGAAGGTCTCTGTGCTGGCTCAGGGTGGATCATGAGCTGGAAGACAAAGGAGTTCAGAGTCTAACACTCCTGTCACATGCCAGCTACAAAAGCCACAATCCTGTCAGGAGTACTGCCTCACCTTGAGGAGCTCCAGAAAACGGTGGGGAAGCTTCTGGGGGATGGGTGGGACGTTGCCCTTGCGGATGTGGTGCCACAGGGCCCCGTTGTGGGGCAGTGGTGCTGCCCCAGCTGCCAGAGCCACCGTGAGGGCCAGGGCAAAGATGTCTGCCTTGGGCAGGTAGCAGTATTGCTGCAGAGAGAAGGGAAGGGTGTTAGAAAGGAACACCTTGCTGCACTAAGCAAAGCTGAGTTGAGGAATGAGCCCAAAAACAAACAGCCAAGTGTGTGTACGTAGCACTGCCTTCAGTGAGCTGTTTCCTGCTCTTCAGGATGAAAACACTGGCAGCAGGCAGTGCCACTAATCACCAGCATGTTGGATCTCAGCCAGCCATAAGGACCTTGCAGGCCACGCTGGGATCACTGCAGTGGCTCCAGAGGATGGCCACACATGTGTTCCTCCAGCCTCCACCAGTAAGCTACCCATGCCCAACTCAGACTGAAGGCTCCATCTCATACAGTGGCCCAACAGCTCCTAAATCCACTTGCAGCACAGATACTGTCCCTTAAACACCTGAACTGAATAACACATCCAAGCTGGTTGTTCAATTCTGATTCCCTTTTCATTTGTTGGCCAGACTGACAAAACTGCAGTCAGCTTAAGAGATATGTTGTGCCTCCCACTTGTTCAGTATTTGTTTTACAAGGCATCTGTCTGGGTAAATATATTCCTCAATAATCACATCCAGTTGTTTCATCTCAGCTGGATATGCAAATCAAATGTCTTTAAACTGATAAAGGTTTCATCTCACTGATCCCTCAAGGGGAATAATTGCAATAATCCAATGATAGCTATTTATGAAGTATTTACATGATAAGACTCACACTACTATTGTTCATGATAAAGTGCTAATTTCACAGATTTCACAGCCAGACCAGACAGAAGAAAGAGGAGATAAGGTGAGGAACAAGTCAGAGGAGATAAGGTAAGGAACAGGCTAGACTAATGACTGCTCTACAGTTGATCTCTCCCCACTGCCCAGCTCTAGCAGTTTTACCTCTTGTAAAATTTCATTGGCCAAAAACCGTCTGTCTCCTTCCTCCACCTGAGGGTTTGTGATTGATGTCACATGTCCAAGGTCACCTGAGAGAGAACAAGCAGCTGAAATGTAATGAAGCAAACTGAGGTCATTCTCCACTAAAAGCCTGCACTTTATAGGCACCAACAGAAATGCTGAGTAAGAGAACAAGCCTGCTCCTAACTCAGGAACCTGCACTTGGAAACAAGCACATGAATTTTCTGTGATTTGTCTTCTCAGAGGAATTAGTCCTGGTGAGTAACTGGGGCATTCATGACCATCCTATCAGTTGTGTGCAAGTCTCTTCAGCCACAGGACACAGCAGTCTCAGGCAGTAATGGGCAGCCCTAACCTTAGGCCAGCTGTAAAGTAGGCTAAAACCTACCAATCTTATACACCACACCAGGAGAGAACTCATCTTCACTGTCACTCTCCTCCTGCCCAGCAGGGCCTGAAACTGCCAGCTTGTGACAGATGAAGATATTACCTGCAAGACAGAGAAGTTTAGCAATGCAGCAGCCTGACAAATTCATCAAAATCCCACCTGTCAAAGTAGTTAAGCTTTGCAGCCAGAGAAATCATGCACTTGCTTCCCACCCAGCAGTCAGCTTACTGCCCAGCTCACATCCAGCCACACAGCTGGCATAAGACAGTTGTTTCTTATGCATAAAATATCCCAGTGAAATCAGCTTTCCCCTGCCCTCTATAGGAGAAGCATAATTTCAGCAGAAAAAAGGAGTTCCTCTCTAAGAATATTAACTCTGTGACAGAGGAGAAGCATTGCCCTGGAGGTGACCATCCTGCAGAGAGGAAACCTTGTTACTTGTTATTTTTTTATATTATTTTACTTTTTATTATTTTGTTAAACCTTATTACTATTTTTGCAGGACCTTAATCCCCCCAAGGTTGTTAAACACAAAAAAAGGCAAGTGTTGTGCAACAAGACAGTAAATAAGGAAGTGCCCATCTTCCCTGGCAGCCCTACTTGCTCCATCAGTATGAAGGTGATTCCCATGAGCTAGGATTACAGAGGTCATGAGACAGGAGTAAAATGCTGCCAACTATCAGAAAAAGCTCAATTTTAGAGCAGCAGTAATGGCACAAATCAAAATAAAAATTTAAAAAGAAAGTACCACCATACACAAGACAAGGGCAAGGTCCTCTTTCCTTTGGAGCACTACAGTCAGTCCACTCAGAAGGATTTATTACAGGTCCTACCCCTGAGGGTTCACTAGGAAATCCTCCACAGAGGAGAAGGGCACTGTACTTACTAGGTTTGATATCCAGGTGCACAAGGCCAGAGTTGTGGATGTATTTTAGTCCCATGGAGACTTGCAGCAATATTTCCTTCAGCTCTCCTTCTGGGAAATACTGCCCAAGCTTTGCATTTTCCAGCAGCGCATCCTGGAGACTCCCACCTAGGGGAAAACAGTCAGTCTGAGACCTGACAGAGGTTTTATGGAACACCATGTTTGAAACTGTTTAGCTGCCCAGAACAAGAGGCTAGCTAGTGACAAACCCAACCCCAGCAGCTCTGTGTGCTCTAGTGAGCAAACTTGGCCATCACCCCTTGGCTTCAGCCTTCCCACTGCCCTGGAATGCCCAGCAAGGATGGCCAACTGCAGTTCTGCCCCCAACCTAAAGCTCTACATCCTGCCAGGAGGGCTGACCTGTTAGCGATGCTGGTGCTGCTGCAAGTGAACAACAGAAAAAGTAATTGCTTCTGCTGTGCTTGGATGCAGAAAGCAGGTGTAGGAGTGGTGGAACAAGGAAATTAAGTTCCCACTAGCAGATTTTTGACTGAAAAGCATTAACATTTGACACAGTTTTGTGGGTCTCCATTGAGACACTATGGATATTTCAGAGGTAGAAGTATCATAGCCTCTGTCCCATCAGCCTCAGATGTTCAGCCACCAGAACACAAGCAATGCACTGATGCTGCAGCAATGAGCACATTTTGTGGTTGCCTCCACCAGATTTTAGAGCAATACTCCAAACAGCTGTCACCACTTTTCATTGAGCCCCAAGACTACAGCTGCAGTCAAAAGATGAGCATTACATACTTGCTTTCAGCAACTCTGGTAGCTAAAGGCATCTTTCCCCATTTCTCTAAAGCAGTGGTATTGCCAAGGGCAAACTTCAGTAGGAGTTTACCATCCTGCCTGCAGCACCCCATTTATACTTTGCCTCATCATTTGCTCCATTCCTCTGCAGCTATAAACCCCTTTATTCTAGTCAGGATGCAAGGTGCCTTCATCCAACCAGTTATTACCCATTCTCATTAAGAGGAGGTTTTGCCAAAATACATGGCCCTTAAGTCAGCAGCTCTTGGGTCACTCATATCAGGTGTTACCTGGACAGTCCCAGCACAACCCTAAGCAACAGTCTGGCTTTTCCAGGCCAGCCAAAACAGAGAAATCGTTTTCAAGTCCCAGAAATACAAAATTGCACTGCTTCTAAAACATTAGCATCACTCAGAACTTCACCTAAATATTACACGCCCTTGCTGGATTCTCCACAGAAATGCAGCCCCAGGGCAGTTTGCTTTGTTGTAAAAGCCACAACACCCACATTAAGGTTCAGAAGAAGGGAGCTTTGCCCATGCTGGGCTCTTACCATTGCAGTGCTCATTCTGGATTATCATGTGGTCGTCCTCCGCCCAGGCCGAGTAGTAGCGCACGACATGGGGGTGGTGCCCCAGCACGGCGTGGGCATACACCTCCCGCAGGGCCAGCTGCCTGGGGGACACAGGGAGAAAGCTGAGGTGACAGCCTGCCAGAGGATACCTGGCTCCAGGAGAGGAGCCCTGTCAAAGTCCTGAACCCCTCTGTTCCCCCATTCTCTCAGGTTTTGACAGACAGACTGGCTCTCCCAGCTGCTGAGGCAAAACCTGCCCTTGCTCAAATGCCCTGAGCAGCTGTTAAAGAAAATTATTGCTGAGCAAGTCTTTTGTTAAAGATGCAAAGGCAAAACAGCTTCAAAGACTTTGCTTTAGCTACAGGACACCACAAGCTGGTCAATACAGATAAGAGCAGCACTGGCCATACATAAGGCAGGGACAGCAGTATGTCTGTCAAATAAACTTCTTGAAGTTATTATAAAGAAACTGTCTGGATGGACCCAAGGTGTTCAGGTATTCCATCCTCCCACTTTGCAGTGCACGTGACTTCTTCCTTCCCCAGACATTTACATCCAATAGTTGTGTAGTGGTATCTTCCCCCACTCTCCCAGCTGTTATTGTGTGCAGCAGTAGCCAATTCTTGCTCATGCCACCCATCAGATACTTTTAGATCCACACTCCCTCCTTCCCATCACACTTCTCAAGAATATGCCCATCATTTCAACTGGCAGATTCCAGCAAGCACACTCACTCATCTGAGGATCCTGCCAGAGGCCTTTTGGAGCGTTTGATGGCATAAACACATCCATCAAGGCGTTTGATGCACTTGTAGACGGAGCCAAATTCCCCCACACCGATTTTTTCTAGTTCCAGGAACTCCTTCTTGTAGCGGGAAACCATATTGCTCGCCTTCAGAGTGTATCTCTGCAAAATGGCAAAAACAGCAGAGACAAACAGGAGCTGGAAGCCTCAATAGCTGCCATTGTTTTAGAGGTGTGTAACACTCACTGTCACTGAGCACCCACACTGCCCCCCTCTCCCATTCTGGGTGCTCATCCAGGCATAGGTGCAGGTGTGTGGCCAGTTCTTGAAACAGAAATTTCAGTTCTTGAAATTACCTTCCACTTGGTTTTTTTTTGTGACCACTTTAAGGCCACCTTCCCTGGGTTGGCCAAGTTGCAAAGCTGGTTGGTTTTATATAATCAGGACTTGTTATCCTTAGAGACAGAAATTGTCCTTAAGGAGAAATTTAGTCTAGTTGGGTGTATATACCTAAGCCTCCTTGGGTTACTGCCATGAAATCCTTTCTCGTGAGAACCCAGACCAGTTCCCACAGCTGATGGAGTCACTCAGGGATGAACAGCAAGCAACAACAAGGTATTAGCCTAAAGATAGGACTAGAGGAGCCCATTTTGAGCTCAGGAGAGGAGCTTGGTGTGTTGGCCCAGCTATGCAAGAGCAGCTCTGCCCTGGCAGCTGAGGTTGCCTGCAGCCAAGGCCATTCTGTACCAGCTCAGGCTCTGCAGGTTTGAAGCACCAGCTGTTGGCTAATGGCAGATTAGCTGCTCTCAGTGTATTTGTTTGCATTCCCACTGATATCTCACCCAGAGACACTTTTCCACAAAGAGTTGAAAGCTGGCAGAACTGCTGGAACATAATTATTGCTACAATAATGGCCACTAGGGATCTAGGAGCTGCTGGTACTGCTGGGAGAGTGATGCCTACTGGCAGGGAAAGTAAGTAAAGAAAAGCACTGGAGCATGAAGTGAACAAGAGTGGTGTAAGTGATTTTTCTCCATCCCTTACAGGGACAGCAGCTCATGTTGCTCAGTGGCCCCCACAGAAACTGCTGTGATTGCTGCAGTTTATGGCACAGAGGAGGAGGTAAGAGTTGGTCCTCACAGCCAGTAAAATGTGGCTCACATGAAGCAGCAGCCCTTCCCAACAGATTGCATTTCATAAGGCAGTTGTATTTTACACTAGGTTAAGAAATTTGGCAGTACAAATACCTCCTAGTACACAATTTTATACCTATATTACATAATCTCATTAGAAATCAAGCAGAATAATATTCCAGTAATTCGCAAGTTCCTTGAGGCTTTCTTCTAGGTAAAACAATAACTGTGGCAGCCCGGATGTTGCCTGGTAGCAGATTTGCTCTGCAGGTGCAGTTTTTCCAGGGAGGCCATCTGCCTGCAATCCCAGTCTCCTCGGCTAGAGGGTACCGTTGTCCTTCCATAAACCTGGCTGTTGCAGTTATTCTACCTTTTCCAAGTTTGTCATCTCAAGCAAATGTTAACAAAACATCCAGCTTAGACCTTTTCTGTCATAGGTATTTATCCTCTGGCACGGTGCCGTGGTTTATACTCCAATAACAGAATAAATTCCATCAAACACCAAGCTTTCACAAACATCTTATCCACTCTGTGGGAGGAAAATGCACAGACACTCACCTTTGTAGGGAGCTCCTTTTTAATCTGGCTTCCTGGATGAGAATCATTCCTATAACAGAAAATTAGGAAAGTCTGGTGTATCATTTCAGTGCAGCAATCCAGCTGGGTTTGAAGTTAAATTATATTTTAAATGAGCCTCCAAACCTTGCTTCACAGCCTAATCATGTATTTTATAGAGTTGATAGACAAGTTTTTAGTTGAGCTCTTAAAGACTGCAGTGCCAGGTTGGGAATTCTTTGTTCCCATTTGGGAGGCCTTCACAAAGCAATTTCAGCACTGCCCACAGGACAGAGTGGCACAGTCCAGAGGCATAATTCTCATTATTCCTGCTGACGCTGCAGCCACAGCACTACAGGGAGCTCTTGATCCCCCACTTACCTTTGTGAACAGAGGCAATGACCGATTTTTATTTATACTTCTGTTACCTTTATACCTCTGCTAACATTTACTCTACACCAATGAATGCTACAGAAGCAGATGATTCATTGTTAGCAAATAATTCCAGATACTGAACATCTCCATTGCTTATCCCCTTCCAGCAGCCTGATTTCAGCCTGCTGCCCAAGAGGAGCTCACTCACAGCTCTCCTGCAGCCTTCCTCTTGCCGTTGGGATGGAAGAGCGTTTGTCGGTAGGACTCAGGTGTGAAGGGGTTAATGTTGACAAGGGAAGCGTGGGAGGAGTCCTCAGGGTCAGAGCGGGGAGTGAGCTTCAGGTGCCGGAGGCCTTTGGCCGGGACCTTGGTTGCAGATGAAGGAAAAGCTGTCTTCGATAACAGGCTCTGCGTTGAGAGAGGGAAAAATAAGTGGCAAATAAACCAGGACATTTTTTTGTTGCCATTTCAGAATAAAATTCTTGTTCTCCTGTAACTCAAGGAGAACTCAGCTCCCTTCCTTGGCAGAGCTGAATCATTAAATCCCTGTGTCCCTAGTTTAGTCCCCATAGTTTTCATTTTCCACAAAGCATTCCATTCTTTGTTAAGCCCTTTCATAGTCTATTCCCTGCTCACTTGGGCGAGGCTTGCAGAGCCATTTTGGCAATCACAGTCCTCAAGAGGAGCCAGCTGCTCCCCTTTCCCTCCTACAGAGAGGTAGAAATTGCATCATATGTTCCATTGACATGGAAGACCTAGTTCTGCCAGGCATGGACCATTGCATCAGTTCAGGTTTGTCAGGAGATGACCTAGAACACCAGCCAGATTTCCCAGCATTAAGCAGCATTAGGGTAGGGGAAGTGGCTAGAAATATTTTTTATATGGCTACTAGCAAAGCAATATGAACCCATTTCTCCTCACAAGTAAAAACCAGAGTTTCAGAAATTTAAACTCAGAAAGAACCTCTATAGTTCTCCTTGCCACAGGCCATTGTGTTTCACTCACTAGTCCAGAACATTGGACCATGGAAAGCATATTCAGCAGTCTTGAGCTGAAGACAAATCTACTCACTATGAATTGACTCCTTCAGTAACCATCAGCTTTTAAAAAATATGTTTGGTTTTGATTTGTTTCAGCTTCAAGAGAGTGGTTTACAGTCTAAAGGATTATTTAACATCATGTTTTCTTCTAGTTAAAAGCCCTTTAAGAACAGAGAAGTCTCCCTGTTGAAGATCAAGGCACTCATATATTTTCAATCCCACAGTGGTCTCACTATAACAATCCTGGAGCCACAGCTCCACTCACATCTGGTGGCTCTGCCTGCAGTTTTAGACAGGGCTCTGCTCTCCCATCCTTTCTATCACTTTCAAATGTTCTAAGGCCAATGCTCCCAGATGGGTCTACAGGCAGATTTAGGCCCTTTGGAGCCCATCTTTTGCAGCATGCTTGGAAAACAAAACCTTTATCTCAGGAGAGAAAGGAAAATAAATGGTTGATTTCATGTGATTGCTTATGGGCTACAAGATCACAAACTACAAGCAGCATGTTTTGAATCATCCAGCCAACATGTACACAATGCACACCCTGAAAGCAGCCTTCACTACCTGCAGCCCATCTGCTCTGGAAAAGATTTTTATACACGTCTATTGAGGTTTAACCCCAGCCAGAAACTAAGCCCTCTGCTTTTGAACCCTTTGCTCACAACTACAATGCTTCCCTCAGTGGGATGGGGAGCAGAAATAGGGAAAAACGGGTAAAGGCTGTGGGTTGGGAAAAGAACACTTTAATGATTAAAATAAAATATAATCATTATTCTTGCTATGAAAAGAGAAATAAAACCCAAGACAGACAGGTGATTCACAATTGCTCACCACCTGCTGACTGATGAACAGCCCATCCCTGGGCCCTAATCAGCCCCTCCTGGCTAATTTCCTTCTGTTTATATGTTGAGCACAACATCCCATGGCATGAACTTTCCTCTGGTTTGTTCCTGGCAGCTGTCCTGGCTTTGGAACCACACAGCTGCAGGTACTTCTGCTCACTGGCACAACATGGGAAACTGAAAAGTTCTTGACTTTGGGTAAACACCACTCAGCAACAGCCATGTTTCAGCAACTCTGTCCTTAGGCCCAAAATCACAATGCAGTACCAGTTACTAGGGCAAAATTAACTCCATGAAAAGCAAGGACAACTTCTCAACTATGTTAAGGTGAGATTGAGGGAGATTTCTTATAAAAGCTCACTATTGGAAATGTTTGGAGTGATGCCCTTTAGATGCTTTCCCCTAGAGAGTGGTAGGCCATTCCTCAGTAAATACTGCCACACAGTCAATCATATAAGGCCAGAGAATCACCCTTCTCTCCACACAATCAGGTTTTTGGAGGAGGAGAGAAGTCAAAGCCTAGCTCAGAAGCATTAAAGCACAGATCTTCTGTGTGCCACTTAAGCACAGGAGCAAACAATCCATCAGTAGGGCAGGAACATTGAGAGAAGAGCAACAGCCACGCTCCACTGCAGGCCTGGACTGCTTGGAGCCATGCACACACCAGAAATCATCTGGGAACAGAGAAGCTGGTGCCAAGTCTCCACCTGTGCTTAGTCAAGACAAAAAAGCAGTTGGATTATACTCTCTCCAAGAAGTTACACATAAAACAGGGGCTGGGATCATTCTCCCAAGAAACTGGCTCAGTAGCTAAGTTGTATTTTAGGACAGTGACACAGGTGAAGAGAGGCTAACTCCCCTCCACAAGCTCATCTTGGTTTGCCACCCCTTCCATAGGAGATTTGCTGCCCTGAGAACAATGCCCTGCTTTCTTCAGATCCACTGATCAACTCTTTCACACAGAAAGGAACAGTGGCACCAGACAACAAGCTGGCTGGAGCTGACCACTCCTGCCAGGTGAAATACACATCCCAGCCATAGCACCATTTCCAATTTTCAACACAAACCCCATTAGCATCCAGAAATGTGCTGAAAGAGCAGCAAGTGCAGCTGCTCACCTCCAAGCTCCCCCCAAACCACAAGCTTCTTGAAGGGAGATGCATTTCTCTCCTACAGAGGCCCCCCAGACCTGCCATTACCTTAGGAGTGTGTGGGGTGTCACAGAGCTGCAGCTTTTTCCAGGTGATGTGCAGTGGTGTCTCAGGTTTAGTCCAGCTCTTGCTCACAGATGGGGAAGACTTCAGGGTGGGACTCATCCAGGCTTTTGTTCTGCTCAGGAAAATCTCACTAAGCTTTCTCTGAGGGGTTTTTGGCAGAGGACTGCTCTCTTGCCATTTCTGGAACTCTGAGCTTCTGGGGGGGCTCAAGCTCAGGGAGTCCTCCTCATTTACACTTCTTTCTTCACTCTCCTCACCACAGCTGGAAAAGTCCAGTCGCTGGATGAACTCATTGTTGTTGTCCCAGTCATCCATGTTAGCACATGAAACAGAGCAGGTAGAGCTGATATTGGCCTGTTTTGTTAGAGAGACACAAAGACAGCATTATTTACAAATAAACTATCTTCTTGCCTGCTTCATCAAGGCATCAGTTCTGCTGACCACACTCTGCAATCCCACATACACAGAAACCTTGGTCATTCATCAGTGTAACCACACAACATTGGTTAGTGAAGAGCACCTCAGAATTATCAGGTTCAAAGCCATTCCACTACTGCTCATGTAAAAACAGATTTTTGCTTTTTGCCTTATTAGCATAAGTCAGATACAACTCAGAAGCCACTGCCTTTGCCAGTAAGTTTCCAAGAGAGCTCCACCATCCCTTATTCCCATCACACAGGGAAACACATACTAAAGAATAACACACACACAGCCTCCACTCACTCTCTTCTACGTTAAATTTCTCAACTAGAAGGGAGGAAAAAGAAAAAAAAAAATCCATGCTACATACAGCTGTAAAAGCAGAGGGTGCCCCAGGGAATCACCAGATACCCCACAGACAGACTCCCCCCTGCCCTGGGCCATTTATAGCCACCCCACTCCTGAGCCAATGCTAATGGGAAACAGCTGGAGCTTGGCAGCACCTGTCCACAGTTTCCTGGTGGATGAGGAGTTCTCTCTGGATGTGGATTTGCAGTGCCAACAAGCAGCTCTGCAGGGAGCCTGACTCCCTCTCAGTCTGAGTCATCTCCCTGCTCCTGCATGCTCATCCCTTCTCCAGCTTCCTGGGGCCTGGAAGGGGGGTGATGTTTGCTGACAGCCTGTCTGCTCCATAATCCCATCAGAGATCCAGCCTTTGTGGGCTTTACCTTTTACCTGTGCAGCCCTGTGATGATGGGGCCCTGTGCTTCCCCCTTAAATTTGAATTTCACTTCCTGCATTTAGATATGTGTTAGTTTGGGCAAGCATTGCAGCCTGCATGGAGAGGCCATTAGCCTAATTTATCATGTACAGATTTATGAATGTGTCATTTATAAGACTTCAGGAGAGAGTCAGGAGCCATACACACAGGGCTGGGTACAGCTTCCCACTTGGGGTTTCAAAGGAGAGGAGGGAGGAGCAGTGCTGGGATGGCAGCCCCAGAGGTGGGGTTGCTCTGTTCAGGTCAATGTCTCCCCTCACTGCTGCTCTTTGTAAAAAAAAACCAGGAATCTTCTGAGCCTTTGGCAACCTGTGATTCACAGTGGGACTAGAGCAAGTTTTAACTAACTGGGGACAAGGTTACAGCAACCCTTTTTCCTTAGCCTTGAGGAGAGCTGCCAGAAGGACGTGCAGAGATTGGAAGAGGCTGCAGCCTGTAGGAGATGGGTGCCTGGCAGAAGCAGCACCTGCTTTCCTGCCCACATCAAGGGCAATTCCCACCAGAACACACAGGGCCACACTGGGCTGAGCTCTCTGTGCTCTCCTAACCCATTCCTTCAATGGAAAGTATGGCTTTATGTGTCTCTGAAACTGCTTGTTAAGACTGTGATCAACAATTCATTTGATACAGGAATGATTTGTATCCAATTCACCAAAACAGCCTCAGCAGGACATGGCAGGAGCCCAGTACTGGTTGCATCTGGCCCAGAGTTGCAGTATTTCTTGCAGGCACAGGCTGTTGCTGCCATGCAGCCTCTCTCAGCCTGACATGCAGCTGCTGCATCTCCCTGTGCCTGATCCAAAGGCCTGGCAGTGCCAGCCCTGGCTGCTGTGACCAGCTGTGTCTGCAGCATCTGGCCAGCTGAGATCCAGGCCCACTTTAGCACTGCTGGGATCTGACTGCATTCATCAGATGTTCTGTACCTGAAGCAGTAAGTTGGAATATATTCATTCTGAAGAAATAATGCCTTTAGTCCCCATGACTACATGTTTTTAATTCCCAGAAAGGAAATTCCTTCAGATCAGTTTTCAATCCCACCTTAAACAATTTTAAAACTTTCTCCCCCTCTCAGGATTTAAAGGAACTATCCATTGTTCTAAGGAGGGATGTGATATGTAAAGGAGAAAACTTGGACCTGCTGTGTAAAGAGAGTCCAGCTTGTTCATCTTGCATTTTAAAAATAAAAGCTACCACTCTTTCATTTATATTTTATCTGACTGTTCGAAGACCTGATGACAATTGCCTGAACTCCCAGCTGGAGGGAAAAGGCGTTCATTTTCTTTTGAAGTACAGGTTTTATTTCTAAAAGGGTAATATTATCTTCCAGCCTAAATCATTTCAACTTTGGTGACATAATAAAACAGTAGAAAATGTGGCCTTTGTTTTTTGCATGTATCCCACAAAGAGTGTGCCCTCAGCAGGCCCAGATTGCTGGCCAAAGCCGTATCAATTGCTCTGGTACCCCCAGGTCCCTTGTCCCTTGAGTTTTTCAGCAAAGCTGGGAGCTCAGAGCATGATGATGTTTCTCACATCTCAGAGCCAGCACTGGCAGCCCCTGCTCCCTGTCACTGCTTGCTCTTCCCACTGTATCCCCTCCCTCATGCTGGGGCAATGCTGGTGTGACTGCGCTGCTGAGGGGACCAGGAACAGCTCTGCACCACAAATAGCTTGTGTGGGTCATGAAGAAATTCTTATTTCGGATTTATTTCCTGCCTGGATTGCTGGGGGACAGACACTTGACATTTGTAGCAGCCCTACTGTGGAGATGAAGATAGAAATGAGCTGTCACTTCAGCATCACCAACATGCAAAAATATATTCATCCAAATGAAGATTGGCACTGTCTATACAGTTAAAGCAAAGCATGTGGCCAAGTATTTGCAGAATCTGGCTTTTCTTTACACAGTAACAAAATATTGTGCAGGGTTTGTTTCTTTTTTTTCTTTACCAATCACCTTCTATGAAAAACTCCATCTGCTAAAAACCACCTACTCTGGTCTACAGCTCTGCAAAGTAAACTTGTGCATGGGCTTTGTGAAACAAAATGCCCACTCAGTGTTGGAGCTGTCTGAAATTAAGCTCTCAGCAAATGGATGCTAATGTTACCCAAAAAAGGAGAAAAACCCAAACCCCACTGCTGAGGAAGCTGGATGATGGGTTTCTTAATGGGGTATTGAGCACTCAGAACTGCTCAACAGGAAAAAAGTTAAGACAATTAAGGCTTTTATGACAGTATCTTCCTTTTAATTGTGGCCTGCTTAATTGGGCAATTCAATTAATCAGAAAGACCTAGGGAACCAAGTTAATCCTAGTGACACTTAATGACATTGGCGGTGGCATAAGGAGGACGGTGATTACAAGAAGTTGGCTGACTGGAGATGCCTTGGTCATGCTTCTGCCCCCATCTTTGAATCTGCTTCTTCCGCCCAGAACTGTTTCACATCCTTCTGTAGCACCTATGTAGATATATGTGTATATGTGTGTGTGTGTGTGTGTGTGTGTGTGTGTGTGTGTACACATACCAGTGTACTGATACTGGACCAGTATCCCTGACTCCTTCACATTTGTGGTCCACAGCTTCCACCACAGCCATGTGAGAGGGTGCGAGCCTGCCCCCGTCGCTCTGCCCAGTTCCCGCGGCTTTCCCAGCAGGACGGCTCTGACGGGGCTGGGGGAGGCAGCTGCTCGGCGCTGCTGTCACAGCCTGGGGGGACAGGAGGCGGGCGGCTGGCTCTGCCCGGAGCGAGGAGGCGAGGCACGGGCAGGCGGGCTGTCCGCAGCCCCCGAGCTCCTCCCGGAGCCGGCACCGGAGAGCTCCGAGCCGGGATCTCCTCCGGCTGCCCCGGCCCCGCCCCGCCGGTGACACCCCCGTGCTCCCGCCCCTCGCTTCCCGCCCCCCGCCGGTGCGGCGCGGGGGGTGCGGCTCCGCTCGGCTCCGCGCGCTTCGGCTCGGCTCGGCTCGGTTCAGTTCATCTCTGCCCCGCTCAGCTCGGTTCGGTTCATCTCGGCTCGGCCAGCCTCGGCTCATCTCGGCTCGGTTCGGTTCATCTCGGCTCGGCCCGGCCCTGCCCGGCCATGGTGGAGCGCTCGGACGAGGCGCCGCTGCTGTTCTGGGCCGAGGGCCCCGCCGTGTCGGCGCCGCCGCCCGCGGCCGAGCCGGGCAGCAGCAGCAGCGGCGGCGGCGGCGGCGGGAGCGGCGGGCGGCGGCTCGGCGGCGGCTGGAGCGCGGCTCCGTGGGACGGCGAGGGGCCGGCGGAGGCGGCGGGGCCGCAGCGGGCCGAGGCGGAGGAGGACCAGATCGTGGCCGTCTTCGTGGTCACCTTCGACCCCCGCACGGGTGAGCGGCGCCGGGGGCGGGCGGGCCGGGGCGCGGGGCCGGGCCTGGGGCTCCCGTTGCCGCTGGACCAAGATGGATGCGGCGGGGACCGGGATTCCCTTGGGGAGCGCTCCCCGCATCCCGCACCCCAGGGACCGCTCCTCCCGCCGCGCTGGGCGGCGTGGCCGGACCCTGGGAGCGGGGCCCGTGAGCATTGCCGAAAACGGAGCACAAGGGGATTTCTTGTGGTCTCCATCCCGCCGAGAAGAAGTTCTGGCGGGAGGAAGGCGCCGCGTCTGGTGCCGCTCGGAGGAGAGGGATGGGTGTTTCTGCACGGCGCAGGGAGTTCGTGCACGGCGCTGGGGCATCCCCTGTGCCCGGCACAGATTTAGGCCGAGCCTCTGCCCAGCGCTGCCTGGAGGGCACCAACCTGTTAGCAGCATCTGGAGAGCATCCTTCTGTCTCCGTGGAGCGGCACAGGCCTGCCCGCAGCTATCGGTGATGGATGGCGTTTGTGGCAGGCGTAAATCCGGCAGGCTCGCAGGGCATGATCACCAGCAGCAGCAGCAGCAGCTCAGCTGCCTATTTCTTGGTGACCAGTGTGTTTTAGAGGTTAGCCCCTGGTGGGATCTCTGGGACTCAGTGCTTTGAAGGAGTGCTGTGATCCAGGAGGGCAGAGGAGAGGGGCAAGGGAATTTATTTTCTACTTCTCACTGCCATATCCATCACTCTCAGTGTTGTTGGACTGTGCTGTTGTATCACTACTGACAGAGGTTATTAATTTCAAACCTGTAAGTCAGCATTTCAGAAATGTCTTAACTTTGATTTCCTTGTCCCAGTGCTCCCACATCATCCACCAAACAGGATGTTAGGACACAGATAGGAAGTTAGCACCTGCCTTGCACCTGTGAACACAGGTACCGCTGTGCAGAGGGGTCTGATGTCCTGAGACACATTGTTGGGTCTTTTGGCTGCCAGGCACCAAACCTGGGGTTCAAAGGCAAGAGAGATTCAGGAGCCCAGGAGTGAGACTGAGCTCCTCTCCTGTAGACCAGCACTGCCTTAGCTGGTCCACAGCAAAAGCACAAGGGACAGGAGTCTGTGAAGCACAGTGAGGTTAGTACTTCAGTGGGAGGGGAAGGTACCTGACATCCTGCTCACAAGAGGGCATTGGTAGTGAAGACTGAATGCCAGTCTTGAACTGAAAATCCTAAGGAAGTAGTGAACAGGACTTAACTGCTGGAGTGATGTGGTGTCAGCAGTGCCCACTGTCAGACAGCATGGCTGCTATGTCCCAAAACACCCAAGGATTTTGAGAAGTTACCCTTTCATACTGCACCAGAGGGAAGTGTCTTCAGTCTAGAGGTCATTCACTCATAAAAATCTGAAATAAGATTGGATGTCATCTTTCCACCTCTTTCGTCTTCCATCTGTCATCTTTCCATCTCTCTTTCCAGGAGATGGAAAATGGAGGTGTTGTTTTTCCTAAGTATCCAAAACATGAAAGAGTCTGGGTGACTGCAGCAACAGCAGGTTGCCTTTCAATCTGACAGCATATGCCTTCTATGAAATGGTGAGATTTTCTTGAGAGCTGGCAGAAAGCTGAGCTTTCTCAGGAGTTTTTCTGAACCAGCTGTTGCTTTGAATGAAGTCCAGGGAAAGTTGGGCAACAGCTCTTCTCACATGTGATGTGCAGTTAATGCTGGGTGTCATCAGCCTTGGAGTAGTCTGGCAAGTCCAGGAAGATCCAGCCTCCTGCTGCTACCCAGCAGGGATGATGGGACTGTGAGCAATACACCAGCAAATGTCAGCTTTACAGCTGGGGAGCAAAGTGCCCTGTGGAGGGTGTGGATATAATGAAGGTGCAGTGGTGGGAACTTGCTAAGGTCAAAAAGAGAATACAGGAATTTCTGGTAAACTACATCAGATAGTGTGAGGGACTTGGGTATGTCTGTAAGGGCAGCTAGTCCTTGTGTATGACTTAAAGGAAATCACCCAGTTAGTGTCTGAGCTGCTTGATCCTGCCCAGGAAAAGCGTGGCAGACCTCCTTTGGCAGCTTGCTGAGGCACAGGAACAGCTGAGTTTCTGGTGGTTATGCCAGGTAGTGTCTGCCCAGCCACAGGCAAGTAGGTGGGCAAGAGAGGTTTTACTGTAGAAGCATGAAGTGGTGACCATGCTAATAAAGAATGTAACAACTTCCCTCCAAAATTTAGAAGGGCTTGAAGCAGAGGAGCTTAGTGTACAGCAGTAGCATGTGATGAGTTTCCAAAGGTAGGTTATGGGGTTGCCAGGTCACTGTTACAGTTCCAGTGTCCCTGTGACTGTCAGTGCTCATGTGAGTGACTGACACAGGAGCCAGAGGCAGCTTCTGAATCGGTGCTGTCCTCACCTGCAGCTTGGTGAACCCTGTGGCACTTTTCGAGAAGGAGTTTGAAGGGTCGGTGAGTAATAGAGACAAGGAGGGAAGAGAGGGAGGTGATGTGTTTTGCACCAGTGAACATGCAAATATTCTGTTTTTCTGTCCCACATTTCTTCCGTGCAGGAAACTGAGCCAGTGTGTTTAGGTTACACTTTTTGCTTCTCCTGTCCCGGCAGAACATGGTAGCACTGCACAGCAGGGGACCCTAAAGCCCTCAGCAAACATCTAATAGTGAGGAGTGACAGGTGATGACCCCAAATGCTGGTGCCAATATCTTTGTGAGGATGTGAAAATCCAGTGGGAAGGAAATACAAGGGAAAGAGGAAGAACATCCTTAACTTTGCACACTAGAAAATGAGTGCTGGTTCAGACCTGACCTGAAGGTGGGAGATAGCTTCCAGGAGATCAGATCTGCAGGTCTGACTCTCAGCAGAGTCACCAGTCTGCTCTCTAATGCTGGGTGACTCTCACTTGGAAAGTTTCCTGAATGCACGAGAGCTGCTTTCTCCGTGGGGAAGGGCAGCGCTTCCTGTTTTTCTACAACATTGTTCCCTCCTCCCTGCTCTGGTTTCTCGGGCAGACTGGCAGTCCTGTTGCATTTGGGTGAAGTCTCTCCTTTGTTTGCTCTCCTGTTTGGCCAGACTGACTTTCCTACTTTTTAATCTCGGCGTTTGTTCTCCGACTGCCACGTCGCTCATGTGCTCATAGGGCAGGGTGGCGTGAGGAACAGCCAGGAGCACAGCTGCAGGTTGCTCCCAGATCCCAGAAAAAAAAAATAGTTGCGTGATAGGTGAGCTGGTTTTGAGGTCACATGCAGGGTAAAGATCTGCTTCAAGGGTATCCTTTCCTTTATTGCTGCTAGAGAACGAGCATTGTTTGAGCAATGTCTGCTTTAACAGCTCTGCAGCAGATGTGACACCTGACAGGATTTGTGACTGAGCTGAGCAAAGCCCATCTTCCTTTGCTCTTGCTGGCACTCTCACCTACTGATCTATGAATCTACAGGTCATGACCAATCAGGGATGCTTAAAAGCACATCTGGCCTTAACCACAATTTCATGGTTATGAGGCAACAGTCTCAAGAGTTGACTTCCTCACGCTTTCAAGGAAGGTTCTTGCACCTTTAAAAAGCGAAGCAAACAGGCTCACACAAGCCCCAAACAACAAAAGCCACCATCTATATATAATCTGCAGCCCTCCAGGGGAGGCTGCTATGATGTCAGTGGCTCTCTCTGCCAGCCTTTCACACGCCTCAGAGGCCGGGCTGGGCACAGCAGAGCTCTGTGCTCCCGCCTGTCACTGCACAGGGCTGCGCTCGGGGTCACGAGGCTGCTGCTGCTCCAGCTCTGCAGGAGAGCTCTGCTTGGGCACTGCCAGTGGGCTCCTGGATGCACAGCTCCTCCTGTTGCCATGCCTAATGCTGCTGGGTTTTTTGAAGTCCTTGCCAGGCAGGGCTGGGGGAGGTCTACTGAATACAGCATCTATGTGAGAAGAAAAATAGCCTATTTAAATGTCAGTAGCTAAGCCCTATTCCTGTGCAGGCATATACTTGTGCAGTATGAGTAATGAGACAAAAGACAGGCTTCAGAAATGAGGCCTCAGATTTAAATATCTCCAAGTCTTGGCTGAGTGTAAGGCCCCTCCAAATGTGCGCTGTCTGTGCAAGCACTGCTGGAATGCTCACCCCAAAGGGCAGGGAAAGGAGTGAACCAGTAGGAAACACCTTTGTGCTGCACCTGCCATTGCATTATCCTGAAGGATTTTGGTTTGTTTGCCTTGCTTTTAAAACTAAGCCACATGACTTCAAATGCTGTGGGCAGACTGACAGAAAGCAGAAACTCAGTGGGGAAATCTGGAGCACATCTCAGTGCAGTGGCAATGTCCAGGTGAGCAGGCTGGGCTCTGAAGTGCTGTCACAGGAAAGTGTAAGAAGTCACCCCTTTTTAGGTCCGTGGTAAACTTGTTGAACTTCATTTCTTTAGGGACATTTTATAACTTCTCTGATATAATCTGTTCCAGGATCAGGCTCCTCAGGTGGCCTTTTCCCCTGAACAACTGCATGCTTTCTGGCTGGGTTGGCAGGTGACAGATGTTTGCTGATCTTGATCTAGCTTGTAATTTATGCATCTTTTTGTTGGTTATTCTAGCATGCACAAACACATTGCAGTACTTGGATCACCCTAGCCCCTATATAAAGCTTCAGGTAACTCCTATCCTAAAGAAAATAGGAGAGACTTCAGGGGTAAGAAGTGATGACTTGGATGATGCCTTAGGGGTTTCTCTTTGACCAGGCCTGCCAAGCACAGGCAAAGAACAATACTGGTGCTACTGTGAGCTATCCCAGAAACTCATCCTAAAGAGCAACAGTCTGTCCCTTGGTTCTTTCTTATGGGATGGATGCTTGTGTAGACCAAAGCTTATCCACCATCAGGTAAAATTGGAGATGCTGTAATTAAGCTTATCATGGATAGATGTTCGGTTTATCTCGGCTGTTTGAGGGGCCTGAAAGGCCCGGGGGTGGCCTTGAGCAGCCCGCGTATCGAAGGACGAGAAGAGGCTTCAGTTCTTCTTTCTGGTTTTATGTTTATTAATTGTTTATCTAAAAAATGTTCTTTCAGCCTAACAAAGATCCGCTCAGCAGTCAGCCATGGGCACACTGTCCCGTCCCACGGACCGCCACGTATCTTTATACCCCTAGTTACGTATACAATATTTATCATTTTTCCCCAATACCATCTATTCTTATAACTCGGTGTACTCTTAGTAACAACCAATCCAAAGGTGCCACCGTGGCCAAAGAAGATGGAGGAGAGGAGGAAGAAGAAGGAGGGCAGGACACACCCCAATTCCTCCATCTTGCTCCTCTAAACCCCCCTGTACATAAATCCTAAACCCTGTTTCTTACCCTCTAATTAGCTAATCTTTCCACCCTTCACCCCGGTGAGGCCCTCTTATCTTCATAAAGGTGTCGTCTCCCGTGTAGGGTCAAAGTCCTGCCACCAGACACTTCTGGCAACATTCCAGGACTCCCGGGCCCCCCAAGGGTGGTCTCGGGGGCCCGGCATCCCAGGGCTCAAATCCTGAGATCCCACAGATAGATCCACAAAATAGCACTAGCTTCAGAAGTGGCCCCAAATATCCTGCAGTGTCTGTGTGTTGTGCTACAAGTAACATTTGCAAGAGATGTCATGTACTGTCTGTGACAATTCAGGAGATCAGGCATTGTGTTAGGGCACTGTTTCAGGTGTCCCAGGGTTAGAAAAGCAACAACTTGCTGTTGATGATGTGTGCATTTTAGAAAGGGGTACTGTATTCAAGCTTACCCAAATTCATTTGCTTCTCTGCAGGCAACATGGTGGAATGGTGTTTACCCCAAGATATAGATTTGGAAGGTGTGGAATTCAAATCCATGGCAAGTGGGTCCCACAAAATCCAGTCAGATTTCATGTGAGTACATGTGAGCTATGTTACTTCTTCCTTTCTTAGCTGTGCATCTACGCCACCAGCTCTTAATTCAGAACATGCAAGAAAAATACCTTCTAGGAAGCTAGGGTCCTGCAGAAACTGGCTTGCTAAGCTGTTCCTGCCTTGCCAAAGATACTTTTCAGACACTTTCAGTACCATGTTAAGTACCAGCTAGCTGCAGGGATCTGCTGTATGTCTGCTTTGCCTGTGTAGGCCAACTTCTCACTGGTATGCAAATTTTAATGTGTTCTGGGCAAATTATCTGCGCTGCCACTATTGAGACTGTCAGCAGAGGCCTAGAGTGAAGGGCAAGGAATGGCAGAACTGAAATGGGAAGGATTTTGCAGGAAGAGGACTTAGAAAAATGTTCTTAACTTTGACAGGGCTTTTGGTTCCTTTAAATGTTGTTATAAACAGGTCTCACTTTCTTCTTTGCTAGTTCCTTCAGTGGAAACACGTAAGAGAGGAATTTTCTGCATTCTGCTAACCCAATGTTGCAATGCAGCAATGTTTTGCAATGAACTGCAGTGTCACAATTCCTTTTGGTCAGGAATAACAGTTACTTTCTTAAAGGCATGTGAACTGAACTCTTGCAGTCTGATAATTACAGTGTGCTTCAACGTGCTGGCACCCCATATATGACCAAGTAGCTGTAATGTACTCAGACCTGCATTCACTGCAGGCTTCTTCCTTGGAGGAAGAGCTCTGCACTGACTGAATCATGCATTCTGTTGGTCTTCCTTCCAAGTTACTGATTTATTTTATATTTACTGGCCTGTGATGTGGCTGGTAGGGGCTTTAGTGGGAGCTCCTGGGAACTCCTGCCTTAAATATTTTGTCTTGCTACTCAGAAGACTGGGGCATCCAAGGCCTGTCCACAGCCCTTCAGTTAGCAGGGTGGGATTTCAGGGAGCTCCTTACACAAGAAATATTCCCAAATCAGCAGTTTTAGCCTTCAGTTACCTTTCTTCTTCTTCTTTTTCTTCCCTCTTTGTAACACTAACCCTTCTGTCAAACCTTTGTCTGCAGTTATTTCAGGAAGGGGCTCTGTTTTGGCCTGGCCTGCTTTGCCAACATGCCTGTGGAGAGTGAGTTGGAGCGTGGTGCCCGCATGAAGTCCGTGGGCATCCTCTCCCCTTCCTACACGCTGCTCTATAGGTACATGCACTTCCTGGAGAACCAGGTCAGGTAAGTTCCCTTGGGAATGAGCCTGGCCCTTCCCCACCTGGGAGAGGCAATGCTCCTTCTATGGAGAGCAGTTTTAGGCAAGTGAGAATTCATTGACAATGCTCTGCTGTGGTTTCCTTGACTGGGTATTTCTCCAGAAAATATTACAGGTTCACAGTGTGAAGGAGACAAGGAACTGATTAGCAGCAGTTTGTTCCTTCCTTAACAGGCTAGTCAAATGTCACCCAAACCCTGGTTATTGTAGGCAGACATAAGTGTCACAGGGAGAGTTGAGAGAACAAGAAGTTCCCCTTTTCTCCTTCTGAAAACAATTTTACTAGAGGTTTACAAAAGGCTTCTAATTGTGTAATGATGCTGCTGGCTAGCTGTGTGCTTCAGTTGTGTTGAGTGGATCTAGCAGCAAAAATGGTGATGGTAGAAAACTGTTCCTACCTGAGTGTATTTCAAACAGGATCAGTGCTATGCCTGTGTCAGAGTGTGTGTGCGTGTGTTCTCTGGCTGCACTGAGAGCTGGTAGTCCTGGTGTTTCTTCAGTTCATCTGGATGAATCTGTGCAGCTGAGGCACCCAGGATCCCTTTTAGCTGGGAGAGCAGATGTTTGCTGGGAGCAAGGCACTAAACAAATAGTCTGGAGATACTACAGATCTCCCCTTTTTTTGTTTCTTTTCCAGACACCAGCTGGAAATGCCAGGGCACTACTCCCATCTAGAGGCATTCTATGATGACAAGAAAGGAGTTCTCCCTGATAGCAAGGGCACCCCCAGCTCTCAGCAACCTGTCCACTGGCTGCCTTCCATCCACAGATACATGTACCCAGAGATGAAGGTGAGGCAGGTGCCTGAGGCCTGCAGGAACGGGCAGAGGGCTGCTGCTCCTTGCTGGTGCCTCACACTCCTTTATGTAAGCAGTCACTCCCGCGCTTTGTAGGCTGCTTAGATAAGATTTTGTTACTTGGACCGTTGCAAGCTGTGTGCTGGTCTTGCTCCCACATTTAGACTTAGCATCTGTGCATGTGTCCCTGCTTCACCTCTAAGCTGTTTTCTTCCCTTTCGCTCCACCTGCAGATCACACACCCTGCTGGCTGTATGTCTCAGTTCATCAAATTCTTCGGTGAGCAGATCCTTGTCCTCTGGAAGTTTGCCCTGCTGCGCAAACGCATACTGATATTTTCACCACCCCCAGTTGGAGTTGTCTGCTACAGAGGTATGTTTCCAGGGACACTGCAGAGCTCTGATCTAGTAGGCTGAAGCATTGCAGAAATTGCCTGTGAGTACTGAGGGGACAGACGTCATGCAGGTCTTCAGAATCCATTGTGACCATGCCTCGTGAAACCACGGCTCAGGCTGAATTTACACGTTTCCTACCAAATGTTTTTCTTCAGGCCTTGTGAGTAAGGACACATCTGGCACTGTCAAACTCAGTTCCTGTCAGCACAGGACAATAAGAGCACTGACTGAATGTGTGGATTCCAGAATGTGGGATTCCTATGGGAGAACTGATTATTTCCTATGCAAAACAAGATGTCATCACTTGAGAAGTTCTGGTATTCAAGGGCATTTCAGAGCTCTGACCATTGTTTTCCTAGAGGCCTGTGGGAGAAGTGGGCAATTGGGGTTGAGAGTGCCTTGAGGGAAACCAAAACCATCTCAGGATGTACTTCTCTTGTCCACAGTGTATTGCTGCTGTTGCCTTGCAAATGTTTCCCTGCCTGGTCTTGGAGGAACTGTCCCAGAGTCCAAACCATTCTTCTATGTGAATGTAGCAGACATAGAAATGCTGGAGACAGAAGTATCATACGTGGCCTGTAAGTATGATGGATTAGGCATGATGTTTTTAGCTTCAGGCTGCAAAATGTCTTGAGACACCAGACTGTGGAATAGAACTGATGAGAAATAGGTTGTGCATGGAATGACTAACTATGCAAGCAGGAGAGAACAGTTGGTCTGCTGGGAAAGCAACATGCTGCTCTGAAAATCTTCTCTGGTTTTGGCAGGTACAACAGAAAAGATCTTTGAGCAGAAACGGGATCTCTATGATGTCTACGTGGACAACCAGAATGTGAAGACGCATCACGAACATCTGCAACCACTCCTGAAAATTAACAATGCTGACAAGGAGAAGTACCGACGGCTCAATGACCAAAGGTAATCACAGGGTGCTCCTGACAGGAGATGTGGAATAAAGAGGACACTGCTCCTTACTTTCCTCCTTGTAGTATTTTCAAAATATCAATATCAATAACTACTGGTTCAGCTCATCTCTTGAAGATTCTGGTTGTCTCATAAAGCTTTGAGGCTCACAGTAGGTATGTGCAATTAACTTGTCTCCCTTCTCTCAGGCAGATGTTAATGTATTCTCAAGAAGTGGGTGAGGATTGCAGCTCCTGTGAAGAGGACCTTTTTATCTTGTGAGTGGCTACCTCTAATAGTTGGACACTGCTAGTTTTAGGGAGCCTCTTGCACTGATTTTGTGCAAAAAACCAGACTGGCTCTTCTTCTTCAGATCACCTTCCTTTCATTTTGAGAAGCCAAACTGTAGCATCCCCCAGGGTTGCTTATGTGCCAGAAGGGAGAGGTGAATTTTAAAAACACAGAGATGTAAGAATGCCCTCACAAACATAAGCACTACTGCCAGAACATTTGACTCTGGAAAGGACAGTGTTCATGGAAAGTAGGCACTGTAACATACTGGGGGTTGGTACAGTGTGATCAGACCTGCATGTGAAGGATTGGCCCACTGATGTGGCTGACTTCATACCTGGCAAGCAGAGGAACCAGAACTGGGTGTAGAGTGGGAGGTACAGAATTAGATAAAAACCACATGCCTACCACCTCTGAAGCCCTGCTGTGCCTGTTGCTACTCACACTCTGCAGCAGGTGAGATGTAATGGGATGAAACTGTGTGAAGAGCTGTGGGGGCAGAGCTCTGATTGTTGAGCTTCACAGGTGTAGCCAGAGCTCTTTCTGAATAGCTTTTCATGTTCCTAGGAAAGCATCAGGTAAGAAGTAGCTCTCATTGGTGTGTTCTGCACCAGCAATGGAGAATTTATTTACCCACTGGCTTAGCAGATGGGTGACAACCCTGCTTCCTCCTTTGCATTAGGGGAGCTGTAGGTGTGATGTACCTGCTTGGTGACCACAGATCACTCTCTAGCTGATAACGTGGCACCTTCTGAGGGAAATGCCACCCACAGACGGGAGCACCACTGTCAATTAACAGTTCCTGCTTTATCTTTGTTTATTCTGGGTCACCATAGAGAGAATGGGAAAGCACTACAGCACCCCCTAACGAGGTAGGATCTGTGGCTAGAAGGGGTTCAGTGCAGTTCTGGGCCTCTGCTGCCTTTTTGGTGAATACACTGCCTTTTTGGAGAGTGTGTGCAATCCCTTTCTCTGACTTTCCCCTGCAGGTTTTTCATGGAGCAGAACAACCGCATATTCCAGACGCTGCTGGAGGTGTCAGCCAGCCAGGACAAGACCCTGACAGCTGAGCACGCACGGGGCATGGGCCTGGACCCCCAGGGGGATCGCAGCTTCCTCATGGACCTCCTGGAAGTGTATGGCATCGATGTCATGCTAGTCATTGACAACCCCTGCTGCACTTAAACCAAGGGCAAGAGACATGGGGAGCAAAGATCACTTTTTAAAGACTACTGGACATTGCTTAGGAGGATCACTGGAACTCACCACAGCCACAGTTATTAAATAACTTTATATGGAGAGTATTTATAATTTTAAAACAAAATGTGATTTTATTTTCTCACACTCGACTTCCCAGTGAGTACTTGCTCTAAGGTTCCTTTTGGTTTTGTCTCCCTTTCCCTTTCATTTGTGATTGTTTTGTCTAGCTAGGACCAGTGGCACCTTTGCACCAAACCTCACTGTTGCCAGTGATAGCTAGGTTTTGGCCTAGCCTGGATACCTGAGGGCTGAAGACTTCAGGAAAGCACTTTGTTTGATGACAACCAATGTGAAATGCTATAGCTGAGCTTTCAGACTTGGCTGGAAAATCCTCCTATCAACTCCCACTTGGGGACTGAAGAGGGCCTTAGCACAAGCTGTTAATGGCCCAATCTCATAAACAGCTCCTACCAAGTTTATTGGTGGGGACAGTTAAACCAATGATAAGAACAGAACCAGGACTCCTTTAAACATTCCTCACCCAACTTTAAGGTGAATTGGAGCCAAGCCACCTTTCCTTGTAAACGTCAGAAGCAAGTTTGGGACTGGGGATGCTACAGGATCTTCTGACTTTGCTTACTGGAGCAGCAGTTTCACTTCCAGCACCTGAGGTGCTCTAAACTGGTAGAGACTGCACCTACCTTCTCACAGATGGAGAAGAGCACCTCTCTCCTCAGTCCATCCCACCACCACCTTTGGCTTTTAGTTGCATCCCACCTGCTGCTTTGGTTTAAAATCTTCAAACCAGCAAGATGGTCTCCATTTAACAGGGACCAACACCACTGAGCCACTTTGCAGTCACTTTGTTGTCCAGCCTCAGCTTGGATGGTGCTGGGCTGGAGGGGGTAGAATAAGAATGCTTTAAACACTGTCACTAGCCCTTCCTTTGTAGCTGATGGGACTTGTTGCTCCTTTGCTTTAACACTGTCTGCTAATCCTCCTTTTGTTGAGCCTTCAGCACTGCCTGCTGCTATCCCTGGTTTTCTGTGTGAGACAGAGAACAGACCTTCCAGCTGGAACAACTGAAGTTTGCAGGAGGTTCCCTTGGAGTTTGGTATTCTTACCTGGCACAGCTGCTAGGAGTGATGTTTAAAACCAAGTCTATCTCTTTTTCTGGGCAGAGCTGTAGAACCAGATGAAACAGATGTTTTCTCATGCTGTTGAAAGAACAGGATTCAGTTCCTGAAGGACTAGTCATTACCTCCAAGAAGGCTATCCCAGTAAAGTGGAACCCCTTTGTCATACAAAATCCAAGAATGCTGCTGTGGGTTCCATGTGTGACATACAGCTTTGCTCCAAATCCTTCAGCCAGTAGCAATATCAGCTTTAAGCTGACTGTTCTTCCTGAACTGTGGCTATAGCTGATTAGTTGCTGCTTCTATCATTACAGATTTCAGCACCCTTGGAGGGCTTTCTGTGCACTGTAGGAATGCAAACTGTATCTGATGTATCCATTTGTCCCAGCATTTTATGGGATGAGACAGAGCCCGAAGCACTCTAAAGCAGGCAAGCACCTTTTTGAAACAGGTGAAGCAAATGTTCTCCAAGCACACCCTCTGTGCATTGTCTTCCTCTGGAAAGGAGGAGGCAGTTGTTCCTGCAATTTGCCTGTCTCTGAGCAGTCACTCCCCTACTGCTTTTTCAGGGCTTTGGGATGTTTTTGTAAAGAAAAAAAACATGCTGTTGCTCATACTAACAATTGCTCACAACAACTGTAACATCCTTAGAAGGCTGGGGAAAAAAACGGAGAAAGAGGTAAAACAGCTGAGTATCATTTAATGGAAATAGCAGTCTCTTTTCCTTAAGAAATGGCTTTGTTTTTAAATTGACACCTGAGGTATAAAAGTGGCCCACAACCTCCACACTTTTTTTCTCTAACTTCCACTTCAGTTTTAACATGCTGCCTGCAGTGATGGTCCCTGAGGAAGTACAGCTGAGCTGCCCTTGTATGGCTGTCACTTCTTCAGACATCAAAAGAAAACCAGAACTGAAACTAGTCACAAGCAATTCTCCTCTCACTTTCTTGAAGGTTTGCTACACAGTTTAGCTGTAATCAGTTGTTAATGACTTTCTATTTTCTTTGTCAGTAGTTCTTTTGCTAAACTAAACAGAAACAAACCTTTGATTTAATTTTGAAATGTTACAGTCACTGCAGTCAGAGGCTTTCTAACACTCTGCATTAGAGCAGTGTTGTTTACAAACTGTTGGAAGATGAGGTCTACTAGATTGCACTGACATAGTCCACTGAGCAGAAGCTCCTGAAATTCCTATTTGACTTTTACTAAACCTCTGCTTTCAAGAAATCATGTCCTCAGTTGTTAGCAGTAGTATGGGTGCAGACGCATCAGAGCAGATTGCTGCAGCAGCATCTATGTGCTACATCCAGTTAGATGGCTGCAGCCTATCTTGTTCTTCCTTGTAATTTTGTTCTTCCTTGTAATTGTGCTTCTCTATCAAGGCTCTCTTGGCAGGCAACTGCTACAAAAGTCAGGAAGTTGTCCAACAGAAGACAGAACAAGAAGACTTTTCTCTCCTAACCCTTTCCTTATTTGATTAGCTGCAAAAGTGCTTTCACCTGCACTTCTTTTCTAAAAGGTAGTGCTTTTAGTTTTGTCACATGGAAGGTTCTTGAGAAGTGGGTAATGGGTACATAATAGAAACAAACTTATAGCTTGGGACATGAAGGACTGTTCTGTGGAACCAGTTTAACTGAGTCTTATCTCTCCAGAAGATACCATAATTCATGGTAAAACAGTTAAGTACAGATACTCAAAATCTCCTCCTGGGCACTCAGTGCTTTGTTTCATAGTAGCAGCTGGGAGACATCTGCTGGGTATGTTTTGAATCAAAAGAGGGAGGAAAATGTGGCGTAAGACAGGATATTACTGATTTATCTTCTCCCTTTGCCTTTACAGTGGTGCCTTCAGTTTCTTGGGTGTAAAGCCTCTGGTCAGTTGCTGTGATCAGAGCCCAGGTTTGAACGGTGGGTACAGTAACCAGGGCTGTGCTGTGCCCCTGTGTATTCTCCAAAACTCAAATTGTTGGGTAACAGTGCAGGTTCTCAGCTTGTACTTGCTTGACTTGAACCAGGAGAACAAGAGCTTCCTAACTACATCTTAACTCAAGCTGCACTAGAAATGCATAATCAAGCAATGAATTATTACTGCTTGTACTGCATTGGAGGGTAAAGCTTATGAGAGACAAATCTCAGTTTTCAAGCTGAACAAGCAACACCATGCCAGACATTTAAATCATCCAAAAGTCTTCTCACTGCAAGGTTATTCCAAGCTGCATAGAGCCAATAAAGAACTATAATGGATACTAGGACAAAGGCACTTTATGGAATCAGGATTCAGATTTGTCTTACAGACATGCCACTACCTTTTTTTCTAGCATGCATGAGGTACTTACTGCAGTGATCTTGCAGCCAGTGGTCACCACTGTCACAGGATCTGAGCTTGCCTGTTCACCATCCTTTTGGGCAAAAGAAAGTTCCATCACCTTTTGCAGAGGAAATAGCTCTCTGCACAGGTTATTGAGTAAAGCAGGGTTATGGTGACAGCCCATTTTAACATCTGTCAAAGTTAATGAGCAAAAGGCTGGGAGTAGCTGTGGCCCTCCTGGCCACAGACTGCAAGGGACAGGCAAGCTTTGCTCAGGGAGGTGGAAAGACAGTGGCTCCTGGAATAGCAGGGCAAGAGCACTCTATCCTAAAGCAGAATTCTAGGTAAAAAGGATGCACACTAACCCTTACTCTCATCCTAGTCATTACTTCTGAGTTGGTTGCTGTCATCTTCCCACCTTCCCACCACCAGTGGTGTAGTGATTATGAGAAAGGACAACAAAAATGTCTTGTACAAGGGACTGGAATGTATTGACTTAACAGTGTGATCTGTCTAAAACTGAGGGTACTAAATGCCTATGAACCAGGATTTTAGATCTTGGTTAATGCAACATGTCATTCAAATGGGAATGTTTAAATGTGGTCAAAATAAACAGGTGCCTTGAGCTGGTCCATCATTAGATTGTCATCCCTCCTTTTCTTTATCTTACAGTATTTTAAGCCCTTCCAGAATGGATTGTAAGTTGAAGCCAGGATAAGTGTTTTCTTGAGTGAGACCTACTCCTCCTTCCTGTCTTGGAGTTTATACAAAGGAAGATTTTTGTGTTGCTGTCAGACAGACATGAGAACTGAGTCCTCAACACTTTAGATAGTGGGTTCAGCCCCTGCCTATTTTATGTCATGTCTGTCTCACACCTCCCTTCTGAACATTGCAATTCAGAGGTCTAGAATTACCCTGTACTGAAAGAACTCTGAGCTGCAGAGGAAGGAGAAAAACTACTGGAATGGTATTTGTACAAGCTACTCAACTTATGCTGATATGAATATTTAAATACCAGCCTGTGTCTCAGATCATCCTTGGTACTTCAGCATCAGAACAGCATCAGCAATACCAATTCTGAAGGGATCTCTTGGTTACCCTCAAGCAAGGAATCACATTGCAATGGAAGCTATGGAAGAGAACGAGTGATTTCCGTGTAAAATGGTACAGATGAACAAGGAGCCAGTTCTCACCATCTCACCCCTTGCAGCAGGCTGGGTGTAATTCTAACAGCTCTGATGTTGTTTGCATCTTGCAGATGTGTGGTTGCTCCCATAGGCCTGTGGCTCTGTAGAGAAACTGCTTACTAAAAACATGGGTATTTTTTAATACTATTAAAGCTTACCTTTTTGAAATGGCTGTTGCCTTGTCTTTCCTGCCACTGGAGAAAAAACACATTGCTGATTTTATTACAGAAACATCAACTTGAGGGAAAACTGCAATGGTGAGAACTGCCCTTGACTCTGAATGAGCCAGGGGCTGCAGAGCCATGTCCCAGGTGTCTCTGTGGCAAGCAAAAAGAGCAAAGCACAACCACCATGTTCCTTGGAGAGTGACCCAGGGCTGCACTGAGCACCTTCATTACTGCAAACCAAGAGACAGCACAAACCAGGTCTGATCACCAGCATAACTATGAAAAGGAACTAGCAGGCTTCTATTCCCTTCAGTCTCAGTCAAGAGTTACAGAACAGCTAGGGCTGGAAGGGACTTTAAAGGTCACCCAGTTTAGCTAATTTGTGTCTCTGCAGTGTAGTCCAGGGAAGAACATTCAGCTTGGTTTCAGCATCCTGCAGAAACCCAACCCTGCTTCCTCTTTCAAGGCATTTTTCCTTTAAGGTGTCTCTAGCAGAGGATGCTGTTGGAGCACAGGCTGCCAGGATTCAGTCCTTGGCAGAGCTGCTGGAAGCCAACTCACTTAGGTCTGTATTTTCATAACAGGACAGAGTCAACAACTGAACTTAGACTAGACCACAGCATAACATATTGACCACAGACAATCACATCAGAAAAATAAGGACAATTTTCTTCAAGGCAGAATCATGTGAATTTCTCAGTTAGAATAAGGGCAAAGATAAGCTTGCCTAAGTCAGTAATACTTTCTTTCAGCAATTAAAACAAAGCTAGAAACAAAAGCTCATAAAAGCAACAAAACCAATTATAGTACTGAGGCTCAAGTGGATGCGTATGGAGTAGTGAGCACTGTTTACATTAGAGAAGAGCAATCAGCCACAATAAATAATAAACTTTATTTGGATATCCTTGCTGGCATCTACTACTGCAGGAATAAAAGGAATATTTACAAAAAAAAAAAAAAAAGAGACTCACTCAGCTTGTTAAAGAGTCTTTCCAAAAGTACTTCATACAGCTTTGGGTCAATGATGTTTTCCAATTTGCTTCTGTACAATATACCTAAATTGGTCAAAGGAATACATTTCTACTATGGAATTACTGGAACTCTGTGCTGTTGAATCTGGCAAGATGAAAAAATTAACAAATATATTATCAAGATACATATGGGAATTTTTAAACTTGCTCCAAAGCTTTGTATCACCATCCTCCAGTTTATTCTGTGGCACAGTCAATAACCAACCATCTATTTTAATGTGGCAATTCCAATGTTTGATAGAATTCCTTAGCATTATTCCCCCCAAATATTTTTTTTCCCCAGGACCCCAGGTTTTGCAAGATTTTTACATGGGTAAAGTAAACCTAAACTCTTAGAACACAAGGACAAGTATACTTAAATTTTACTTTAATATACAATTGCATTACAGCAGTAGCATCTGGCACACAGCACTCAGCCTGTAGTGCTGTAAATGATGTAAATGATGACTTCTTAGAGGAAGGGGAAGAAAAGATGCCATCAAGTTAACATGCATTTTTCAGAATTTTCATTTGCATTTTTAACCCCTTTGAGACCAGTCAAGTCATACACTTCCAATGGAAGTACCTTGCACATAAAAATAGCCAAAAGGCTTATTAGTCTAGTGGGGTTAATCAGGTTGGTTAGGTCTCATGTGCCTTGAAGAGACAGCCTGGTGAACACTGGCCCCTGTGCCATGAGTTGTCAGTGTACCACTGCTTGCAGCAGCTGCTCTCTGATTTTGGGGTCACAGAAGAAGCGGAGTTTGCGGGGCAGGAGCTTCACCTCCACAGGCATCGCTTCATACTCCTCATTATCAATGCCAAAGGATCCCTCAGTGCCCTGTGTGCAGTGAGTTAAACACCAAGTGTTACTTCAGTAATGCTGATTTTACTAATAAAACACAGCTGCATACTTAGCTCAGTCTCAACCAAGATGACCCCCTGCCTCTGCCTTCCAGCCCATTTTCTCTCCACAACACAGGGAGACCTATCCTTCACCACACAGAATGTATTAAGAGTCTGGTGCATGAGATGTTACCTCACTTAGTTACTAATTGGTGATAATTAAACACTAGGAAGCTCTAATGACCCACATTGTTTATACTGAAGGATTCTTTTCTATTGGAACTACAATTATGTGCACTTGGATCTTGGGTCTGCCAGTGGTGACATAAACTAATCTGCAGTAATGCCTGTTAAGTAACTTCTATTAAATCCATGTTACAAACCCCTTTCAGCTTTGTTTTACTATATTGATCTGAAACATGAGATGCAAAGTAATTTACTGGCCAGGAATTACTCAGCAGTAGAAATTTCTCAAGTGTTTAATGCTGATAAAGTCACCATGTGATTAAAACCATTCATCAAAATGGCAGGCTGACTACCTAAAAACAACTTCAGTGACTGCTTTGTGTGCCCTTGACTCACAGGAGGGCTGTGGGTACTCAAACCAACCCCAAGGGAACTGGGACACCAGAGCAGCACAGACATGGGGAACAGTAGAAGTTCTGGCAGTCAGAGGTACCGCAAAGCAGTTCACTTCCATCAACATGAACTGGTGAGAGTCATCTAGGCTGCTTCAGTTCCTTCACTGGAGCTGGGCCATGAAGTCAAACACTGCTCTGTACCATGCACCCATGTTCTGAAGATCTTAGCAGCAGCTGCAGTATGAACAGCTCATTTCATACCACAACCCTCACTTATGGCCCAGCTGTACTTAGCCCAGCACTGCAGAATATTCTTTCAGAATCACAAATTTGCCATGATCTGAATTCAGTGGAAGCATTAAGATGTTGGTTAATCACGACATCATAATTCATGATTTTTATTTGGTAGCAACAGATTTTTTTACCTTTCAACAAATTCTTTATCCCTTAATGTGGAATTATTTTGCCAAATGATAGATCACTTGAAAACAGAAATTGTCTATGAGATTGATTTAATGTCCTTGAAAAAACAAGAAACTCTCATCCCAGAGCTGCAATAACAGCTCAGAGGCAGGAAAAGACTAATCTAAATTACACAAGCAGGCACAGCTTTGTATTCTTTCTCAGCTTCATCATTTCAAAGTTTTGAGGCACTTCCTAATACTGATCTCAGTTCCCCTGCCCTGTCTCACCCTCCTTTGTCTCAAATATTTATGTTCTTCTCTACAGCACAATGCCTTCTAGGGTAAAATGTACCCATCTTCAATGCTAAAGAGAAGATGAGCTGCCCATCACAGCATTACAGAATGTTTGAACCAACAGAGGATCATCTGATCCAACCTCCCTGTTCAAGCAGGGTCATCCCAGAGCACATTGCACAGGATTGTGTCCAGATGATTCTTAAGTACCTCCAGTGAGGGAGACTCCACAACCTCTCTGTGCAGTCTGTTCCAGTGCCTGGTTATCTGCACAGTAAAGAAGCTCTTCCTAATGTTCAGGTGGAACTTCCCACTTGTATGCAATAAACTCAAGTAAGAGACTCTTTAACCATCATGACTGTCTTCATAAAAGATCTGCCACTACTTCTTGGCAGAACAAAGCTCCCCCAGCAGGTTTACAGACTACTTGGGGAATTTCAGTATGCCTGTCCTAGCAAGGGACTCATGGCTGCACTGTGGAACTTTGTGTCTCACCTGCAGTGTAATCAATCTCCCAGATTTAGAGTAGGGATTTCCCAAAGTGCAGCATCAACAGGTAGAGGAAACAAAGTGAAAGAGTTTTTCAGCTCTCCCAGCTTCTCACCTCTGGAAGTTGCAAGATGCATCTGCTGGCTTGGATGCACTGACTCCCTTCAGGGCACATGTGTGGGTCATGCATCTTTTGACTTCTGTTCAAACCAAAAGAGAGGTAAGGTAAGGACATGCTTCTCTCACAAACAGCTTTCTTCAGGGATGGCATTTTGTTGTGGTACATCACTAAGCATCTGGTAAACTTAGAGTTATATACACAAATACTTGTGGGTTTAACTGTGAAAAAGTAGAAGAGTCCTTCCCTCGTCTGCTGCAGTCAATGCATATCATAATGCACCAACAGCTTCCGACCAGCTTCTGCTCTGAGGCTCACTAAGTATATTTGAACACTGAGCAGTTTTGTGCTCTTCACTTCCATGCTGAATTATGCACTTCCTGCAGTGACTACCATCTCCTCATAGCTCATGCAACTAAACTTACCAGCAACCTTAAAAATCTAAGCCAAAAATATAGTAATTTAATGCTTCAATGTAATTATAATTCTATCTAAAACAAAACACCCCCATTTTTCATCTCAAAACCAATCAGCATGACATTTTTTATCAGCTGCTTCTGTTATCACTCATGAAGAAACCCTCAATTTTATCCATTCCAAACAACATATCCAGTTTTGACAGTTTCTCTCTTCTAGTACCTGTGAGATTCTTATTTATGTACTGTACTTAGGTAAGTGCTGCTTCCTTTCCCACTTCTGCTGATGTCAAAAGGGACCACATGGAATGCAGTTTCCTGCCTTGGAAAGGTGGTGTTGCAAGTGCCACGTGGTCTATTTCAAGGCTTCGGCTGCTGTCCTGTCACTGTCTCAGCTGTTAGAGACAGTGAGCTGTGACTCCTTGTCCCCACAAGTGCTGCTGCAGAGCGAGCACCAGCTCTGGGCTGTGCTGACCTTCCTCTGGCCTCCTGACTGACCACACAGGAACCTTTTGACTGACCACTGGCAAAGGACACACTGCACCCCAGGCAGCAACCTCTGAGTCTGGGCCCCTCTCCAGACAGACAGCAACACACAAATAGCAGAGAGAGCAACACAGAATAACAGTGCTAATACACCACAACTCTCAAGCATGGTGGAATTATTACAGATATTTCTCTGACAGGCAATGCCTGCTGTCCCCAAATTTCCATCTCTAGGCTGATATGAAAGAAGGGTGTATTTTAATATAGCCTAGGAAAAGAACTCACAAAAGCATGTCAGAATCTCCCTGTACACCAAGTCTTCTAGGCCCCAAGGAAGGCAGTTCCTCTAAAATCACAGAAAATCCCAGAGAAGGATCATGAGAGAGAAGGCTGAAACAGGAGATGAAAATCAAAGACAAAGGAAGAAAAACTAAGGAAAGGGCAGGGAAGGACAGAAGCAATATTAACTGTGGAAAGTTTGGTTTTAATCAAATATGTATACACTGAAAGATTGATGAGTGACTGTGAGGGAATTAAACATCCTCCAGCAATATAAATTATAAATCATTGATGGCATGCAATACTGTCAGTTTATACAGTGCTGTACAAACAAGCAGCAAGATTTCTCACTTGAAGTTTAACCTGCTTGGAGTTTATCATACAAGGTCCTAGATACATACAAGGCATACTCTGGTGAACAAGCAGATTTTTTTGGCCAGTGAAGGCACATGAAGCTCTATAGAGATGTAATTATGGGGTCAAGGTAAAGTCAAAAGAGCCAAGACATGGAATTCAAGATCATTCAAAGGAGAACACTGGTAGAAGCAAATAAGACAATCACCTGCAGTGATTGCCTCTCTAGTGGCCCAGCAGAAAAAAACCCATAATCCATTTCCTTTAGACTCTGCTCCTCACTCAAGACCAGACAGGAATGTGAAATAGATACAAGATCAGATGTCTAAAAGCAAGTTTCCACTGATTGTTGCATCCCACTCTATGCTGAACCACAAAAATACAGGCAGAGAGAGAACCACAACATCTACTGCACATAACACACTACTGGAATGACATTTTCATATCCAGAAGCTGCTAATGTTAAATGAGTCAGAGTAAGCCCTCTAACAAAAAACTCCAGTTTTATGCACTGTGGATGATAACTGCAATTGTGCTCTCGAGTGACAGCTCTCCATGCTTTCACATATAGAATGTAAACTGGCTACCAGGATGTGGATTACAGATGCCACACTTTCCATGCCGGCTCTCATTCTCCGCAGCACTCCTTAGTAAGCACTCCACTGTAAACAACTCTTCTTCTCCCACCTTATTTAAACATCTATGGCTGCTGTGGATGCTCTTGTTCACACAGCCAGAGGACACTTTTATACACCTGGGATGACCTCCTCCTTTCTTGGAAATCCAACAGCAGCTGCCCTCCAGCACACTGATGTATCCCCACACCTCCCCAGACACACAAACTGCCTGAGCCTCCATGGCACTCTCCTGCCAGATGTGTGGTGACCCATCAGCTCTCATCAGCTCATGTCAGTGTCCTCTCCAATATAAAAACCCCTTGTTATCTGCACTGATAAGCTATTTCCCCTAAAAACCTTTTTCAACCCCATAAATTCTGGTATTTAAACTATGCAATAAAAGAGAAGAAAAAAGAAAGAGCTGTTTCACACGTTTCCAAAGACAAACCCTGTTGCTGCTAGGCAATGGGGGGCCTGTGATAATGGGCTTAACTCAACTCCAGCTGGCAAAGGCACAGTGGGACCTCTGAACACCCTGATTCTGCCTTGAAAAAACAGGGCACCTTTTGTCTGCTCTGACTCCTCTCTGTACAACTAACCATCCTCTCCCACTGCTCCCCACACCTCTCTTTGTCTTTCTTTGTTACCTACAGGCTTTTGGGCACTATTTAATCAAAAGAGCTTGTTTCTCTGAACTTTGCTTGAACAGCTCAAAGCTTTCAGTACTGCCTCTAATTAGCTCTCAACAGCAGGGCTGTGGTAATGCCCCTCAGAGGCTTTTTCTGCATGACACTGTAACTGCAGTCAGAAATGAGCCACACTCCTGCAGGGAGCATGTCCAGTCAACACAGGAGGTATTATTTACACTGGGAATACACTTGAATATGCCTCCCTCAAGTCACACAAGCTCATCTACTTTTTTCTGCCAGCAAAGTGTTTGAGAACCCAGAATAACATCTCCTTTATGAGACCAGATTCCTCTTTCTTCTAACAGGAAAACTGCCTCCTCCTTTCCCTCTGTAGCCTTCAAAGCAAACAAATCAGTCCCAGGCAACCACAGTCCACATGCTCATGCAATTTGAAAGCAGCTGCAGGTGGTAACCTGACTTACAGTGTATGCATGGGTCAGAAGATTCTATTCCTAGGGAGGCTCAAATAAGGGGCCTGAGTTGCCATTAGTATCATAAACAATTATCTCGCAGGAATTATTAGCGTGATGACAAGCAGGTAAAACTGCACTGAAATGCACCCTCTGATTTCACTAGAGGGAGCTCGAAGACTGAGAAAACAGCAAATGAAAAGGTAACATGGAGAGGAGCTCCCCTGGATTCAGCAGGAAAATCTGTTGCTGGGAAAACCTGCACTGAAGATGCAATGTATTTGTGAGTGGGACTGTAAAAAGGAGCTTGAAAAGGCAGCCCTGATTTGCTTTTTGTAAGAGCAGGAGGAACAAGCACACTACAAGACATCATCACAAGTACAAAGGCAGCAGTAACATTCCCTTTCTCCACACACTGCTTCTTAATACCTGCAGCCTTTTTTATTCCACATACAAGCAGGACCAGTATATTTGCTTAAAGTCCCTGTTTACATTCTCATCTTCCAAAGTTCTTCCAGCTCAGACCTAATTTCTCACAAGAGCTATTGAGGCAAGGAAGCTTTTCTTCGAGGAGGGCCTGTCTAATCACATTCAAGAATTCCCAGGCACCAGGTACAAACAAATGTGGGTCAGCTCTGTGACCCACCTCTCAATCCACTGAGTAGCTAGGGCTAAAAGATTCTGAACCAAGTCTGCACAGCTGCCTACAAAACTAAGGAGAGTAATATCCAAGCAGTAATGACTTACAGCAACAGGGGAGAAGATGAAAGCTATAGCAAACTCAGAAGCTAGGAAGAACTCTAGGTTCTGAATACTCCAGGTTCTGGAGTTCTGCCTTGTTTACAGAAACAGAAGATGAGTAAGAATTTTAAAGAATCAAAGTGCTAGTCCCTGTGAACAGTACTGACTGGTGTGCTTTGCAGTCCTCTGCTTCTGAATTTTGCAGCACAGTATGAGAGAAAACTAGCACACTTTTCAGAGACCCTGCCCCCTTTTTGCAGCCTTGCCATACTCACCCTCTGTGAACAAACTCCCCTTTGCTGACACACTCTGCCTCGATGCAAATGTCCATGAAGTCCTTAGTGCGCTGTGCAAAAAAGGATTCAGGAATCAAGCAGTGAACATCTCAAAGTGCCACACCCATGATACTGCAATATGTTCACACAATGGCCACTCCTTTGTCCCCCAAAAGGAGGCAGAAGATGCATTTCTGCATTTCATGCTTTATTCAAATCTCAAGTTGAGATTTGAATTAGAAATTACAGACTGTATTTTCCCATTAATGAATATTCAATAAATACCACAAGAAGCAAAATAATGAGTCACACGTTTGGCTTCTTGTTACATTTAAAGACAATAGCAGACCTCTTAGGCTCTTAATTTCTATTCAATGGGTCTTTCATGAATTTAAGCAACAGTATAATGATAAAACATTTGGCCACCAAATACCACAGTGAGAGGATTTTAAACAATACAAATTAGAAACCAAAGTGTCCTTGGTAACAATCCTCTAAACTTCTTACTTAGCTTTCCCATTCACAGCCTGCCCTTATACTGAGTATACAGTAGAGCTTTTTTCAGGAAAGCAATTTTGATTAAAATAAAACTTTTTTTTTAAATGCATTTTAATATTTTTTCCTGGAAAAAGTCATAGAGTGCAGATGCAATAAAAATGACAGAAGTAAAAACAAATGCATGTATTTATTCAGCTTGGTTTATTCCTGTGCTGTTCTGCAGAGGCACTGCCTGAGCTGCACCTGTATGGCTTTATCAGCTTCCCTCCAGTGGGGCAGCCTCTGCATGAGTCTGAGGTGAGACACAGAGACAGGAGTGGCTGGCAGCCGCCAGCAGACATGGCATGCCTTGGTATTGATTCCAGAGAGCTGCTGGGCAGCTTTGAGGACTACAGGGACAATGGTCTCAAGAGAGGGACTTGAATGCAGTAATAAGGGATCCACACTTGCAGAAAAAGAGTATCAGTATCAAGATACTTCCAGCTCTAGAAACAGGAAAGTCATGGCCTACCACGAACTTCTCCATTTCTCTAGGTTATACAAGAGACCTGAGATCCCTACATCACTTTCTTCTTTTCAAAACCAATATTAAAGTGCCTCTTGAAGGCCTAAGGGAGGCAAAACAGACAAAACCCCAGAAAGTATCTGATTGCCACAAACTCCCTCATGCTCTTTTCTCTGTTTTTCGTAGGTCTGTTTTTACTTTACATCACTGGCTCCAACCCAACTGAACAACCAAAACTCTTCTGTTCAAGTGCCACCGAAAAACCACTAGAAAATACCCAAATACTAGTCTCTGTCTAGCTTCTACCATTACTAGGACACTGACAGTCCAAATCATAAACCACAACAAAGAAGAAACTAAAGTTCATGGTGGTATATTCTAAAGAGAAATTAGGAGAACATTAAAAAACTATATTTGCCTGCTTGGGTTCTTCTGGTCTGATCCTACAAGATAACATATCAATATAACTCACATTTTTATGTTCTTAAAAACCTTGACTTCTAAGGAAGAAATATGTTGCAGAAAGCTCAACACCTCCTGTTAACCTGGGTATAGTGGCAAGGGTTTCCTGTCCCCCTGAGGAGGAAATGTAGGGAAGCTCACAAGTATAGGATCACTGTGTAAGCATTTTCCTGTAAAATTAAAGACTGACATCCATCCAAATAGCTTTCACAGCAGTAAAATTGCACCAAAACACAGGCATGAGCCAAAGAGAGGTTCTAAAACAGTGAATGAACAGCATGAACGTGCTGAGAAGGTTATGACAGGAACAGTTCCTTTGATGCCTTGCTTCTATACTTTCAACCACCCGACTTCCTTTCCTTCAAATCAGTGCAGCCCATGTCCTTTCCCTAGTACCAATTATTTTTAACTCCACTCTGCAAGTCTAAAAAAGAGAGAAAAATAAAAAATTCCAGCCAGACACTCAGGCTCAGCTTCCTTCTAGCTGATAAAAGAGAATCACTCTCACATAAGCGAAGAGGGAAAGGAATGCTTCTTGGTGCCTTTTTTACTCATGGGAAATCCTAAAACTTCTGTTTAGCTACTGAAATCTTGTGCAAATTCTTTCTGATCCCACTGCATCCCAGTTCTACATTGGTCTCCTGTGCTTGCACACTGGATCTGAAACTTGCCCATTCCTCGATCATGGATCTCTTCTTCTCTCATGAAACAATAAATGTTATTTATATACACCCAAGAATGGGAGTTTAGCAAGACAGGAAAACCCTGTGGGCATGCAGCATTTGGAATCCCATTATGTAATGGTCTTACTGCTAGATCAAGCTGTTTGTTCCGAGTTGCAATGGAAAGCTCAATGGTGGACAGCTTCAGCTTCTCCCAGTCCTCTGGGGCTACCTCCTGGGGGAACTCTGTGCAGCAGGAAGAGAAGGAATCAGTCATTCAGTGGAATTTAATGACACACATCACTATGAAGCAGATGCTAGACACAAAAATCAGTCTGAGCCATTCTGGCCACTGGTTTTGTTTCTCTAAAATGTCAAAATCTTAAAAAATTAAAAGGGAGCTTAGGAGTACCAAAGAAAAGAAAAAATACCATCAGCATTTGAACAGTATCAGAAAAGATTGTCAAACACAGTACATCAGAGCCCTGTGAATCCTCATGTCCAGGGATTGACAGATCTCCTGGGCTGGTGACAGAAACATTTGGAAAACCCATTAAATGTTAGCACCAAAAAACCAGGAATCCAATGTTGAGGAGGCTGTGGTAACGCATTTTCTACAGGAGGAGCTCCACAATTCAGCTCTCATATCCAGGCCAGTTAGTTCATGCTCCTGCATGAATCACCTCTGCTAGCCAAGGAGGAATGAGGTCTTAGCAACAGACTGTGCAGAATACCCACTCTCCTTCCACAACCCAACCCAAGAGAGCCTCAGAGAACACAAAATTTATGGTACAGAAAGAATTTAACATACTAAGAAAAATTTAGGTCTGGCCCAAATGTTACTGTTCTATTTACAGTAATAGTTGTTGCTCTGTGTCAGCAACTCTCCCCACCCTGGAAAAACAAGGGCTGCTCCTCTCTGCCCAGCTCACTAAGAAGCCATTCTGCTGGAAGAAGATTTCAAGAAGCTCACCCAGAAGTGCCAAGTATCCTCAATGGATGCCTCCACTGCAAAGGCAACTGTGAGTCCAGGGAATGCCCTGGGTTCTCTACAAGTGAGTATTTGCTTATGAGACCACAAACATCTGTTCCATTTCTGATAGATGCCTCTATAACCGTCTTGAACAAAAATCACAGTTTAAATAAATAAAAAAGGAAACAAACAAATAAATAGCAGTAAGAAAGAAAGAGAGCAGTGAAGTAGACATGCCCTCCGCACAACACAGCCCTGGATGTGTCAGAGGAGCAGAGCCTGCCTGTGAGGTGATGGCAGAGCACAGCCAGCACACCTTTTGGAGATGACCAGTACGATCGCAGCCGTCGGTAAAGCCTCACATACAAAGGAGGTCTGGATGATTTCTCCTCGGGCTCCTCTGGAGGTCTCTCAGTTGGACCCACGTACATGAGACAAGCTTGATGTTTCTGAGGCCACTCCTTGGATTTACATGGAAAGAAAAGACACAAGATAAAGGGCATTTTGTTTAGGGCATGTCCAGTTTATTCTGTTTAGTCCTGTAGCCTGTTTATTGTGCACTCACACATAGTCCTGCAGAGCTACTCAGGCCACCCCACTGCCTCAGCCTACTTTATGGCTCTCCAGTCTCCAGGTTCATTGGTGAGATGACAACTCTGCAGTTTCAAAAAGATTACCCAGACTTCCCAAATCCACTAATCTAATCCTTCCCTGCACAGGAGTGAAGGCATTTTCCCCTCTGTGAACAGAGGGTGAAGGGCTGTTTCCTTTGCTGCTGAGGTGTAGCAGGGTGACACAGCTGCTTCTGGCTGGACGGAACAACCCAAACCAGCCAGGTCACCAGCAATGTCTGAAAGCACAGCTGGTTTCTGCATGGCAACAAGGCAACCTCAAAGAGCAACTGCTCAGCAGGATCCAGTGCAAACAGACAAAGCCTGCAGTGCTGTGTGCAGCCAAGGGGCACTAAAACCTGACAGGCCTTTGTTCTCCGCAACTCAAATAACCAGACCTGACCTGATAGCCAGGTGCTTCTGAACAGCAACACAACGGCTCTTAAGGCAAGTCATGTGAGCTTCATAAGGCATCTTAAAAAAAAAAGAGGAAAGTACTTACACATTATTCTTGGTGATATTTCAGATTCCAGTACCAGGGCTACAGAAGAACCTTAGCTTTTGAAATATTTCCAGACACTGACAAAATTTATTTCCTGCCATTGTTTTGAAAATAATTTCAGAAATGCTCCAAACATAGGACACTTAACTGGTTTTTAAATTTATATACTAAAACAACACAGCCAAGACTCACATGAACTCAGTACAATTATTTTTCTATGTACAAAATTTCAGAAGTAGTTTTGGATCATTTGGCACAGGTTGGTAAACTAATTCACCTCACACCTCTGAGAGCAAGGAAAGACTCCACTCTCATACTTACATAATAAGCAGGACAAACAGAGGTTGTATCAGTAGGGCAGTACACAAACAACAAATATTAATGATTAAATGGAAAAGCAGCAATGCTGTGATAATTTAAGCCTGTGTATTTTAGAAGAGATGATAACACTCATAACAATGCCAATATCAGAGGTGATATTTACAATTACACTTTTTTTCAGCCACAGGTCATCCTGTTTCAAGAGACATCCCCAGTAAAACCAGAAAATATGAAGTGTGAAGCAGCAAACATAAGCCAGGAAGAGATTAAACTCAATAGGCTGGAGACACTTCTTGCAGAAATTAATAAAATCATAACATAAGAGGCACATAAAGGAATGTGAATATCACAATTAGGTGAGATCAGGTAGAAAGTTTTCTATCTAAATGGCTGAAGAAGTGGGCACTTCTCTTCAATCTTCAGCAAGTTAAACAGATCCTTTTAATGTACAATTAATAGCTCACCAGAAAAATCCACTATCACCAGCCCAAGCTGAACCTAAGGACTCAAAGAAAGTCAGAAAGGAGGTGGACAGAAAAGAAGAATAGGTTTCTACCTAGAATACCAGAACACAGAAGCATAACCTCAAATTTTCTGTGGATGAGAGGGGGGAAAAGCCATCCCAACTTTTCTGGATACATTACTATTAATCCCCTTTACAGGAGCTGCCTCTAAAGGAAGCATTGTCATTGTCACAGACAGCATGGCTAGACTTCACTATTTGATCTGCTGTACCAGCTCCTGGGCATTTTCCCTGCCTTTCAGGAGGCTCCTTGTATGTTGAGAGAAAAGGAAAACCATGTGAATGAAAATGCCTTACCTTTAATGCAGGTCAAATTTAAATCTTTCCAGGATCGATTTTAAGCAACAGGAAAGTTTAAGGTGAGATAAAAGATATTCATCTTCATGTTCATTTTACTACACAAGGAAGCCTGATTATCAATGTGCATGAGCAGTCTAATTATAGACCCTTCTGCCAGATGAATAAAACAGAGTGAAATGTTACTACAAAGGCTGTTGAGAAAATGTGGCTGAGCACTTTAGCACTTCACCACTGCTGCTCACCAGTTTCACAGGGGGTTACTGGCTTTCCCTGCTAATCTTATAGCAAAAATTTTTAAAAAAATTTAGAATTATTTTTCTTCTCCTTCCTCTCTCTACTTCCTCTCTTCAGAAGTAATCTATCAATTGGTAGGCTTTTTTTAACAAGTTGAGTTTTAGTCCCATTTTATATTGTTATCAGAATCCTTCAGGAAAGCTTGAAGACATATTTTACAAAGCAAAGTCAGCCTGTTCATTTCCCAAACACTTTCCTCACAATTAATGTTTACCTTAAATACACTGAACAAATGAGCTGCTTTAGTTTTCAGAGGCCCAAGGTACCAGTACCTGGAAAAAGAACAGAAATAGAACTTCTAAGATATCCAGGGATCAATACTGGGAAAGGGAGAAACTCTGCATGAAGTCAGAGCACACAGACTGAGTTAGTGCTCCCTGACAACCTTTAGCTTTTTGATACAGTAAAATAGTTTCTACAGACCAGCAGCCCAGCAGTGACACCCCTATCCTGAGTTACACATCACCAAAATGCAGTGTATAATCTTCACTACAGGCAGCAGGACACCTCACTATCAGAATTTTACTTTGTTATGTGAGACAGCTGGGGATGATTCAAAGGTCTGTGGTCTAACAGCTGGTGGTGTGCATCTCCATAATATGCAATACAGCATATTTCCAAAGGTTGGAGGAAACAAACAAAAACCAAAGCTTCAATGACAAAAGAACTAGCAAACATTCATTAGTCCCAAAGGATTCTCACAGTGAAATCAGGGTTTTACAAAATAAAAATCCTGCCAGCCACACAGCACTGTACAGAATCTAGAGATGTGATTGTATTTAGGCAGGCTTGGCACATGTTGATCAGTGTCATTCACCAAAGAGGGTCAACAAAGCACACTGAACACCACCAGCTCAAGAGTACTGCAGATCTAAGGGTCTCATTAACCATTAAGGCATGCAAATGTGCCACTACTCCCCTCAAGCCATGAAATTGTCTGTAAAATAGTAACCTAAGACAGCACTACATCTCCAGCAGCACAGTCCTTAGCAGAGGGACTGTCAGACACACTTCTGGAACTGTGTGTTATGGCTTAACTCCCTTTGAGTTTTTTTCAGTTTAAGATCAGCTGCACTGGAACACGTCAAATATTTTTAGTCCAATAACCCATCTCTCACAGGGAGCAAAAGTGGATGAAGTGGGAAAGTATAAAAACAGGACAAGCACACAAGGATTTTGTTCCAAGCAGACTCTGAGCACCTGTTCATTTGTTGCAGAAGTGCTTTCCAAGCTGGACACATTTCTCTGCATTCAAAAACATTTAGGGAAAGAAGCGGGGCTTGAGGATGTTCGTGTGCCTCATGTACCAAAGGTGCTGTCATGCCTCCAGCACTGAGCCCAAAGGACTCTTGCAAAAGGGAAGTGCTGCAGGGAAAGATGCAAAGGCTGACACCAGGACAAAAGCAGGGCATGGGCAGGAAGGCCAGCAGGAGTGCAGAGCAGAGAGAAGAGCACTTCCTTGGACTGGGGGCTGCAATCAGCAGGAGAGCCTCCAGCACAGCCAAGTCAGCACCTACACAGCCCACTAAGAATGTCCCTGGCCTCCCAGGGACCAACAACCTGAGTACTGCATCTCCCTCATCCCCTCTTAAACCTACTCAAACATTTTCCAGACAAACTCCAGAGGTCTGCTACCTCTTCCTTCCTGACAAAGACAGCTCATTCACAAAGAACATGCTATTTCCTTACAGCTTTTACTACATTTCCTCCATAAGAGTTTGGGAGTGAGCTGCTTTGGCTCTGCTGCTCCTTCAGCAGATAGTTCCTGTCATTCGATACACAGACACTGACATGTTAAGTGTCCATTTGGAGAAAGCCCAATAATTATGAGTTTAGCATTCTGAGACCAGTCATCAGATAGCACAGTCCATGCCACTTCTGGCAGGAACCTGAAGGCATTTCTACTGCATCTGATGTCCCTTGCTGGAATTGAGTTTCAGAGTACACACACAGCTTTTCATTGGCAGATGATGAAAAACAATGGCCAATTACTTTACTTAGACTTTACTCAAGGGAGACATTTTCCCCCTGAACAATAAAGTTTCAGAAGCAGATACCACAAAGCAAGAAGAAAGTAAATACTTAAAAGAACAGGTCAGCACCAAATATTTATTTCAAATTAAAAGAATTCTGATACATCTTACACTCCCATGTGTGTAATGAAAGATCTAGCAAGAGTGGGTGTCTCTGCCTGTCAGATGCCTACATTCAGAAAAAGACTTACATGAGAGAGGGGAATGTGTCTTTTTAGGCAACAGATACTAAAAAGGGTACTGTTTCAAAAAATAGTATTTTCTTACTTGCTAGCTTTAACTCCTGCATCTCTGTAAGATCCCCATCTTAAACCAGAGACTGCAAACACAGGCTGCTCCTTTTTTCCCTGTAAAGAAAAATAAACATTGCAAAATTGCTCTTACCCTTTTTTCCAACTCTGTTTTCTGAAGTTGGAGAAACAGCATTGCTACATAAAAACTTCTGTTAAATTTCTACACAGAAATTTAACAGAAGAGGTATGACAAAGAGCTAACAGCAATAAAGCTTAGCAGAATTTAAGCACTGTACATTCCATCTGCTCCAGGAAGGAATATAAGAGGAGAAGTTTTGAGCAGGTAGCCTGAGTTTGACTGCACACCCAGCAGTGGCCATTTCATTTCGTGGATTTGACTGTTAGCCAAAAGCAAGGAGCTCTGCACAGCAACACAGCACTCTTGCTGCAGAAATGTCCATTCTACAACTGAACAGAAAAATAATATTCAGAAACCATACTAGGCATAGTCAAAGATTTTCCAATTTTGTATTTTTCAATTTGTCAAGAAAGCTATTAACTTCACAATCCACATGAAAGCATCAAATCAGCAGACAGCTATTGCTATCTCTCACCATTGCTACAGAAACACCACTGTAGTAAGTTCTGTATTCATCAATACTCTCTGAGTCTCAAAGAAAGGCAATGTTGAGGCATTCTAGTGTTTTCTTCTGTTTAGATTGTCTGATGCCATACATAGCACATGCTGGAGAAATGACTGCCAGCAGAACTGCTGATATCAGAGACTAAAATTCATAACAGCAAGACACAGAGGAAAACCAGTCCATGTAAACACAAAAACATCAGAATGGGAAAGCTTTAGAAATGTTGGTTTCCAAGTAAGTAGATGCTTTCACCTTGATCTGTAAGACATCAAGTGGAACTGTCTCTCCTTTCAAAATGGCCAATGTAGCATTAGTAATATGTCTGCAAAACAAACAGGAAAAAAGCAAAGGAAAACAAACAGCAATAAAGGAAATGAGTAAACTTTAAAATTACTTTTTTTCCCAGTAAATTTCACTATGAGTACAAGTAGGGTTTTTTTTTAGTAAAAGTAAAAACCCCAGGGAAACGTGCTGCACCCAACTGAAATCAAAAAGCAAAATGGGTGATTGCAACACATGACAAAACCTAACAAACAGCAAAATACAGAAAACAGTGAAAGGAAATTATCAGTCTAAGCTTTTGAGACAGTCCTCCTTTCTGAGCTAACCTGGGAGGTCAGAGGCCAACTGTGTTACCTCCTATTTCAGATATTTAACACATTAAGGACATAAATCGTGGTTTTATTTTAGTGGTAGCAAGTATTACAGCCTGGGAGAGCATGGGACAGCATGACTGGTCTCAACTCATATGTCTGAGATTGAACTGCATTAGTATGTGCTAATTTATTTTGAAGTTTTTAATCAATGTAAATCTACCTATCAGCAGTGTCCATATTGTTTAGGTCACCATTCAGTTGTGGACAGTAGCCAGGGCACTTTGTTATTTCAAGCTGTAAAGATTTTGTAACCAAAGTGTCTAGGTCTACTAAATAGTCTACGTTCAAACCTTGTAGCATATACTTGATGAAATCCCTTTTTTGTTTTCAAAGTTGGGTAATATTTAGTTTCCATACTGCATATGTTTCCAGTGTCTCAGCCGGACAAGGAAAAAATGCAGTTTTCAGATCCAGCCCAATATTCATGTGAATCAGTGGGAGAAACCGCGTTTGGTTTCATCAGGATTACAACAGTGAGACAGATAAGGAAGCTGTTCTTCCCACAGCCCATCTTCTCTCCCAGCTCTTATCTTTCTATAAGACCTTTAGAGGTCCTACACACCTCAGAGTGCTGAAGGAACCAAAGCCCAAATATTTCTTCCAAAAATATCACTTCTGCACTTCTTAACTCAGGTTCTTCCACTGGTGCAGGCTGTTGAGCAGTCTATTGACCAAATTACCTTCAACTTCTCTAGTGTGCTGCAGTCCCACCTGCACAGTTCATTACCTTGGCACAAGAAGATCATCCATTTCAAACAGCTTCTTTAGAACCCAAATATAATTTATTATTTTAATCTTAGCTGCTGATGACAGCCTTGTCCACCTTTCTGGGCTTCAAAGCACTCTGGTAGTTTTAAAGGAAAGATGTTATGCCAGCTGACTCATGGGTTTTATGTATGATGGATACCAGCAAGGGCTCCACAAAGAGAACAACATTAATGAGTTACTGGGAGAGTGAGAGTGAAAAGATTTCAGGACCAAGAAGAAATATATTTATTATTATGAGAGGAGAGGTAGGGAAAAATTGAAAAGAAATGAAGTGTGGGGAAAAGAAAGATTGACTCTCTTTTCTCTACAGAAGTGGACAAAACAATCCTGCAGCAAACTGAACTGCAAACAACAGATACCACCAGACTGGATCATATTGAGGATGCTGAAGAATTGAGTTGTTGGATTACTGCCAGCATCAGCCCCACCACAGGGAAAAGTCACTCCTTTCCCATATTGCTGTATGCCTGACTTTGCAGGTCCTAACCAGCCTATATGCAGACCAGTTTCTAGAATCCTTAGAGTGGAGAAGGGTCAGAAAGAGGACTTATTTTTGGCTTATTTCGTCAAATCCTTGCTATATCCTTGTCAACCCTAGGAAGCTGATCCTTTTAATCCCTTTTTCTTTTTAAACTCTGAGCATCACACGATCACAGAGAAATTAGCCACAGCAAATGACTTCTAATAATACATACATTTCCTTCTTTTAATTTTTAGTCAGTTTTTGGAAGTCATTAACTCAGGTAAGTCCAGAGAATCATCAGGCTCTGCCCAGAGACTGCCAACTTCTATGTAACACAGAAGAAAAAGAAAAGCATCAAGCTACCAAGAAGCACTGCTTCTTGAAAACAACCAACCATGTTTCAGAAATATGTGATACTTACTGGACTTGATTTGTGCACTCAGGGTACAGTGTGTGGCTCAAAGTGCAAGTTTTTCCAAGGGGTATGAATCCTATAGGAATCTTACTGAAGACAGCCTGGACACATAAGGAGAATAAATTAACATTTGCATGAAGCTTCCTGTGTGGAGATCACAGCTGTGTCTGGCATCACCCCTTTGGCACTGAGCACCAGGCACTTCCTCACACAATGACTCAGAACATGGCACCCAAATCTGTGAAGCCACCACTGCCAACTGGGTACAAAGGAGCTCTCTGTAATCATTAAGGGCATTGTTGCATGCATTTTGGCAGCCACATCCCAACTAATGCATGGATTCTGTCAGCAATCTGCCATCTTCCTTAATACTGATGGAGCCATCACAGGCTCTGAATCCCATTTACCACAGCAGAAATCCCCCTCTGACAGAGTAACCTTGCACAGCAAAGAGATTTTCACACTTAAGGAAAGGAAATTAATTGATTCCTCTGCCATCCAAATCATGAAGCAGCAGAAGGTCCAATTTTTGGAAGTCACTGACCATATTATTTTTCTCTACAGCTGCTCAGCAAAAGGGCTTGTTGAAGGAGCAGGTTATTACCCTGTACCTCATCTCAAACCTTGCTTTTTGAAGCATGTCAGCAAAGCAGTGTAAACTACCCCATAGCCCAGTGCACCATGCCTGCCCTGGGGGATGCTGCCAGCAGCACCAGGACACAGCCAATCTGCAGCCACCTGGGAATTTCCCTCTCACTGCACACCCAAGCCCTCTGCCCTGCTGTGTCTGTGTCACCTGCAGGTGCTAAAACTCAAACACCCTGCTCTCATTTTCTTCAGCACTGCTCTGCAGTGTGCAGATGAGAGGCTGTCTGCAGCTCCTGCAGTGAAGCTCTGCTCCCCTGGCTGCCAGGAACAGAGCTTCTGGAATCTCCTGCACAGGCTCTCATGCAGGCAACAGTGGTGTGGCACCCCCGAGGGAAAAGGGAAGCAGGGCACAGAGAGAGGGAGCTCAAGTGCAGAGCTCTACTCCTAGGACACAGTGACATGATGGACAAGAATTCCTTGGCCAAAAACATGAAGTGACACAGTGGCAATACTACAATGCAGTATTCCACCCATAATTGTGCTGGATGCAGAATTCCCTACACCACTGGAAAACAATCCAGGCTACATCAAGATAAGAAGCCAAAAAATAAAGAGAAAGTAGCCAGTAAAACCTCTAAACTTTGCTTCCACTATTGTCAGATTATAAAAGTCTCAGGATCCAACTATAATAATATTAGATTTAAAACAATGATGCACCAGAATTGATATAACTAGCCTTCCTTTAAAAATATTGACTTGATTGCAGAGTTCCCCTTGTCACATTCAGACAAAGCAAATGTCTAAACAGATACAATTCTAGCTGCCAAGGGTATCATCATAATCTTGTCCGGATTGTTTAATTGAGTTTTAGCCAGCTCCTGCCAGAAGGTTTTGGGAACAATGATTCCCTCCTTTTTTCAATAACACTGTCCTCCCACTTGAAAAAGAAAAATCTCTCTCATTTCCATTCAGAGTGATCCACCTTGAGAGGTTAAAATTTGCTTAGTACAGCCATCTGCATAGGTAGGTATGCACTGCTTGAAGAAGCAGCAAAGCAATCCCAAAGCAGTAGGAGTGTGACCATAACTGAATTCAGTGTCAAGCCTGCACAAACACAAGAAAAACATGTATTTCTGCCCAATGCTTCTGCCAAACAAAGTGGCATGCACAGCTGGTCCATGGGTCTTTGAAAATTGAGCATTTGGCTTCTTCACAATCCCTGCTCTGACGCTGGAAACTTCCCAAAGCCATGGCTTGGGAGTCACTGCATTCCCTTAGAAAGGGAACAAAGAACAGCAGGCAGCATTGCAGGACAGTAGCCCAGCTGGATGGCTGCACAGAAAGCTGGCTCCAGAGTAGTAAGCAAAGCATTTGCTGGAGGCAGCTGAGGCCAAGAGACCACAGTGGATGCACAAGATACTCCAAGAAATAAACACAGTTTTTAACATGACACCTTCTCACCTCATCTGCTCTACGGAGAAGTCCAGTTATCACCTGAAAAACACGGGAAATGCTCTAAGAATTTTATTTTTCAGTCACAGTAAGAACAGATTAAATTCTTAACCACATTTAATCTTTGACATTTAAGGAGCAGCTACCCTTTTATGGAAGGTGCTACATGGGAAAGGAGGAATGTTCAGCCTGCAAACATGTTGGAAACAGCAGGTTTATGAGTGTGCCTGAGTACATGCTGGTACCACAACCAATGCCAGTGTAAATGTTTTAACACTGAATAATGCTCTGCATAATGCAAAACCAGCACTGGTCAGTGCAATTAACACAAAGCCAGCATGACCTACAGATGTATTCTGATCTCTTTCTCTTAAGGTCACTGTATTCATTAAGCCATTGTCTTATGAAATCAGTAGTTAGAAATCAGGAACTGCTTGAATAAAATACAGTCTTGAAAAAGAGAGTATCCCCCAGTTCTGCTCCAGTCATTAATCATCTTGACAATAGGCATTTATTAAATACGTTCCAAGCTTTGTTATCATTCCCACGTAATTTTTAAATTATCTGATTCCCACTTAGCAAAATATGCATTCCTCTTGGGGAGTTTATAGAGAGGAAGGAACTTTGAAAATCAAACCACTACAACTACATCACACAGAAATAAAAAGTTAGAATCATGTCCCTCCAAAGAGTTTGCTCATTCCAGAATAAAGTTCTGAAAGACAGCTATGTCACACATTCTTTTTGTCCCCCCTCCCATGATCTCTTAAGACTAATACCAACAAGCAGAGTGTTTTGTCCCCAGAATATTAGAACATTTACTAAAAACACAGATTCTAACGGGACAGATCTCTAGGAACAGTTGCTATGATGCTGCTGCATTGCACAGACTCAATCTTCTTGCCCTCAGCCCAACCATGATTCTCAACAAACCAGGCTCCTGCAGTACCTCTTGGACTGTGCCATCTCCTCCTGCAACAATGATCAGATCTGTGTTTTCCATTATTTCCAGAAGCTGTTTTGCTTGTCCCTCGTGATCAGTCTGAAGAAACAGAGATCCAAACATGAGCACTCAAATGACTATTTTTAGTATATCTCTTTCGTGGAAATAATCATCTATCCATTTGGTTAATAGTTATTTTTATATAGGCACACAGTACTGTATATTCCTTACATTCAGAGGTTTTTTTCAACTTATAAGACCAGATTGATGCATAATATAATATGTGCAAGTAAACACATACACAGACACACACACACAGAGGTTGAATGCAATATCAGAGCAAATCTTACTCAATAGATCTAGAATACCACAGTAACCATCTTATTCCCAAGTAATATTACATTGAAACAAATCCAGGAGCCAATAACTTGCAGAAAAACTCCCACTGTCTTTTACAGCCAAAGTGCTCAAGTGCATCTCCTGAAGCACAGCATCAACTACACAAAAGGCCACTGCCTGACAGCCACTGCCAATGGATTTAGCAGTAAAGAGTGCTGACTTTTTAAACCATTAAAACTGTTTTCTGCAAAATCCACATCTTTTACAGAGTCATCTCAGCCTCACTTCCTGGCCCAGCCCTGTTTTGCCAACTTGTTGGGTCTAACACTACCAAACATCAGTTTTAAGTCTTGCAAAATTATTTCTTCTCTTAGGGTGGGACTAGGTACATTTAATGATCAGAGAAAGGGATTAATAAAAAGAGTATTTTAATACTAAACCTTGTGGAAAAGATTCCAAGACAGAAAGATGCATATCAGGTACTCTGCTGTTAGGACACACTGACTATTAAGCAATACACATATCACAGCCTCAAAAAAACTGCAGAGCAGAATCCCTTCAATGTTTCCTTGTTCTTCTCTTTCCAAAGGAAACCTGTGTGCTTATTTACACCATTTAGAGCTCAGTGCTCTGCTTTCATGGTGGGAATGTTGAATTATTTGGAGAGACACAGAAATAATTTGAGTGTAAAGATAAAAGGTTATTTTTAATTAATCTGAACAGTTCAACTGGATGTCAAAATTCCTCACTTTTCAATTCTTCAAGTTCAGGCAGAAATGACAAATTCTACAGCAATGGGCACGCACCACTAGCCAGCACTCAAATATTTAGAGAGTTTTTTCTCAAACATGAATTACAGAAAGGCTGCTTGAGACAGACAAACAAGCATATGTACTGCTTTGGCTGAAAATTAAAATCTCACTACACTGTTTGAAAACCAATTGTGAATTAAAAAGGTTAGGTATCTGTCTAATATCTCAGTATTTATTTCTTCCTATAAGATGACTACAGGACAACTGCACATTTCAAATGCATACAGATTTGAATTTCAATACTTCAAGAGAAGAAAGAAGAGTCAATATTTCCACAGCAACAGGACCTATCAGTTCTTACCTTAACAATAGTTACATCCAAGCCAGATAAGTGCAAGATTGGTGCAGCATTCTTTTCAAAAAGGTTCCCAGCTTTGCTAGAAATAACAGAGAAAAAATTGTTTAATGATGCCTGTGGCTGAAAAAAAATTAAAAAGGAAAGAAACAAATGAACAGCAAGAAGAAATCTACTTAAAACCAAGTATTCAATCTCCACAATCAGTTGCTCAACCTGACAGTGAGGAAAGATGAGATTTCATGTGGTTCAAATGCATTACATTTCTAGTCTCATATCTCACATGTCAGGGTTTTGTTGCAGTTTTAATAAGTGCACAAGATGCTATCTAACTTTTGCCAAAAAAAATTTTAAAAATCCATTAAAACAAATTAAGACCTCCAGAAAGAAATGTATTAGAAAATTAATGACTTACAAAGCACTAGCCTTTAGGACCACAAAGAAGCCCATACAGGCTTCATAAAGTATTTTTAAAATCCTGATTATTTATTACTACATATTATTAAATAAGGTTAGAAGCAAAATTCTGACCTTTTTTGTGGTAGGACTGATAATTTTATGCCTGTCATTGCATAACAAAATAATTATATCACTAACTATATATTGTTTGCAAGTAGAAACATGAGCCTTGGTTAATATTATGCATTTTCCAGACTCAAAAGCACGTGTCTGAGCACTTTCATGTCAGCTATAATATTCCCCTCATATTGGTAGTAACAACTCTCTGCCCCTCCACAAAATGCAACTATTCCAAAGTTTATTTGATCAGCAGAAACAGACACCCATCAGACCCAAGATGCTGTTTCTTCTTTTAATAAGCATGCAAAAATAGCAGCCGACCTCTTCCAGGAGTCCTGCTCCAAGCCCATATTTAGCCCCTCAGTTTGTGGGCACAACCCTTTCAAGGGCAGGTTCCCACAGAAGTAAGATCACTTCTTGCCAACTTCAAGTCTTGAAGGAATCAAGGTCATCTCTTACTTCTATACTTTTTGAGGATGGAAATATATCACATGCAAAAGTTTGGAAGGAATACAAAGGAATTCTACATACGAGGGAATGACAAAGGCCGAAACACAGGATTAAAGAAAAAAATGAAATATATATATGTGTGTGTTTAGAAATAATTCTTCCATCTCAAGCAATTAATTCTATTTCTCATTTCAATGTTTTTTGGTGAAATAAAGTTTGGCATAGTTACATAGCACCAGCTTGGCATCAGAGGGAGGCAAAAATGAGCTCAAAAATCTGGCTGGCTTTTATAGTGGATAGCAGAGCAAAAATGCAGAGAGAGAACTTCAAATGAGAGTGCTGGGAAGGGGAAATTTTACCCTTTGCAAGCTGCTGGGTTGAGCAAGACTGTTGCTTTCTTCAATGGCATAGTGGCAGGCATCAGCTGGTTGCCAAAAGCCTAAGGAAGAGAAAAAGAGCAGGGCTCAGTTTATCTTTTAAGACACCACTAAAACAGCTCAAAATAACGCATCTCTACAAATGTCAATGGGTTTTCAAGCCTCATGACATTCAAATGACTCCCATCTTCAGCCATTGTACAGGTCTCTTACTCAAAGACCCACATTCTTAGCAGTAGCTCACATCACTGTCATAAGTACTCTTGAGCTCATTTTTACAATTCCACCACCATTTTGTTTTTGTCAACCTCTGGTTTTCTGCAATGGGCAGAAATCCAGGGAGCTCTCCTTGACTCCAAGGTTACTGGATTTTCTCTCCTTATGTAATTCTCATACACCTCCCTGCCACCTTCTTTCTGCATTCTTTCCAACTTCTGAACTTTAAATCCTCTATCTCTTCTACTCATTTCAGTATTTTCTATGCTTCAGGTTTTGAAGACAGGAAAGATAATTACAAAAGAATCTGCCTTGACCTATAAGCAAGTCCACTGTTTCTTAAACTTTTTTTTAAGCTAATCTCTCTCTATAAAAATCATTAAATTCCTCCTCAACTTTTAATCCAATTCTGAAGAGGTGTCTCAATTTTAAATTCTTTGAGAGTTTCTCCACAAAGCCTCTTGCACTTTGGACCTATTTCCAAAGCTGTTCAGGACAGGCAAGGAAATGCAAAACTTCCACACGTTCTATCCTGCTCTATAAACTTCCAGAAGATCACGTAAAGGCATCCTCACACCAAATCCAACTAGATTTGAACACAAGGAATACAAGGTATCCAGCAATACCATCCAGAAGCCCCACAAAGAGTAGGAACCAAAGACTACCATGCTGAACATGGCCCAGAGAACTGTTCCTGGTTTTTTTTCCCCTTTTCCTAGGAAGTTAACCCCTAGCAGGAATTTTTATATTGAAGGAGGTGATACTATACACAAAACCCCAGTACATTTTAGTGGCTGTTACCTATTTAAATTTATTATTAATTCCACTTGCAAACTTTGCTCAGAAAACTGCTGTCACTTTACTGCAGGGGTTCCATACTGTTATCTCCTTATCACAAAGGTTTCATACCTTCTTGGTAATTCTTATTGGCAGCTCCTCAGAGCACTGACTTTTTTTTTTTTTTTCCCTTCTCCCCCAGCCACCCCACTCTTTTATAGCACTCTTCTTCTCATTGCTTACAGCTGTGGCCTGTTAAAGTCAGGCCTGCTCCTAATCTTTGATAATTGGCCCAGCTGCAACTCCTTAGGGGTAAGATTACTTTCTACACTATCTTTATTTGCTTATATTCTATCCCCCTACAGGAAACCTCAATATAAAGAAGGGTACAGCTGGTTGTGCTGCTTAAAACACCCAAATTTCTTCTTCAGGAAAGAAAAAGCATGAGAATAGTTGCTGAGAGAAAAGAAATCTTCAAAGAAAGTGAAACAAATCGATAGCTCTTAAGCTTTACTCAAAGATCAGCTGGAAAACAGACCAACTTATTATATTGCAGTTGTTGGGTGGGAATTGGGGAATAGGGGCCCTCTAGCATGCTACAGCTGTTAGAAACAACTAATTATTTGCTTAGGGGGCACAAAATAATGTATTTGCATGCTCCAAACAATCTAGCAAGGCTCTAAACAACCCAACAAGGCTCATAAAGATTTTATTAGTAATGACATAATTGCTTCGTTATGTAATATACTCAGACATTTATGTTACATACAGGGGCATTTCTAAAGCAAATGCTGATTTGTAAGACAGGAAATAAAAAAATAATAATGCAATATTCTAGAAGTCTTTCAGAGCAGAACATAAGTAAAGACAACTTATAGTCATACTATAAAAATGGTTATTAAAAAAAAATATATATATGAAGGTATAATTTAGGTAAGTCAGTGCCTTTTTCACTTTCTGGTCACAAGCACACTTCCAGGTATTACATTTCTGGACTTTTAAAATGTCAACCACTATTCTACAACTTGGAAAATTCCTTTATACAAAGCTTTTATAGTGCTTTATGAACACCAGCAAAGGAACTACATTCTTTTACAGAAAACTATCCTTGAGTGAATTGTTTGCCAGCTAAACAGCATCTCTTTACACGTGCCCAGAGTTCAGCAACAACAAGATCAACCAGCAAGACTGATCTGCCAAGGAAGACTGAGTCAGCTGACACTGACGTATCCCAGAGACAGAGGTGTAAAATGTTAAAAATATCATAAATGGGTTCTCCATTATAGAATCTCTCCATAATCATTTGCTACACCAAGGCTGTCATCATAAACTGGTATTTAAATTCAGACACACATGGCAGAACCTTTGCATGAAATACTGCTTTCATGGATTCTCTCTCGGGAAGGCAGCTCCCTCACCAATTTGATAATGTAACAGGCTTAAAAACCTAAAAATCCAATGTAAAAATAGTAAGAACTTCACACACACTTCATTCCAACTGAACCTTTTCTTTGGTGAGTTTGTCTCTATTTTTTCCCCAATACTTATAATATAGCACTATAAAAGCAAGTAGCATTTTACAAACAATTTTAGATTGTTGTTATTCTGAAGAATACCAGACACTTAATGCCTTAATGCAGTACTGCTGTGTGTTTTCAAGCACTATTTGGCAATGACACGTCAGTGAGAATGGAAATTGCAGCAAGAATTGATTACTAGGCTTTCTGGTTCATTCCTTTCTAATGCAGGAGTCTTCTGCAGGACATTTTCTCAGGCTCTAACCACTAAAATTGCAAAAGCTCTACTGACAGTGCTTTTGTATTTTCATTTCTAAGAATAAGCTATAATGGAATAGAACCTGTCACTTAATAACTGGATTTAAGAAATGGGAAATTCAGGATTTCCACAACTGAACTATCTGCTGGTATCAGTCTTTTCCTTAACACTTACACCTTCCTTTACACAATACACACAAACCACTTAATCAACTCCTTTTAGAAAATTTGGTTTAATTTGGTCAGCATGCTTCAAATACTGAGGTATTAACAGTTATTTTTTGTCATATAAAAAAACTTCTACTTTGTTATTATGTAGTAAAAATGAATAGTGAAAACATAAAGACTCTGAAATTACAAGTATGGTTTATGAAAGCAGTATTTTCAGGGAAAGATTTTCCTTGTTTTTTCATGAGCAGTGAGTTCCCTTACATCTATTCTGGCATGAAGATCCATTGCACAAGACAAGTTGCTGTGAAAATCTTTCAACAGCAGACAGGCTAAAATTGGGATAATTCAGGTGCACAACACTTTTTACTGAGAAAAATAATTTTCACCATTCTGCTCAAGCCCCAGTACATGGCAATGATGGGAGCAGTGTTACATTCTGCAAAACATCAAAGATCTGTCATGAAGAGGCAGGTTTAGAATAAACTTTATTTGTGGGAGGTAAAAACTCTTAAAATCCTACAGAAGTGATGTCATCCATAGGCAGCAGCACTTACACCTCCAAAAGACTGCTTATTAAGGACAAGATTTCTTTGTGGGAATATTGCAGTATGGGAGTTTGTTGACTGCTGTTTGCCCATGCAGGCCACAAGCTAAGAAATGCAACAGCCAGTACCCTGAGAGAGTAACTCTCCCCCCAAACAGTGGCCTTTTTGTCACTGATCAGCAACCAGGCTGTCCCCATGCAGTTCCCAGGAGATGGGCCCCAAAAGAGCTGGGTCAGTCAGTCATCACAGCTGGGATGTCAGATAAAGTCACCCAGGGTCAAACAGACAAGGGCACTGACACAAAGTGGTTTGTGCAGCTTCTGCCCAGCATCCACCCCACCTGGTGGGGCTGGGATTTCACTCTTATCAACAAATCATCTCCCTGCCAGAGGTTTACAGGCACAGAGCAATTGCACATGCAGCAAGGGAGGTCTGGGTAGCTCCAGCAGCAATTAAGATCACCCCAAGGATAACGCTGCCCTCCCCTGCAGCAGCAGCCAGGACACACAAGGGGCAGCACCCCTGGGCATCCAGGGAAAGAACACGGATGATGAAATCATCAGAAGGCTTGTCACGTAGGAAAGGCCCACTGGGAACATCTCAGGAGCCCTGCACAACCAAGATAAGAGGCAGATTTGAATCTAATTTTATTACTTTAAACAGTATTACCTGGGCTTCTTGGCATGCAGCTCTTCGTAGCAGGTTATCACTATCAGGTAAGACAGAAAAGAAAGGGGACATTATGTTGTGTAAATTTAAAACAATTTGCTCATTTTCAAAATGTAGGTACATACCCTTTTTACACACAGTTTGACAACACTGGAACAGAAAAAACCCCAAAACATTTTAAGGATAAAACACCCCCATTGATTCATTTTTTTTTCTGCATGTGCACATTAGCATTATTTCTACAAAAAACAAAAGCAGAAAACAAAGACCAGGATGCCAAGTGTGCTGAGATTATGTAAGCTCTGGCACACTGTGTAACTGTGATTTATTTATTAAATTGCTACATAACTGTACTCCAGAGCTCAGGTGTGGGTTTTTCCAATGTTCTTGCTGCCTGGTGTTTACCCTAAAGGTACTTACCATTCTGGCAGTGTGGAAGGGTTCTAGAGAGGACTTAAATCTTTGTGCATTACAACTGTGAGCTGCCCTTTCCATCAGTTTGCAAGTCAAAAAACACATTAATGCAGCACCTCCCACTCACCCAGGTCTGAGCATGGCCCAAAACAGTAACTCAGGTGAAAAACATTCATTGCATTAAGCGAAGGGTAAAAGAGAGATGCTCAGTGTCAGATATGTCAGATGGTCTGTTCAGAAATATGTTCCTGACTTGTCACTGGCAAGGGTGAGGAATGAAAGTCTATTCCTTCCCCAGCCCCAAAAATGCCCTATTTCCCCTTGCAGACAAAATGCCAAGTACTGTTCTGCTGTGCCGAGTCCTGCCTGCTCTCCAGATATCAACACTCTCCATCCTCCACTTGTCCTTGCCTAGTACCTGGCCAGACCATATATTTTTGTCTCAAAATATCACACACAAAAAGCCCCACTTACAGTCAGCATACCAAAACAAACACTGTACCAACCAAAAGGATTAAAGGCCAACCAGACAAAAGCAGGTGGCTGGGAGAACAGCACACTTCTGCCCCAAAGTGTGGCTCATCAGGCCAAGCCCTGCCATGGAAAGAAGAGAAGGCAAGGCAAGGCCAAACCCAAGTGCCATCTATTTGATTCCACTGGTTTACAATATTTATCTGTCACTAGAACTATACAAGCTGCTCTTTTTTGGCATCACCAAGAGATGCTGCAGTGCCATGAAATGAGAAGTAGGGTGACTTCAGGTGAGATATAAAATTGGGTTCTGTGAAAATAACTACGCTATAAAAGCCACAGATTTATTCCTGGTAATAATGAAAAGACAAAGGAAGAGTTCAAGCATGGAAAAAGAAAATATGTGAATAATACCTCATCAGGATAACAAGTAACTGGAATGTCTGCAAAAGAATTCCTCAGAGGCATGCTGTCATATTTGCTCCTTAAAACCAAAGGAGTAGATAATTTGTATTAAGCACCTGCGATATCACTTAGAGGAGCAACAGCCTTGGGTTTGATTGCAGTGATATGATGGAAATGCAGCAGTTAAAATAATAACTCTGCAAAGGTTGGTGTTCCAGGCTGTGGCCAGCAGTGTCACAACTAATTCCAGACAATCATCACAGCCTGACAGGATGAGTCCACACTGTGTCACTGAGGGCACGAGCCCTCACACAGGGACATTGTCACCTCCCTCTGTGACTACGTGTGGCCAAAGCAAATAGAAAATAATTGCAATTTCAATACATAAAATTGAAATATTATGGGATGTCAAGGAGCCCCCATTATCAAATGATGGCTGCACAGTTGATGTCTTTGAGAATTGCTGTCCTAACCTTCTGAACAAATCCCAGCCAAGCCCACATTATCTGTTTACTTCACATTGATGGTATTTTGTTCCCAAGTCAAGCTCTGTCACACTGTCAGCCAGCCTGTTTTCCTGGTGCCCCCAGCTTTATGCTGCAGTGTTAATTGTCTTGAAAATGAAGTCCAGCAATACTTCCCAAATACAAGCTGAAAATACGGTGTTCTCTTTCTCCACCTCAAAGATCCGCAAAACAACTGTCAAGGATTCACCTCAGTGAGTTTTACCCATAAAAATTAAGCTTGACAATTTAGATGTCAACATTTATGCTGATTTTCTCCTGCATTGAAGCACTTAAAGAGACAGAAGAAGCCTACTTTGACACTTACCATTTTGGTGTCAAAGGAAAAGTCTAGATTCTGAGACTAGAGGAATCATTTACCACCCAGCAATTTCCAGGTGATTTGTCTCACTTCTCCAGCAGCACAGCACCCAGAATCCCACACCATCCCAGCCATACTCATAGTGTTGAATCCCATAATTCAACTGGGATATTTAAAAGTCCTCTTGAGTTTGTCAAGGATGTCCCAGGTTTGGTTTAAAGATGCCAGGTAATAGGAATTTTTTCATTTCCTTAAAATATTATGCCAACACTTAACTAGATTCAAACTCCAGAAAAAACAGTACAGATGCACTCACAGGGATGCATTTTTAAGAACAGCAGTCCTCCTCCTTCATCACAGCTGCTGCATTGACTCACCTCACATGGCTCACATAAAGTACCCCAATTGGCCCTGCAAGTCCTCTGCAGGTCATAACAAACACTAAATAGAGCTAGAAAAAATGTGAAAATCAGCTAGAAGGAAACTTCTTAAAACCCTCTGCCTCAGTATGTATTCATTCTCAAAATATGACTGCTCATCAGCTCCCAGAAAAGGTGAGACTTTAATAACAAACATAAGACTTGGTTGATTTTTTGTACTTCATTGTCTACTATCAGGGAGTAGCAAAGCTTTTTCAAGAATCCTCAAACATGAGCAGGTGGAGGCAGAGGGAAATTGCTCCACTTCCTTAAAGAATACAAAGAGATTTCTTCTGACTTGCACCATATCCACAGCAAACTAAAAATCAATTTTTACTTCACGTTTCCCCCAAGGCCTTATCTACAGCATTTGGCCTTAAAGACAAACAGACAAGCAGTGTTGCATGTGCTGGCAAACTCAGGGCTGTCTTCCTGCTGTGAGAATTAAGCATCACACAGCTTACAGCTGGGCCAACTTGCTTAAGCAGTAAAAAATTGGGAAACAGAGAGGAACAAACAGTGGTGGCAGGGTATGGAAGAAAGAGACTGTCCTAGGCTGAACCCAGAGCCAGAACATTCCCAGCACAGCCTCAAGGCCAGAGCCCCAGCAGCACAGACTGTGCAGACCTGAGCACCACACCAAAGGATGGAACCAACACAGAAGAGACACAGAGTGACTGTGGAGAGCACACAAAGCTCTGAGAACATAACATCTGTAGGACCTGCTCTGATTTCTCTGCAACATCCCTAGGGCAGGACAGCTGCCCACTGCTCCTGTGCTGAACATTTTCAGCTGGAATAGGGCATTGACACTCTTACACATGGGCACAAGATGCACACAATTTAGTATGGATGCTGCTCAAGATGAGGCTGAATTCTGTGCCCAAGAGCCAGCAGAAGCCAGGGTGGAATGATAGCTGCCATGATCAAAGTCACTCAGGGCAGCAATGGATGCAACAAGGAGAGCACAACAAAGCTGAACTGAAGCTGTTTGAGGCTCTCAGCTGCAGCAAGGGTCTGTCTTGCATCCAACCAAAGCAACTCCCCTAAAAGTGATCACACTACAAATGTAAAGAAGCTCAGGATCTCATTCCAAAATGGGTTATCAGCATTAAATCTAAGACTATTAAATATCCTCAAATATGAACAAGTCTAAAAACTTCAAAGTTTAGTGTCTGCACCAAACAGTTTTGTGAGGAGAAACTTGACCAAAGCTGTGCACACAGGATCTGTCCTCAGGAGCTATATCAGAACTCCTGAAAAAGATTTTATCTTAGCAGAGAGGTTTTTTGGCTGCTTCTAATACAGCAAGAGCACAGAATCCTCTTTACTGCGTATTAGAATTTACTTCCATCTTGGCCTTGGAAGGGCACGAAAGACAAATCTTAGGTTTCATCAGCTTTACCTAAGACTCAGAATTTATACTCTGTTTTTTTGACAAAGTTTGGATGAAATAAAGTCAGCTACTCAGGAAGTATATGCAGAAAGGTGACAAAGTGAGTTATCAGCTGGCAAACACACAGAGACTAACATTCAAATTGTAGATAACAGCACCACTCAGGATTACTGGCAGGCAGTCAAAGGCTCAGGTGCTTTGCCAGCATTTTCTACTGAGAATGTCAATACTTTAATATATACAGAGTAAAACTAAGTATGTGATGAGTCCACTGCCTCAGCAGAATATCCAGGGTCTCCATCCTGCCATGGTGATGATCACTTGTGCAGTGACATCACTGTAACAGTCTGGTCAAACCTGACAATCAGTTCAGCTGATGTCCATCACGCAGAGATTTCATTTCTGCTGATTTGACAGAGCTGGTAACTCACTGCAGCCCCTGGGGCTGCAAAGAACAGCTGCAGCTCAGCTCAGGAAAGGTGACCCAGGACATGAAGTTGAGAAGGGATTCCAAACTTGGTGAAAATTTTAAAACAATCAAATGGTAAAGAACAATCTTTATTTGTAATCATCCTCACCTCTGTATGTTAAGCAGAGGTAATGTTACTGTGTATGAGCAGACATCTGACAATCTGCATACCCTGCAAGCTTTGATCTAGAATAGTAAATTAATTGTCCCTTGTACCTGCACCATGATATGCTACAGATTAAAACGAGCCTAATCTATAAATTCATGCAATCCAGACAAGCTCACATGTAGAAACACTGAGTTATCCTCCTACTTCTCAGACAGCACAAGAGTGTTTGCTATCCTAAATGCAAGACAATGGATCTTTAAAGCATATTCTTTTATGAGAACAAAGGAATTTTAAGATGCATTATGGCTTTGCAAGAATGGGGTTCTAGTTAACAGTAGTTCAACCAGACAGAACTCCTATCATGTGACACATGAAAACCCTTTGCCAGCTCCTGACTGACAGCCCTGTGAAGAGGTACCTTCTGCACTATCACAGGCTCAGAAGGGCTGAATAACTCACGGCAGAGGGGGGAAAAGCACAACGTTTCCTACTTTAATTCTTCCTGCTCATTCAAAACTCCTTACTTTAAATCAGTCAGTATTTGAACCAGCGACCCCCAAAGTGAAAGGCTAACACACTGATCCAGAAACTAAACACAGCAGGAAGAAAGTGCCAGGACTAAGCAGCTCCTCAGCCTTTTCAATTATTGCCATCCACAACGTTCAGACCAGCTCAGTGATGATCCATCACATTCCAGTGCCTCCCTATCCTTTACAATCCAGGGAGCACAGGGCACCCGCACCAGGCTCCACAGCACAGACTTCAGGGTGTGCAAGGGGCGCTCCCACATCCATTTCCAGGCCAGGAAGTGGCACTGGGAACAAGGCTGGAAAAGGTAACACTCTTCCCGTCCATACAGCATCCTCCAAAGTCTTAAGGAAGAATTTCAGAGCTCTTCTGTCCCTGTGAGCTGGGAGAGGCTGACTAGACAAGAGCTGCCATTTATCTGCAGGACAGATTGGTATTTACAATAGCTCCACTTAATGCAGACATCATGGCAGCTGCATCCAAAAGAAGAAGGAACCTTGACAAGTCAAAAAAGCAAATCACCTTCTCCTTGCAAGAGAAATATTTCAGAAAACCCACAAGGATGAAGAGGGATGCAGGATGGCAAACAAAAAATTTCTTTGGCTGTAAATAAATGACCAACATCAGCTACTTCCAGAAGTCAGAGGCCAATCTGAGCCAATGCTGTGCTAAAGTAAGGCCCTTCATCAGGAACTTGTGATGCCAGAAACCAAAGCACAAGACCTCCCTACACTTTAAATGTGTTCTCAAAGGGCAAATATCAGTCTAGTCAGGTATGGCTCACGCACAGCAACTGAGGCTCTGATGCGGATAACAAGAAGCCTCAGGGCCAGCCCAGCCCCTACAGAGTCTCCATTAACCTCTCCCACTGCTGTCTGTGGCCACCTGTGCATGGGACCAAAGGCACCTCCCCGTTCCCCAGCACAACTGGGACACAGCACAGAAACTGGGAACAGGGAGTGTACCAAAACACTCCCACCAAAGCCATCCCCACAGGCTACAGAGAGGCATCCTGGCCTACTCCCTGCTGTCCACCAACCACAAGGTAAGGTCCTCACCTCAGAGAGTATCACAAAGGGCTCTTGAGACCACCTTTGAACTCTTCTTTACACTCTTGCCATCGGGCTCTTGTCATTCCTTGTTTTTCTCTAACCTGAATTAAACAACTCTCTGCAGGGAAACTCTCTCCCAGAAACTGCTAAACAGTTGTCAGTGTTCCCAAACAGTGTTTAAAACTGTGAAAGCAGTAGCTATGGCCTGCATCAAAGTCTCACTGAGCTGTCTGTCATCACAGGATTTCCTACCTTGCATTCCCAGTGCCTCCTAAGGAAATGCTGTATTTTCCTTTACAGACAATAGGGAGATTGGAGAATGGGATATGTAAAATTTTTCTGCCCCCAGTACAATTTCTGGGTTAAAGCACCATGCCTACACTTGGGGCAAACAACCCCCACACACCAAAATTTAGATACCAAAGATTCCCTTTTTGGTTGTTTGCCTTTCATATTTTCCTCCTTATTCCCCACCACGTCACCTGCAGCACACTCCATATTCTCAGTGATCCAAACACAATTTCACCGCTACCACACAAGAAATCAGTGTACATCTGAAACCACAGCACACAGGCACAGGAACTCCCAGACACAACAGATACAAGGGGAACACTGAGTCTCAGTGCTTCAGGTAAGAAGCAGGCAACTAAAGCACATGTACCATGCAAAACAAAGTCCCTAGGTAAAGGATGTGAAGAGAGTATAAAAACAACATGAACAGATTTATTTTCCTAACTTTTCCACCGAGGCTTTGGCAGCATTGCAATGCAAGCAGAAAAGAGCATTGTTAAAAACCTGAGTAAACAATTAAAAATCATTAAGACAGTCACAATAAGCAGCAGAACCAAAAGTAACAACTTTTAAAAATAATTTGGCTACGCCTCCTTTTCAGTCAAACACATTACCCATAATCCTTAAGGACAAGAACTAAAAGATAAATATCAGGTGTGAAAAATGCATGTATTTTATGATTGGCTTTTTTGCAAATATTAAAATTAATATTATATGTGTTGTGTCAGAAAGTAATGCTGTATTAATTCTCTTAAGTACTGTGTTAAATATAGTTTTGGATTATTAAAAAAGTTAAAATAGAAACTATGCTAAGTAGGATACTTTTTTTAAAGAAAGGACTTGCAGCAAGATAGCAGCCACAGGACACCTAAATCTTTCAGAGAAAAAGAATTTATTGCTCTCTTATCAGAAGAAACAAACTTCTTCCCGCCTCAAAGGTGCTGTTAGGATTCAGAGGAAGAAGTTGACGATGACCAGACAGAATCCTATGTTTGAATGGAATTTATGCATCTTGTATGAGGTGTATGAATATGCAACAGGCTGTTGTTTTAAAGGGTTAATCCTCTGTAGATGTGTGTCATTTTTCGGCTTGTGCTGCCCAAAAAAAGTTACCCAGACGTCAGTAAATCTTTGTATTTATTGTCTCATATTGTCCTAATTCAATTTACCCAAATTATTATTACTCTAATTGTATTACTATTTTTATAACCATTTTATTACTATTGAACTTTTAAAATTTTAAAAACAAGTGATTGGCGTTTTCCACATCAGGGACATTTACTCCCCAGGTAAGCAGTGGCAATGGCCCCACCAGGTATAACTTAGGGGAGGAGCAGCTGCCAGGCTTCTCCCAAACTGGGTGGGTGACAGCAGCAAGGACCGCACCGGCGGTGGGGACAACACAAGGCTGCCAGTGCCAGGGCTCAGGAAGAGCCAGGGACTCTTTTTGTACCCTGTAGGGACTCTTTGTGTACCCTGTAGCCAGGGGCTGCAGCAAACAGGAGCAGGGAAAGCCCAGAGGCACAGGACACCACGCTGGGATGGGCCACGCTCAGCACACCCTGCAGGCCTGGCTCCAGTAATCCCTATAGCACAGACCCAAAGCCAGCTGAAGGCACGCGTGTGGCTCACGACAATCTTTTTTAGACTAGAAGACAGAAAACCTTCTCCTGTCCAAGAGGCCCCATATACCAACCAGACATCCCCACATCCCCTCTGTTTAAAGCTCCCGCCGGAACCCGCCCCAGTCCTGCAACGCGGCCGGCATGGGAAGGCAGGAAAGGCACCGAGCCCTACCAAGGAGATCCATCCCTCCTGCTCACCCCTCCGGGAGGGAGATCCATCCCCTCCTGCTCCTCCATCCATGCAGGAGGGAGATCCATCCCCTCCGCCTGCCGGGGCCCTCCGAGAGCCGACCCCCATTTTAGCCGCTCCCCCTCCCTCCCTCCCGCCTCCCGGCCCGGCTCCAGCCCAGCCGGCATTACCAGTGTTTCCCATAGAGCCAGTGTCCGCCCCAGCCCAGCAGGCAGGCTCCGAACGTGGATTTCTTCCAGTGGTTCCTGAGGGCCGCCAGCACTTTCGCCATGGTGCCCCGCCGCGCCGGGGGCCGCTGCCGTGCCCGGCCCGGCTCGGCTGGAAACGGCTCCCCCGGCCCCGGCGTTCCGCGCACGCAGCCGGCCGCGCGTCACCGAAACAAACAAACAAACGAAAAAACAAATTAAAAAAAAACCGCGAATCCCAAGGAAAAGAGTTTTCACTCTTCCCAGAGTCCCGGCGCTCGCTGCCCCGCACCAGCCCCTAGAGGACCTGTTGCCATAGGTTCTTGGCTGCCGGCGCTGACGCTGCCGGGAGCGCGGGCAGATGGAGATGGAGCGTGGCGGGGGACAGAAGTAAACAGGTCTTTTTCCCACATCGTTACAAATAAGAAGCTTGACTAGGCCAATATTCAAGCAGCAATCAATTTATTAATTAATATGGTAAAGTATGAGCAATACAGCGCTGGGTACAGTGGGGGAAGTTTTCCCTCCAACTTGCACACCGATGGTTGAGGCTTACAGGTATTTACAGGGGTACTCATAAGCTTTCTCAGCAGTTTCTATTCCAATTTTTACTCATCAGCAGTTTCTATTCCCAATTTTTATGTCACAATTCTATACGCTATTGTGATTTAGTTTTTCTTAGGATGTATCCAAAAGGAGTATCCCCAGATGGTGGTGGTCCGGTTTCTGAAAGAAGAAAGACGATCTGGTGAAGTCCAGCTCCCCAGATGTGGGTCCACCTTTTAATTGCAAGGACTATAAATCTCATAACAGTGATGTCCAGCTTCCCTTGGTCGAAACTATAAATCCTTGAGTTGATATTCATTTTCCTTTCTCAAGCTGCTTTTCTCTGCTTTATTAAGGTGTGACATAAGCATATTTCCTTTATATATATTCCAAAGCCATAGTTTCAAGGATACAAGCAATATTTTAAAATTATACTTGAAAAGGTTATTATTGCAGAACTCTTTAAGGCTTAACTACAAGCAAAGAGCAACATCCTTAATGCTTTAATTCCAATGCTCCTAAATCAACTAAGGTCAATTGCAAACAAAAGATGGGTTCAAAGGCCTTTTTCCATGCTTTACTTTCCTCAGTTATGATTAGAATTTGCAGCTGTCCCATTGACGGTTTCCACACATATCGCAATCACAAATTCACACATTGCCTGTATGTACGTGATACAAAACACAGCTTTGTATTTCACAACATCAATAAAAATATGCATGGTCTTACCCCTGCCCGCACAAAAAAACCCCAAAATAAAACAAAAACAACATAAAAAACCCAAAGAAAACCCCAAACCTGCCAAAAACACCAAACCCAAACCAACCAAACAAAACACAACAACAACAAACCCAAAGGAAATCAAAACAAAACTCAAAAGTAAAACAGAATCACAAATAAACAACAAACTGAAAATATTCAATTACAAATATTCCATAAAATGAAGTTAGAAGAAATGTTGTCCAGGAAGTGGGGGGGGTTTGCTGTTTAAGCCTAACCATCAGGATGGCTGAAGAACCTGGAGAAACATCTCCAGTCACACATAGAAAACACCAATATCACAAGGATGCCATGCAGCCATGAACAGCCTGCCAGGGGAAGGTGGAAACATAAACAAGGAACAAGATCTGACCTCATCATGAAAAAAAGCTTTGGGACAAGCTAGTGGTGGTAGCCTCTCCCAGCATGAGGCTGTAACTAGTATTGTCTATAACAATTTTTCACAAGGTAAACCACCCAACTGATCAAGGGAAGCCAGTACATGTAATCTTTTTGGATTTCAGTGAAACTTTTCTCAGGAAAAGCCCCAAACGACAGAAATTTATGTCTAAAAGAAGACAGAGGAGCCCTGTAACTTTATTGGAATAAAGGGAGAGAGTCCACCCGGGCACACCCGTGGGGTTTTCTCTCTCTGGGTTTTAGAGGGTTCAGCCTCCTTTTACCACTCTCAGTTTGCAAACTCAGGAGAATAAGGATGCAGTCTGGCAGGGACTGGTGGGTAGGGTAATGAATGTAATACTCGGCACTTTTTTTTTTTTCTGACTCTTTTTTCCCTCTTACAAAATGCCATTTTAGCAATTCAAAAACATCACAGTCAATAAAATGTTTTGTTTTTTTTTTTTTTAAAGCTTCTCCAAATCCTTCTCTTAAGAATGTCAGGATGGGATATGAGTTGTAACATAAGGGGGCTGCTTGAGGCTAAATTTGGGATTCTAGGTGTGCAAAAGTCTGTTCTGCAAAAATCAAATTGATGCAGAAGATGGTCCAGAAGACACTCTGCTGTTAGTGATAAGAAAAGCTGATTAAACCCTATGGATTAGTATCCCTACTATGTTTTGGGTTTTCTTTTCCCTTTATTTTGCAGAGCAGAAGATCTGGGATTTTTTTTTAAGTAAGAAAACATTAAATTATCTTCTCCTGATGAATATTTCAGGCATAACCTCATACAATAGCCATTGCTTCCCACTTAAATATTCCAGGTTCATCTGTCCACTGCATCTCAGTGTGCTGAGTATGTGCACTTGATGCAGTGCTGAATGTTCCAGGTGGTGTGGAGTGATTAAATGTCCTACTTTTCTTTCTTTTGGTGTTTGTCCTACTTTTTTAGAGTATTCAGGTGGTATGGCCAACTGCTAACACCAATGATAGCCTTAGATATTAGTACTCTCATCCTTTTCTTCACTTATGAAAAGACTGTGTGCTGATAAATGCTTTTCAAATTCATAATTCTCATGTGGTGCCACAAATAATTTGCAAACATCTCTAACTTCCTATTTTGCAACCAAGTCTACCGAGTACAGTTACATTCATTAATGATGTTTCCAAAACAAGCTTGAATTTTTAAAATAAACCCTCTTTAGTATTCAAATGCATGTTCAGAGCAGTCAGAAAAAAAATGCTTAAATGTATGAAAGACCCGAGTATCTCTAAGATGGCTGAATGGAAATTTTCCTGTGTTCATCACCATGAAAACACATCAGAGTTAGTATAAATGAGAAATTTTGCCTCAGTTGCTAGCTGTCTTCTTGAGCCTGCTTTGGGCAGGGTGGTTGGACAGGGTGAGGTCCAGAGGTCCCATCCCATCTCCCCTGCTGGGACTGTGTAACACTCTCTGAGATTCTGGGTTGCTGATTTTTGATGTGGGGCTTTTTGAAGAGAGTTGCCCTTAGAAGAAAGAGACAGTGGAGTCAGCAACGACAGATTGTGCACGTCTCTTTTTACTTGGCTTTACTTAGAATGCAGTGGCCATTCTGAAATCCCTCCTGGCAAACACGTATGTCCTAGTTTTTAGCTGTGGCTGTCTGATCCACCCTCAAGGTAGATCACACCTGCCATGCTGCTGCATGTACCAGGTAATTCTCTTTTAGCTGTCCTAGTTTTCTGCATGTCAGATCAATAGAAGCAGGTATTAGAGTGTGTGCAATGGAAAATGAGAGGATAAAGGATTGATCTTGAGCATCCTCTAGATTATGTGCTGCAGTTATTTTTTAGGCCATGTAAAATTCCTGCTCTCTTTTTCATAACACTGTTCAGAAGAGGCTGGAATGTGTGATTTTGTTTTCTTATGATTGCAGGTGCTTTTAGTAAAAAACAGACTAATTCAAAAAACTGCTCTGTAACTCTTAAAACTTGACTGGGGAAGTGTCACCTAAAATTATCTCACAAGTTGTGTATGAAGACAGGTGAACACCTCATCCTAGTTACTCATGTCTGACCCTTATATGAGGAGTAATTTTTTATCATTCTGTCTCTACCATCAGTTCCAAGCCTGTTAGGAGGGGAAGCTTCAGATAAGTGATCATGCATGAGGCACGTACTTATTTGTTACTTTGGGAAAGTCACATCCTCAGTCATCTCAATGTAAAAGAGACAGTAGAGAGGTTTTTGTCTACTGCTTGGCACTGCCCTACAATTGATAAGGACAGAAAATCATTTAGTCTCCATTTCTGTCCAGCACAATCTGTGCCTATGTTTGCATAAAAAAGGGACCTTCCCAGTCCACTGTAGTCCTTCTGTCATCCTTGCAGCAATGGAGAACTGGGACCCCTCAGCCTGCTGGTTACTCTGGCATTTGAGACTCGTTTATGAATGCTCTGGGGGTATGGAACAGCAGTGCTGTCAGCACATCCCGTGCCATCACAGTAATTCTCTTCAGGAGCTTTCTTACAAGTGAAATGCAAATAGCTGCTTGTGCTGCAAGGAGACCACATTTAGTGCTCTGCAGGAGCCGTGTGTTCACTGCAGCGCTGCAGGTCCGTGTTCCTGCCAGACCGAGGCAGTGTTGCCTGTTCGAGTCTGCCCACATCCCTGTTTTTCACATGATTAATGTCCCTGTGACCAGAGTGACAGGGAAGAGAATCCTCACACAACCTTCAGGCTTTTGTGCAGCTGATGAGGAGAGAAACAGAATCTAAATATTTCCATGTCTCTGACTCAGCAGGAGAGATTATAGTTTGCTTTGTTTTAATTCTGCAACACCTGAACACCAAGCATGGTTTAAACTGAGGGAGAGCCCTTTTCCTTGGTGGATGTGAGCAGCACTAACTGGATACCTCTTCAGATCAGGCTGTGGGATGGGAGCTCCTGCCTTTCGGGCACATCCATCTCTGCCTTTTCTTAATCACAAGCCACAGGCACAGGCTTTAGGCTTGGCTGCAGGCAGAGCTCTTTCCCTTCCTGCCCAGGAGGGTCCCTGGGCTAGCTGAAATCTCTGGTGGGCTTCCCAGTCTGTGTCTCTCTGCTTCTGTTCTTCTGGTTTTGTGTCCAGGGCCTGAATCTCCTCCTCCACAGTGAGTCCCAGGTCCCACTCCATTCTACCCCAGCCAATGATTTATGTAAGAGAGAGGAGCACTGCAGCCACTGAAGCCAATCAGAGAAAGTTCCTGCCTGTGAGAGCAGAGAAAGTTCATGATGGATTCCCTTGCCCTTATTTCCAGCTCTGCCTGGAGGTGTGATTCCCTGGGGCAGTCATGTCTGCAGTCAGTGCCTGCTCCACTGGTTTGGAGAAAGAACTGAATCACATTGGCAGGGTTTTTGGTTGGGTAACTCAGAGAAACTCTGCACAGGAATAATCCCTCCCTTATTCCCCCTCTCTGCTCTTCCTCGGCTCTTCCTTAAGCAGAACGTGACCTGAGCTTCACCCTCCTCAGAAGGAAATTCAGGAGCGTGCCTAGCATATTTATATGGCAAAACCCACGACCTTTACACCCTGCCCCCTCTTCCCACATCCAAGCTATTACACAGAAATATTCCCTAATTCTCTGAGTTTATTAACCTTTTTTCCAAGGGAATGAATAGAGATATTCACAGCTTTTGAACAGCAGCAGAAACCCATTAAGTTGCTCTGTGGCAATCTTGTCAGGAACTTGTTCCTTTAGCAGAGACACGTTTCAGAAGGCTCTACACTCACTCCCAAACCATTTGGATTCAGTAATGCAGGTGCCACTGAGGCATCAGCAGGCCTGGACCCTAAGCTGTGAGTGTAGTTAGATCTCCTCTGGGTCTGCTGTAAGTGGAGGAGAAAGGCCGGTGCCCTGGGACTGGGATCTCTCCATCCCCCAGCAGCACAAGCCCCTGCACAGAAATGTCTAGCAGCTCCTGTGCTGATTCTACACTCTGCTTCTCAGGGAAGCTCTCAGTGAGAGCTACATCAAAAACATCCATTTTGTTGCTGGTACAGGTTCCTACCCTCAAAAAGTCCCGCTGACTGAGGCTAAGGTCACTCCTCTCTGAGCTCATGCTGTCACCGTGGTACTGCTACATATTAGAGGACTCAGCATAGAAAATAGTGGGATAGCAGGAGGGAGAGAGAAGGAGAGAGCCTGACCTGCCTGCAGGATGTGCATTCCTGTCTAAGCAGGGATGCTTAGAAGGGATGTAGCTTCCACCAGCAGGCTGGCAGCACCAAACCTCTCCTGCCTTACATCTGCAGGCAGATATTGTCACTCTGCACTGAGTCTGAGTGAGGGATGTAACCCATGAGACTCCTCACTCAGACATTTTGCTTTTGGCAGAGATTAATGCTCATTGTTTAATGAAATAAGTCATATTCTCTCCTTTTAACCCGTTGTACAGCTGGATGAGAGAAAGAGTAGGAAATTAAGGCTTTTCCGCTGTTCCTTGATTTCAGTGCATCCACAAATACTACATGAACTTCCCTATATTCACACTGAGATACTGCCTACCCAAAAATCCAGATGCTGCTATATACCATCCTGGTTATGTCTCATGGCCAGATGATCTCATATTCAGAAGAGCTTCTGAAAACTACTAATATATCTGCAGCAATGGTTCATTTTTCACTGAGGCAGTGACATCCTAATCTATGGACCAGATGGAGTGGGGCCTTGGGCAATTGTAATCAAAGAGCAACAGCCATAGTTTGAAGGAAAGAGATTCCCTGTTGGTTTTCTATTAAATGCTTCTATTTTCATTTTCTTTTGACTCAATTGTGTGCATCACCATGGCCCACTGAACACATCTGGCTGACATCTTAGATCAAATACTTGGCACATTACTGTGTTTGCTCAAAGTTTCACTCCTTCCAAAGTCAGTGGCAATGCTCTGTGACAGTAACTTGTTTTATCCTTGTCCTTAGGTGGAGTTTGGGGATCAGCAGAAGCAGTTGCAGGCAAAGGTAGGCTGAAAAAATCCATCACTGTAATGATGAACCCCTCCCATTCCTTTTCACCAACCAAATACCTTTGCTGCTGTGTAGGAGGTAGAAGATTAATTTGTCTTGGATGCTGGAGTGCAAAATAGGACCACTCAGAAAAAGTATAATCCCACTGAGTTACTATAAATTGGTCTAGTTCAGTCCCTGCCAAAAGATACATTCTGCATCTTATACTGGCAAGGACCTGTGCTCACAGATTGTAACTGGCCATTTCATCAGTCTGTGAAGCAGAAGTCTTAATGTCTTCAAGTGCTGATGAACACATAATTGTATTTTGTCTTCTTCTTTTCTCTCAGTAAATCAGTTAAATCAGAATAAAATCTGATACTCTACTTTCTCATAGCTTTCAACTATTTAAAGGTAATCACTTGTCCTGTGAGAAAAAAGTTGTTGGAGTTACAGATCCTGTCATATATACTGGTTCCTTAGCATTAGAGAAAACATTAGAGAGTTCTTTCAAACACTTTCTTTACAAACTCTATTGCATTTTCAGCAAATATACTTCAACAATCTCTGTGGCTAGCTTGGTTTTGATCAGTTTCACATTGCATTTATCTTCCAGAAAGTTACTAAGTGATATGGTTTTATGAATTGGTTTTGTTGTTTTTGTGTTGTTAATTGACATGCTAATTATGACTGACACAGGCATTGCTTTTAAATCCCATGTTGTTTCTTTCCCTGCACACAGTGCATATTCTTTGAATTCCTATCACATTGTGATCTGGTATCAGTTCAAAGACTTGAGCTTTGCTTCTCAAGCTGTTTAGACATTCTTTTCACTTCATATGCTGTTTTAAGGATCTGTGATAAGATGTTGCTGAGGGCAGTGTGAGACTCTGGGACTTGGCTCGATTAGAACAGCCGTGTATTTTACATTAAATGAAAGTGGTTTGAACCACAGTAACGAGCCAATACTTGTTATCCACGCTCTCCAAATGCACAGGCATTGCTGACTCCATTTATATGACATCTTTGCTTGCTTTGTTTTCGTGCTTTCCCCTGCTAAGAACAGATGGGAAGAGTAATTTAAATACCGAATACCATAAGGTACCTGGAGTAAAGTAAATTAAGGAAATACTGTAAGTGAGAGAATGAAGTGTTAAACCTCTAACAGGAGATTTACAATTAAGAATTAACAGAGATGATAAGCTTTGCCAAGAAATAGCAATCACTTCACAGAGTGAATCTTGCAGAGGATGGGCAGGGCTCTGCCATTACAAATATATGGAGGGTCCCAGGTCATAAGAAAGAGGAGACTCAAGTGTAAAACAGTGTATGGATTTATGGAAGCAGCATCAATTGGGATAATGTCCATTCCATGATGAAAGAGGCAAGGAACACCAGACTTGACTTTGCTTCACAAAAACATGTGAATACCAACAGAAGGAATATATAGGATGGGTAATGAAAACAAGGACAGCACCACATGCTTAGATGAAAATGATACATAGTGGAAATGTACAGCATAGCAGCCAAAGATGAAATTATCTTAACTGGAAATAAATAAGACATTTATTTTTTAACTGTTATACAGAAGCATATGTGTTGCCAGAAATACTTTTGGAAGATACTTGTAGGAGAGTCACACATAGCAGGAAGTAAATATGGAAACAGAATGGACAGTAATAAGCTTATTAAGCACAAAGAAGTATGTGAAAAAACTGGAAAATAAATGGGTATATTTTAAAAATATACTGGAAAAGGCATAATTTGTAATATTGACCCAGAAAATATCTCAACTCCCTTAGCATTGTGCTATGAGGTCCCTGCATTTCTTATCTTTAAGAAAAGTAATCTTAAATCAGAGGCAAAGAGGGAATGTTGGTAGGATTACTGAAAGGACAATGTTAGAACCAGCACATTAATTTTTGTAGGAACAAAGCACAGTTTCTTCTAGTACTGGGACAAAGCTAAGCAAACAAAACAGAAAACTCTAGATAATGCAAATAATGCTGGAATAAATAAGATAAAAACTGCAATGAGTCTGTCACGGGTGCGATGATGAGGGAGAGCCTGTCCACATAGATGAGGGAAATATGTAAAGATTCATTGGGAAGGCTGCTAACATTTGCCCCTAATCTGGCTGCTTGCAGCTACCACCTGGAGCACTGCTGCTCGCTGATGTTTAATGGATGTGCAGTGTCAATATTAATACAGACTCTGAGAAACTGAAGGAGTTTATTAGGGCACTCTGTTCCAATGGTTCACAGCACAGGAGTTAAGCTATGCATTCATTTCTCCAAGGACACTATTAGTGGTCCTGCAAAGCTTTGCTCAAAGCTGCAAAACAATGACTTCTGTGCCACAGATGCCAATGAAATGTGATATTGGTGTGTTCTAGTAAATAAAGAGATTTTGGGTTTTTTCACAGAAAACTGGGTCTGCTGAAATTGGCCATGTCACACTACTGAGTTTGCCAAGCCAGTTCATCCTGGTAATTTCTGCTTGCAGTTAAATACACAGCTGGCAGGCATTTTGGGGGCCTAGAGCTACTCCCAGCTACCTCTGTGAAAATGCAGTAGGTACAGCTTAGAATTACATTGTGTGTAATGATCTGACTTTGAAAAACAACCAACCCACTATCCAAAGTTTTGCCCAACCTTGAACAGAAGACAGACTGAGATTGCCAGAAATATGACAGAGAGAGACTATAGAGAAAATGAATGTTATTAGCAGAATTGCTATTAAAATTCTGTAGGAACTCTCATTAGTTAGGACCAAAATGGATCCGTGATAGTCCTTAAGAGACTGAAAAATTTAAGTGAAGAGCCAAGAAAATACTACACAAACCTTTAAAGGCACTAAGGAAGCTGGCAGAATTCACTAAATGTACCAAAAGGAGCAAGAGATTTAGATGGTTCTTTATGAAGGACAAGCTGCAGAGCTCTGCATCTGCTTGTGTGTGTGCGCACTGCTGTTCCCACCACTTTCCCAAAAGAGTGGGACACAAGCAGCTGTGTACTCAGTGGAGTTCGGCACCTGGAGCACACAGTTAGTTGTGTGAACATGCCTAGATCCAAGAAGTGAGGGAGGGAGGGAGGGGATGGTGAGCCTGCTGTTTCAGCCAGGACAGCTGGGCAGCCTCAGGATCTGCAGGTGCATGGATATGTGAATGCTTTGTCCCCAGCCAGCCTTGCAGATCCAAGAAGCAGCAGATTCCCTGCACTAATACTGATCCTGAAATGTCACTGAGCATCCATTTAGAAAGGAATGTGAGGCTTTAAGGTTACAACTTTGATGGCCAAGCATCCCTGTCAGGCTTTTGTGGCCATCACACAGGAGTAATGGGAGCTAGGCAGGATGTAAGGCTCAGCTCTCAAAAGCCAGGCACAGTTTGGACCTCACCATTCCCAACCCAGCATGTTCATGAATGGTCTGCTGGGTCCCACCTTGTGGGAACCCAGAACATCCCTCTGGCTGCCCAGGATGGCCAGGACCCTTGCCAGGGATCTCAGAGGCCCCGGCACAGAGCCCAAAATGCCTGTGGTTTTGGTTATGACCTGTGGAGCAATTTACCACCTTAGATGAAGATCAGCAAGCCACAATAGTTTAAGTAGAATATTAGTGAAGTTATCACAGGGTGGAAAAGTAGATTTTAGGGTTTTTGGTATGGGGGTTCAAGGGGCAAGATGGAGGGAACTGGGCGTGTCCAGCCCTTCTCCTTCTTCTTCTTGGCCTCCATCTTCTGCTGTGATGGTGGCACTTTTAGATTGGTTTAGAGTAGAAGCTCACTGTCTAACACAGGTGATAGGTATTGGAAAGTAATTGTAAACATTGTACACATAGTTTTTAGTATAAAGACATAACACCACTCAGGTGCAGGCAGAGTGCCTGGGAACTGTCCTGCTGGATGGACCTTGGCAGGACAGGAGAAAATTTTTTATAGATAAGATACAATGAACAACCTTGAGACCGAGAAATTAAAAGCTCTGACTCCTTCTTCAAGCGCCAGGCTGGGAAAAGGGATTTTCTAATGTATCTCAGGGTCACTCTGACCAGTGAGAGATCCCAACACCACCTCAGCCACCACATCCTGGGCTCTGGGGAACCATGGCTGCTTGTCCATTCACACCCTGGGCAAGGCTCATGAGTGGATGGGAGAGTCTGGACCAAGCATCAGTCACAGGTAATCTCACATTAATGAAATGTGTATCCTGGTAATTTGGGAATAATTGTATCTTAGTTAATAGCCATTGGTATCTTCCCTCACCAACTTTATTTACTCCATGACATAGTTACTGTGTCTTAAACAGAAATCACCCTCAAGGTATCATCTTATTATCTTCTCATCATTCTGCAAATCTGTTTCATATTACCAATAATTTTATTACTACAACTGCAACATTCATTAAGCAAATGGAGAACAATAAAAATACATAAGTAAGAGCAATCAAATTAGATTTGAATCTCACAGTGAGTGATGGATAATTCTGGATCAGATTGTTCTCATAGATTTTTCCCCATTATTTTCTAAAAAGGTTTAAATAGCTCAAAAAATTTCAATTAAAAGGTTCTCTTCTAGAGTGTGGCCATTTTATGTGACCTGGTTACCACAAAATGGCACAGGCAGGACCAGAATTGGTTGCAGAAGCTTCCCCTCGTTGGCAGGGAGACCTCTTAGCAGAGACAGTGTTGCTGGGCTCCTGTGGCAAACACCAGTCCCTGCACAGGCCAGGTGAGCTCTGTGACAGTGATCCAACACCTTGGGTATGTCAGCTGCTTCCAGGTGACATCCTGAGTGGGCTTGCACAGGACTGGGAAGCCATCACTTTCTTCTCAATGTGTAGCGAGTGGCTCCTCATGTTGCACTGAACAAAGCAAAACCACAGATTTGTTCTGAGCCATTTGCATTTAAGAGATTTGGGGCTTGATCCTCAGCTCTGGGGAGTAAATGGAAATGCATTCATAAAGTGCAGGTGGGTTGATTTTCAAGCTGTTCTTGCCTATCAGCTGTGCCAGTTTATATTTAGGTCTGTTACACCTGCATGGAGCCACTTGAACATGTATCAAAACAATTCCTGTCCCTAGCTGTGATCTGTACTTTCTAGTCCAACAACAGATCATCATTTGTCTCACTGGTAAAATAACTGCTGAGGAATAGAAGTGATTTTTTCCATCTGCAAATGCACAAAAATATAGTTGGAACATTTTATGGGTACATTGCACACCTGATGGAAACATGACTGCTTCTTCTCTGGGTATGTCAAAAATATCCTCAGCCAACCTCACTGCTTTTATCAACTCTACTCTTTTATTTTATGTTCATTCTGGCCTGGATTTTTTTTTTTCTGAGCATCACAGATTAATTTTTGGCCACTTTGGTATGCTCTGCCAAATGGTAGTAGAAGAAATGCAGCCTCTGAAGTACAGTACGTGCCATTAAATCAATGAGGGGATGGTGTGATACATGCTTATGTGCATGTGCAAATTGCTGTGTGGGACAGGGCCAAGGTGCCTGGATTTGGTTTGGACTCAGGAGAGGCTACTGGTCACTGCCTTTTTGTGCTGGCCCAGTGCCTTCCTAGTTTGTAATCCTCCAAATAATTAAAGTCCTTTTTTGTTTTAATATGCAAGTTTGCATTAACCTCAATAATTCAGTACCACTACTACAGATATAACAGAAATACAGCTACACCCAAGTACATTTTTAGCAAAATGGGCAAAGAGATAATAAATAGGAGTTTTAAAAAAATATAAAATTTTCCTGGATCCATAAAGAAAGAATAAAATGGGAAGTTGGAGCACGATATCGTACCCCTGATGGTATGACAGCCTGTAAATATCTTGTCCTTTTCCCATTCATGTTGTGTGACCCTTCTGTCTGGACTGTACTTGCCTATGACTGTGCTCCTGTAGAGAAATGCATCCCAGATGATGTATGCAGCCAGTTTTAGGAAGAATGAGGCAGGTCCCAGGGGCTCCCACCATGCTGATCAAAGAGACACAAGTTTTGCGGTGTGTAAAGAGGAACAAGAAGTCAAATGGAATCAGCTCTCTGGCCAGCTCTCCTGTAACTCACATCCTGCATCACACACTGCCAGCGTTTCTTCTGCTGCAATCCTATCTGGGCTCAGCCAGGAAATGCAAAAATGCAGTCACCTTTAAGGAAAAAAGTGACATGTGGCCCTGGTTTGGTGTTTGCTATGTGTTGGGAGCCATGTGCCAGCCCAGTGCCCTGCCTGGCTGGAAGTTCCACTCAGCCCCCTGCTCCATCCTGCCCATCTCCTCTGTCTGGAGCTGCTGAGGGAGTGGCTTCTGATCTCCAATGCCCTCACACAGCCTGATGTGGGCTCCCCAGGATGCAGAATTTGTAGGAGATCCCTTCTGGGTCTGCAGGAGGGAGCCAGGAGAGAGCAATACTTGGTCAGCTCTCACTCTGGTCTGCAAATTTGGAAATGAATCATGAGGAACTGGAAATCAGTAACATGGCTCCTCCTGGACATTCTTTTGGTGGATGGAAGTGAGCTGCAGACCTTGGGAATTTGCCCTCAACCTCCTTGGATCTCTGCAAGCAGAGGGCATTTTCTGAGCTGGCAGGAGTGAATGTGACAGCAAAGGACAAATGAGAGAGGAAGGAGAATGAAGGGCTCTGCACAGAGGTGACAACCTTGAGGGCAGAGCTGGCAGGCTGAGACCTTGGTCTGTTTGCACCAGTGTTGCTATTTGTGGCTGGATGCAGACAACAGTGAGGCAGTAAAAGGCCTTTTATTTAAGGTGCTGACACCTCAGGAGAAAATGAGAAAAAGAGAGGTGCTAAAAGAAAAATACATTGCTTTTCATTCTTCTGTCCTTTCACTTCTTCCTTAAATTTTATGGGATGAACTCGCTCAATTTAAGTACTTGTCAGCAAAGGTGTGACAGGACAATCAAGAGCCATCCACTGTGCCAGCTGGGAACTCTTCCAGGGGCCAGGTGCTGGCAGGTACCTCGGCACTGCCTGAAGGGAGAGCTTCCCTCCTCCTCCTCCTCCTCCTCCTCCTCCTCCTCCCCTGTCCCGTCCCCAGCAGGCAGTGAACCTGGGGCACAACCTCCTGCATTCCCATTGGCAAGTCCTGGGAGCCCCTGGGCTGCAGGAGCACATTCTGTGTTCAGGAATAGATGAACATTCTCCTAATAAATGTGCAGCCTGAATCCAGCTCTGCAGAGAAGTTGTGGGGCTGGTGACAATTAATTTGTTGCTGGCAAAACAGCAAAAAGGGGCTGTTTTATACAGACTGGGACTATGCCACCTAGCAACATTTGAGTAGCACTACCTCAGTAGATTTCACAATAAGCTCTTGCAGATGTTAGCCTTCATCCATTCTTACTCGTGGGCAAAGCAAGGCTGGCAGGTGGGTTGTAAGGTTTTCTGCAAGGCTGTTCTGGATGGTGCTACAGCTGGAGGAGAGAGGAAAGCCTGGCTGACTGCCTGTCCTGAGATACAGCTTCCCTCAGGGCATCTTCCCATCTCTGCAGATGTGCTTCAGCTTGCCAGGTGTACCTTGGGAGCATTCAGCTCCTGACTCTGACAAGGTGGATCTCCATTCCAGCCGTGTGTTCCCCTGTCATCCTTCCTGGTGGGCTCCTCTTTGGGACTCCGTCCCAGAGCAGAGATCTCCACACCAACAGAGCCCCCCAGATGAAAGGAAGCCCTGATGGCAGTAACAGCAATGACAGCTGCCATGGGCAAAGGTGTCACCCAGGACACAGAGCTGCTGCTGCCACCTGCGTCCCCAGACTTGGCTGGGCCTCCCGGGAAGCTGCGCATCTTTACAGAAAAAGCTGAGCTCTGGACAGAATATTTTTAGACTGACTTCCTAAAGAAATGAAGGTTCTGTCACTTCATGTCTGCCCATCTGTCCCCATCAAACTCTGGATCCACTGGTTATTTGCAAACGAGTTTGATGGAGCATTAGAAGTTTCAAAAATATTGAGATTTCTATTTGGGAAAATCAGTAGCTGGGAAGAGACAAGGAGTGCAAGGTAATGCATGAATCTCTATCTGACAGAGGGGAAGGAAGGACTCAGCAGTCACCTGTTCTGTCTGAAAGCTCTTTACAAACCTCAGCACATGGCATTTCTTGCTGCAAATTCAGTGGGTAGAGAATTCCCAAAGGGAATGAGCTAGGTTAAATGAAGCAGAAACTGCAGCCTGTCAGAAACACCCCAAATGTGAAACTGAGAACTTGAAGCTTTGTTCAATGCACAGGGCAACACGTTTCACTCAGCCTCCTTTGCTCTGACAGGTTTGAAGGAAGCTTGTAAGAAAACATAACAGAAAAGAAGGAAATCTGCATCACTGTGAAGGTGGATATTTGGGGCTGTTTCATGTTTCATATTTTACCTGCTGAGGACCTTGTGTACCTGCATGTGTGTGCTCACCTTATTTAGTCATTAGAAGGCACTGAAGTACCAAGTGGCTTTCTGTGCATAATGGTTTCAAATATATATGGCCAGCTCCAAGTGCCAACTGCTGCTATGAAGACTTTGCCTTTGTGTTTTATTCCCTTCTCTCCCCCTCTGCCTGCCTCTGATTTTCCAAATCACACACTCTTTATGGCAGGGTTTATTATTTCTCCCTTTATGTTCCTGGCATGCATTTTGAGTATTGCTGTGAACAGTAAACAAAAGCCAAAGCAGGATACCTAATGCCTTCAGTTCTCCTGTAAAAATACCTCCCACCACCCCCTCTGAGTGAAAGGGCTATCTCTGGGGAACTGAGCAGGGCAGAGATGATGGCCCAGAGCTTGGAGTGTGACCTCTCTCCAGCCATATCTGCTGGCAGTGGAGCTCTCCTGCTGCTGGCCGTGCCCTTGGGCCACCAGCTCATTTCCTGCTACAGAGCTGAGCTCTGAGAGGGGGCTTTGCTATCACAGGCAGTGCCAGCTCCACTCTGAGCAGCCTGCTCCCCGTGAGCTCTGCTTTGCATTTCAGAGCTGAGAAGGCCAAGGGTTTATCTCAGGATGGGAAGCAATAGCAGGGAATTAAACAGTCAAAGAAAAAGTGCAGTTTCTGAAAAGGAAGCGGTCAGTGGTCAGTCTTTGCAAGTCAGTAGTAGATGCAGGGTAGCAGGGACACTGTGTTTGAGGCATGCTGGGGCAAGTCAGGGGCCTGCATGGTGAGCTCTGGGATGGCAGCAGCCTCTGTCACTCCTGCCTGGCCACAGGCTCACTACTTTGTTCGAGGTGGGTTAGGCTGATAAAATCAGAGCTGAGTTGGTGGAGCTCTTCCACTTCTGTCTCATGCAAATGAACAAGACCATGCTCCCTCGGAGCAGAGAGGGAGCAACATTTTTAGTAAATGTAGCTTGTTAGGTGGTCTGGTTTTGGTCTCTGCAGGAAAGGAGCTCAGGCATGACTCTTTAGAGGGCCCCTGGGGAAGAGCCCGATAATGTAACAGAATAATGAGTGTCGAGCTATGAAAGCATTTCATTACCAGCATCCTCACCCCATGCAGCCCCAGCCTGCTGCAGTTATCATGTGTGTCTGACAGGAAAGGTCACCGTGGGATTATCCTGCCTCTGAAACACAGAGCGTGCATTCCACTGAGGGGTTCCTCACCCCTGGGTGGGCACAAAACATTAGCAGATACTCAAAGCAAAGGAAAAGCTGAACTATGGAATGCTCCTCAGGGACACAGCAGGTGATTTCTCTGCTATGAGGAACTGGAGTTGTTGCTGCCTGTCCCTCTGTTCAATCTGCTGAGGCCCCACTGTGTTGCAGATGAAGCTGAAAAGTAGATGTCTTTCTCCTAAAATTTGCATTATTTTCCTCCCTAATTCAGTAGTTTTTTCCCTTTACGACTGGCTGGAATCTTGAATAGATGGAGCTAATTCAAACCAGGAGTTGGACCTTGAGAGATGAGCACTCCTGCTACACTTCCCAAATTGAGCTGCCAAGTCCAGGTGCCCAGCACTGTGGGGAGAAAGTGTCTGTGTATAACAGCCTCAGTCCCTGCCTTCCTGACTGAGACAAGGGCACAGCAAACCCCTGCTCTTCCATGGGTGGCTTGTGTGATACTGGGTTATTGAAATCCCTCTGTTCATTTCCTCTGTGGTGAACCACAGTTAATGAATTTTCCCTCCTTTTGCTGTCTGCTTTATCTAGCTGCATTGCAGGCTTCTGTGTGATCCTGTGGCTCTCATGTATCCTCTCATGCCCGAGGGCCAGAGCCCAAGACATGAGCATCAGCCTGGAAAGCAGCACAGAGCTGGCAGCAGCAGGGCTGGGCAGCCTGGGCACTGCACGGAGCAACAATGCAATGTGGCTTAAATTTCAGCCCTCGTGTGCTTAATGCAAACCTGGACTTTTGTGCATAAATCTTTCTTGAAGTCAGGCCACTTTTTTTTCCAAAATGCAAGCTCTTCCATGACAGCATCTCTAGCTCAGCCTTCAAGGCCCAGCTGGCTTTTCAAGTTCATGTTCTTCTTGCCCCTTCCCCGTAGGAGCGCTGAGCAGCTGAGCCCTCTGCCCCTGCAGCCACGCTCCTGAGGCTTCCATGGGTGCCTTCCATGCCATCCCTGCCACAGGAGAGGGCACCTGCTTTCTCCCTCACCACAAAGCAGGCTTCTTTTTTAAAGACTTCTTTTTTTAGCACTGATGAATCACGTTTCCCCTGCTGATGACAGAGAGCAGAGCCCCAGCAGAGCACTGGCACTGCTGCTGAATGTGAGCGCTGTCCCTGAGCGGGTGAGGATGGCTGGGCAGGCTGGGCCTGCGGGCAGCAGTGCACAAGGAGAGGAGAAGCTTCATCCAAAAGGTTTTGACTCCTCGTGGTGCTGGATATGCTGCTGTAACACCTCCGTTCCCTTCATTTGCTTTGGGGGGGTTGCCAATTCCTGCCCCCCCAGCCAGCTCTTCCCTGCTTCACCTGCTCTTTCCTGCTCTCTGCTTCACCCCACGGATTTTTACTTACATGCCAGGTCATGAGCACTGGCAATACAAGTGGGTTCTTTTGAAACGTGACAAAAATAGGCACATTCTTGGAGTTCTGTGTGTAGTTTATCACCAAGATGTCTCCGTTCCTCAGCCATTAGTGCCAGGGAAGAGGTCAAGGAATTTACATCAGTACTGATGGGGGTTTTGATGGAGAATTTTCTTTAACACTTCTCCACTCTGATTCATCATTTTGTTCCTTACTAGCACTGGTGTTTTAGACAGGACCTCTTTGGGGGCAGGAGGGACTCCATCCTGAAAACTGCAGGAGACTCTTTGTTTTGCTACAACCCATAGTCTGTAATGGAAAAACGGTCAGCTTGGGAAGAACCATCAGGTGCCTTCTTAGTTTTGACTGTCAGGTCAAAAGGTACAATGCCTCAATCAGGTAAAAAGAGTCAACATAGAAAATTTTTATATTTAACACCATAGCTAACAAAATAATAATGTTTAAAAATACCTTGCCATTATTTTTTTAATATTTAATTCTAGATAAGTTAATTTAAAACTCAATAATTAAAAAAATACTATTTGTGCTTTTCTGTTTGATCCACTCTTTTGCTCTTCTTCTGCTCGGACAGTTGCAAGCACTTTTGTCTAATTCTTTTAATTTCTTTTTTATACATCTGAGGTAGTTTTGATACCTTTTATGAATACCTTGAACATTGGGTGTTCAGCCTGGGACACCTGCAGCCTGACTGTGGCTGCACACTCCAGGCCCTACAGAAAATGTGTGTCTGATGCATGATTATCTGTCTGCTGCATGATTGACTGCTGCATTGTTGTTTTCTGCATGATTGTCTGCTGCATTGTTGTCAGCCTGAGGATACAAGTGCAGTGAGGACATACTAATACCAGAGCCCTGTTGTGTCTGCCAGGTTTCCTGAAGCCCTTACAGCTGAGCACTGGAAACCCAACATGCTCTAATCCATATTCAGTTTTAGTTGTTTATTTGCTGGGGGAAGGTGGGAGCTAAATTGTTCTGATATCTTTATACATTTCAATCAAATCACAGACTTCAACACATTAGGTGGCTCCAAAAAGAGATTAATGGTGTTAGCGTACATGCAGTACTCTAACATCAAGCTTCCAGCAGGAATCAATCCCTTCTATGACACATAGAAAACTTCCTCATAAACAGTCACATTGAGATCCTGCTTGTGTTTGTAATGTTTTGTACAGTGATTCTGATCAGAAGCCATCTAATCTTTATTATTGTTAGTTTTCAAAGAGCATTTCCAGTACCCCATAACTCAGAGACCACCCACCTCCCAGTTTTCGTCTTTGTCCTCCATCCTTCTGTGAGGATGGGGATGGTGAGAGATATCCAGTCCCACTCCTGACACAAGCAGACACAATCTCTTAAAACACACAACATGATTTTTTTTATTTGTTTAATCAGTTTACATTCCACAACTGACAGTTTACTTATTTATTTTTTTAATTTTCCATGAACAAGTTGTTTAGTTAGTTACCAGACAAGATTTTAATCGATGGAAATACAGTATTCTGTGCCAATCTGAATAAAACCAAAACCAAAACAAATTAAAACAAAAGGGAAATTGTAAGATGTAACCAGTTTTTCAGCAAAGTCCTGTGACGCTTTCTGCAACTCCTGTTTTTCAAAGTTAAAAGGGTTTGTTCATTCTCCCTATTAGTTCCCTGATCTCAACCCTGCCACTTAAATGTTCCTTCAGGGCCACAGTCCTGCAAACACTGATGCACATACACAAACACCCGTGTGTCTGCAGATTAGCACCTTGGATAACAGAACAAGAAATTTGGGGGTGTTTCATGTTTAAACAAATTCTGTTCACCTCTGCTGCAACAGATTACAGGAAGAAATGGAAAAGTACAATACACTTGATGTCACATTACTTGTGAAATTAGCCACCACACTCACATCTCACCAGAACAACCAAACAAAATAGTCAGTGGTTGTTGATGTGTTGTTAGCACCGATGGCCACAGGAGCCACTTTGCTTCTTACAGCAGCACAGAGGTCCCAGCCTCACAGGACATGTCCCTCTCTATTACTTCTGAAGCTGGATGTTACTACCCAAAAGTCATAAAACTCTGTGTGTATTGGCTAAAAAGTTCCCCACTTGGTTGAGCAGCTGCATACACAGTCCAAATATCCTTTACAATGGCCAAACCATAATCAGAAATAGACATGGTTTTAGACTTTTGAAAACATGTCAGAGTTTTATATATTTCAATGTAATTCCCAATCTAGCAAAGCACTTAGGCATGTGCCTAGCTTTAAGCATGGCAATAGCATTCTTAATGGGAAATTGATGCTTGAAATTAGGCAAGTGCTTTGTGGGATCAAAACTCTGTAGCAGTGCTCTGAAGAAATCAGGATCCTGAGAGTCCTAATCCTGGCTTTCACATTTACAGCCACTGCAGACTTGAGTAAACCCAGCTACAGTCTGGATTTTCAAAAGTGCTGAAAAGAGAAGGCTCCCCCTGCAGCTGGTAGAACTTGTGAGGGGACATCAAACCACTAAATAGAAGGTCTTTTCCCAGGCTTTTGGCTTCCCATCTCCAAAATGGCTATAATACCTACCTGCCTCAGACAGGTCGGATGGGACTCATACTTGTAAAATTTTCTATAGAGAAAATATGCCAGATAAATGTGATGTATTGCTGCATTTCTCTAAATATGCCTGAGTATTGTGGCATTCTAGGTCTTTCTTAATCCAGCTTTGATGTGTGTGTACTGCACTTAGAGGAAACATAAACAGCTGGCCAAGATGTACCCACATGACAAATGTCTTGTACCAGTCATATTATTTTACTTGGGAATGTCCTAGGAAAGTGCTGACATGCTTCAATTTGCAGGCATTTAAGTGAATTATTATCTTAAGCCTCCCAAACTGTCAATTAGAAACAGTGTTGACTGCAAATTTTATTATCATCAAAAGATGATTATGGGAATTGCTTCATTTCTTCTGAGCAAGAAAAAAAAATCATGAGGAAAAAAAGGACCAATGAGAAAGTCAAGAAGGGGAAACCCTCCAAAAACTTTGTGGTAGCATGTGGTTAGGCTGGATATTACTTGGAGCAGAAGGAATCCTGAAGAGCAAATACCTTCATGAGGTGCACCTACAGGGGATGGCGGGGAGTCCACTGTGTCTGGTTTCTCCCTGCCCCTTGCACCCAACGCTCCTGCCCTCACACAGGAGTGTTTGCACATCCACACACAATTCCCATGGGCACAAGTAGGAGAGGGAGAGTGAGACCCACATGCTGAACTGGCCAAGAGGTTCGTGAGGAGCAGGGGAGCTTGCAGGAGAAGGTGACACTGGAGCTCTGATGGCCTGAGAGCTCCAGCCATTCTCCTTCCTTACCCCCAGGATCGCCCAGGTGCCAGGCATTGCTCTGTCTGTGGAGCCTGGGCATTCACACCCTGTGGCAGGGTCACAGGAGTGGTTATGGCTTTCATTAGGAGCCGAGACAGGTTTTTTTGAGAGAAAGTGGAAAGTTATCCAAGTGCATCATGGGGCTGAGAGGTCAGGCAGGCCCCTCTTGGCAAGCCACGCCTTGGCAAAGTGAACCCAGCAGGGAGGAGAATGTGCATGGCTGGGCAAGGAGGAGGGTCATAAAGAATGGGAAACAAAGATAAACTGCTATGGAGTCACCTCTTACAACCTCCTCCCACGTGATGTTGTGCATTGGCTTTATCACCTTTTAAAAGGAGATTTTCTTTGACACTAAAACTCTGCAAAATCCATGTGGGACACAGTGAGTCAACAGTTTAAAAAGCAATCTTTGAGAGTCCCACATCCCAGTACCTTTCTCATCCCTCTCACAGAGAGGGAGGGCAGGAGAGTGATGATGAGAATTTAGGAACATTCTGAAAAACCTTGCAGAAAATGGTGCTGCATCCTTAAATTTGATATATTCTCAAGCTTCTCCTCATTTCTAGAGTTCACTCTTAAAGCCTTTATTTCTTTTTCACAGACATCTTAAATAACAAAACATTCACATATGCAAGAGCTGGTATGGAATGAAATTTAGAGAAAAATGTCTCTACAGGAAGCATGTCTGTATTCTCACACACACAGAGGAAAAGGAAGGGAGGGAGACAGAGATATATATCTTACTCCTCAGAAAAGGGAAATGGAGAACAGGAGAAGAATGTTAGGATGATACACTACAGCTTGGGCAAGGTAGTACCATGCTGAAAAATAATATTTCATCCCTGGAACTCAGCTTTATCTTCCACTTTCTAACTAAAGTCTTTCCTTAAGTACTACTACACAGTATTGAATCTTCATTTTACAGTTCCCTGAAATCCCTCTTGTCAAAACCTTAACGGTATTTTTAAAAATAAAGTTCTTAGAGATGGGTGAAGATTGTCAAGTCACTGACTTAAATTTAGCTGTAGAAACAAATAGTAGTGACCATACATTGGCACAAGATCCAAAGCTCACTTAGCCTTAGAGTTTTCAGAAATCAGTTTAATTTTCCCACTCCTCTGACTGTGTTTGTTTTATTCAGGTAATATATGGGACCATATAAGAGTTTCAAAGTTCTAATACTAGATTAAATTGCTGGTCCTTCTAGATAGACTTGTTGTCAATATGTAATTCCAAATTTTGGCTCTTGGAGACTCTCACCATGAGATGGAGATGTACGTTCAGCCTTGTCAGAGCAGCTTTCTGAATTATGCAGCCACAGTTCATCCTCTTGTTGAGTTCTGTTTAGTTTTTCTGAGGACAACTATAATCCCAACAATAAGGGATGAAATTGCAATCTCTTTAATCTCCATGTAAGCTGTTTGTAAAGCAGTTATTAACATTGAAAAAAAAATAATATTAAACTACCCAGACTGTATCTTGCAGGAGAAGTTTGTGATTATCACTACCAGCCAGATGACTTTTTCAGGGCAGTTTGGGAATAAAGGAAGAAAAGTAACCTTTGAACAGCTCAGCTGTTCAAATGTTTAAGATGTAAATTCACTCTTTGCACTGCTTCAGCAATGGCAGAGAAAGGTGAAGAGTTCAGATCAAAGACCTCTGACCTCCAGCACTGGGACCACCCATTCATCTGTGCCTGGAGGCCACCACAAGGCACTCACCTCAAATGCTATTTCCAGGGGTTTGGACAAGCCCTGTCCTTTGCAGTCATGTTGCAGTTTGGGAGGGGAAGGCCGTTGTGAACACCTCCTTTTGTTCCAACAGACTTTCACAATTCAAACCTGTGTTTTACAGATGAGCCATGCACCAGAAGCACACAGACACAGCTGATCTCCATATGGATGCTCCCCTGCACTAGGTACCTGATTCACCTCACCAGGATTTAATATCTTTTAAGATCTTGGGGTCACTCAAGATAGGTGAGTGGTCATTGCATGAAGCAAGAAGGAGCTCCTAAAGCTTAGATGTCAGTTTTGCTAGGTCACTACCTGTAAACAGCTGTCTCTCTTTACTACCTGTACAAGAAGCCAGGAGAGATGAGCCCATTAACATCATGAACTCAGTGAAGTATCTAAGGTTGATGGGGACAAAGGCAGGTCAGAAAGTCCTGGCCTTTCAGTGGCTCAGTGTCACACACAAAGGCTCCTCCCAAATGTACACCTAAGGAGAGGAACAGCATCTGTACAAAGGGCCTCCTAATAAAGGACAAGAGAGCCAATTGAGAGAGCTAATGCTGAACAGAACTTCTACCATTGCTTTTTCAGTCCATTCCTTTTCCTTAAAAAAGCCCTTGAGACCCAGTCCTTTGACTGGATGTACATGTGTAGATGTATGTGCTGCTGACTAGTGTGGTACCTCTCCTTAACTGGTGCAATGGCAGAATGAGGATTTTCCTGGGAAATAGTACTTTTTAGTTTGTTTTGGTTTAAATCTGAGATATGAGAGGATTGTGAAAAAGAAACAGTCCTTTGCCTGAAATTCTGTATATCAACCTCAGGTCATTTCAGGCAATCATGAACATACGGACATTTTTCATAAATTTACAAATATATATACAAATATACACATATTTACAAGCATGTGTGTGTCAGCCTATGGACTAGATTTAATAATGCTTTATTCCAGCCACACACAAGTATAATGGTTGTTTTTTACAAAAAGAGATTGGTAGAAAGTTGGAGTGACTTAGCAGTGACATTTCCTACATCTATGCAAAAGATCCTTAAGTAGGCTGACATTGAAGTGCAGCCCCCTTACCTAAGTCCCCTCATCACATATACACATAAATAGGACCCAGTCTTACATCTACTAATGAAACAAATTTCTCCTTGATCCCAATGACCTGTAATCAAAGAGAATTTAACTTGAGAAAGAACTGAAAGTTCAAGCCCATTTTAGATACAGTTTAGAGTTTTGAAAGTTGTAAAGTCTACCTTACTAAGCCTCAAAATTTTTTAAAATAATTAAAGTTACTGCAGGAAAAGACCTTCAAAGTTCCCAAATATGCTTTTCTGTGTAAGTAGGGGAAATTTGGTTCTGCAAAGATCAAACTGCAAATACATAGATATAAACACTCTAAGTGATGGAAATTGCCAAGTAAAAATAGTAACAGTTTAAATTAGATATCTGTGATTGCTGTTGGTGCCCAGGAGTTATAAATAATTCAGTACATTCTAACTGAATAGTCTAAGGCTGCACTTCTGTTGTTCTGATTACTCAAACCTTTTTCTTATGATCTATATTGTTAATGAATAACTCTTTGTAAAAAAAAATACAGCCTTATGCTTTACAGCCAGAAGAAAACTCTTCTTGAGATAAAACATCATGGGAGCTTAAGCAAATTAGGACCGTATAAGTTTAAAAAAAAATATTAGGCACCAAAAGCATTTAGTGCTTTATTCACTGTCTAAAGAGGGATTGGATGCGGAAGCTGTTTTGTGTATCTGGCCCCAGGAGACTGAGCCATGACTGATTCACAGTCCTTGGAGTCTACATCATTTTGAAACTGGGGCAAAACCCCCAGGTTTTTGAAGGCTTTTCTCTTTATCTCACCCACTGCAGAATTGCTGTTGCTGCTTGAGTATTTCTGACCTGCTGGCAAGTAACAAGGCCCCTTGAAGGAACTGCCCTTACAGAGCTGTTCCTGTGTCCTGCTGCCACAGGTGGAGCTCAGACCCACAGGATATGAAGCTCCCTGCTGTGCCCAGAGCTTTAACCACAGCCTTGATGCTGCCAGCAGCCTGCTCAAGCCCTCTGCAGGCTCAGGAGTGTCCTGAGATTGTTGTTTCACTAGGGGATCATAAACACTTCTGGTTTGGAGGGGATGCATTGGCATCTCTTCCTTAAATATCCAAATACTTTTTGATGGAAAATACCAGATTTATCCTAGTTGTCTTGTGCTTCCTCATGCATCTCCAGCAGAGATTTTGTATGTGATCTGCATGCACAACTTAACAGGGACACAGATGGCATCTGAATTGCATTGCAGCTCATGTGTTAAGTACAAAAGAACAGAGTACAATTATGCTGCATTTTCCTATGTATTTTCTCTCTATATAGGACACTTTTACAGGTTCCTGGCATCCACATCATGTGGGATATGCATGTGTGTGTGTTTAAGGAAAGAAGGGAGTGAGGGTGCCCATGTTTACATATCCTATGCAAGAAAACTTTGGAAGTCACTTTTTGCCACTGTGCAGGAGTGTAATCAGCAAAGGAAGAATATAAAAGTGCAGTCCTAGAAAGGAATGACAATTCCTGATGCTGAGGGTGACATTGGATTACCCTCACAGAATTCTACCAATTTTGAAGCAACTGCTGTTGGGTCTCCCTTTTTTCAGTCTCCCACTTTCCCCTGGAGATAACCTATCTGAGACTGATATTTTCATTGAAAGTCTTCCCTGAACAAGGGAAGGACAACTGATCTGTGATTCTGGAGTGTTTTACTAGAGGTGACCAGAATTTAATTTCCCTCTTGTGACCTATATTGAGGCAGTTGTCCAGACTCTTTCTCAACTTGGATCCTAAACTTGTGCAAAGCCTACTGCAATTAAATTGACAGCACTATATCAGGCTACAGTTCTCCAACTGATGTCAACATGAAGCTTGTCAGAGCCCTTTGGCACCAGCAGCACTTGTTGCCAAAATGTTGCAATTAATAATTATGGCTCTGAAGAAGACTGTATGAGTGGGGTATTAGTGGGGCATACGGGATGGAAACCCTAAGTTGAACTGGGAGGATGGCAGGGAGGGAGAGGAGGTAGCATCTGATGACTTTCTTTCTAAAGCCAAGGAATAGATATTGTGGGTGTGTAAGCACACATCTCATGTTTGGTGTTAACCAAGACAGCAATAAAATATTTTCTAAGGCATCTGAGCTTTCCATGAACCTCAACAGACTATGGAATAGTTGCATTATATTCCTGGCTATGACTGGAAACAGTGGCCTATAACTTTTGAGCTAAGCCCTGGTTTTTGAGATTTCACCTCAGACTGGCAGAATCAAGATTTTATGGATCTGGCCTGGAGTTAGCAGTCAAACTTTAGGCTTTTTTGAACTTCATTTCCTGACCTTGGAAATTCATCTGTCACTAATCTTTACATGCTGTTTGTGTTTCCTGTGCACTTTTTGTCTGTTGGTGGTACCTGGCAATCATTCAGAGCTGTCTCAGTTTTTCACCTTGAGTCTTCCTTTGCTGGCTGGATGAGCACAGTGGTTTGGACCATGAAGGAGTGGGAAACCGGGGGGCAAAAAAATGTAGTGGTGGTTTGTGTGAATGTGCCTGAGCACTCCTGTAGCCCTTCTAGGCCTATGGAGAGACACAGAGAAGAAAGAGGCCAAATAATGCATGTCTTTATTTAAGCTATACTTGGTAACATATTATTTTCCCTCCATTTCACTGCTGGCAGTTAGCGTGGTGCTCAGGAATTAAGGACAGATTACAGTGATTTTCTTCTGAGCTCTGCTTATCAGTGGGGCTCCAGGGATGAGCCTGATGCAGAGGCGTTGCATGGTGGGTAAATGGACAGCCATGGAGACACAGTCTTCCAGGAATGCTTGGGAAGCTGAAATAGCCCTTGCACATCAATCCCCTCCTTCGCCAACTTTGCTTTTTTCACCATCCATTGAACTACACAGCTAACGTGCCATAGCTAAAAAAGGTCCCAAATGACTTGCATCCACAGGAAAGCAGAATACCTGTACTCTCACAATTCACTCCTGGGAGGATAAGGATCCTCTGTTTAGAGGACTCTGAGGATGCTTTTTTCCCCTCTTTCATTTGTTATTGCAGCTGGAATAACATTTTAAAAAGTAATGACAATTTTTCAAAAGCAGTATTTCAAAGAAATTGCTCTGGTCACTGGTGGTTTGTGATCCACTTGTGACTGTCTCTGGGGTAGAAATAAAAAAGCCCAACTAGAAAAAGAACTGGAGGGACTGTACTGTTTAGATGAGGAAAGATCAGTGGTGTGTTTGCAGAGAGGAAGAAGGGATTGATGATATATACAGGCAGCTAATATGGGTTAGGAAATTTAACACACAAACAGCTTTAGCTTGAAGAAGGAGTTGTCCTATAGGACACCTATCCTATAGGACATAGGATACAGGGCACCTGTGCTCCTGCCACATAGTCCCTTCAGATGTACAGCAGAAGGGACAGACAGCAGAACCCCTGAGCTGACTCCTTATAGTCACAGGGCAACACAACTGAGTCACTACACACAAAACCTCAGCCTGCAGATCACTGTGAGCTGAGCCAATTCATCCTGCATCCTTAGGATGGGCATTTTAGGGTGTCTGTGCTCACTGCACTCCAGTGGCTCTGTGGTCTCTGGAACATAGAAATGTATTGTCCCAGAGGTGCAACATGTAAGGCTACATGTGGCAAAGAGCCTGCTAAATATGGATCCTGCATTTCCACCTCATAAAAAGGGAGACCAAGAACATACTGCTTGCTCAGGCTAGGAGAGAGTGTCACCTTAGCCACAGGGGAAGGATGTGAAAAGAAAAACATGGGCTGGACTCTGCAGGAAGCTGAATGTCATCCAAGAAAGCACATTCTGGACTTTAGGCGTATGAATAGTCAACCAAATGTAAGGGGATTAGACACATGCTCCAAGTAAAGCACATGCTTAGGCACTTGGCCAGAGCAGATCTGAGGGACAGGGTCAAGCCCCTTAATGCTGGGATCACTGATAACAGATTTCTAATTAGCTGCTCCTCCAACTGAGAAACAACACACTTGTCAAAAAGCTTCAATCTATGTTCAGAAAGATACTTCAAAAGCCTCCCTCAAAATGCAGAAACTCAGAGTAGCTGTGAATGTGCTTCAGCTCAGGAGAGACGGAGACATTAACCTTCGCAAATTTACATCTGGGTGTATTCTGGATCAACCCTGCTCTAAAGACAAGTCTGAGCACTCAGAAGGTGTGGTGGGGCTGTGACCCCCATCCAGGGGTGTGGAAGCACACAGGACTCCTGCCAGGTCTTCAAGAAGCACAGAGGGGAAATTCACAATCTCCCAGAAGGGTTCTGCCCTTACTTAAAGCAGTGATGAGAGAACTGGTGTTTGGACAAATTATTCTTTTGGGGATTCAGCTGGAGATTAAGGTGACATGATCACCTGCTGCTTCAGACATTCCCATAGATTTTAAGATGCTTCACAGCCACACAGGCCTTACAGACACTATGCTAGAGCAAGTGGAAAATCACAGAACTGGCCCAAAGATTCAGGGTCAACACTTATCTGTTGTTAATAAAATAACCATAACCCACGGTCACACACAGACAGACACAGAGGCTTATATACAGCTTGTAAACCAACATCATCAGAGAATACTTCATCAAGGCAAAACTGGTTTTAAGCCAGCTGCAGAAGAAAAGGAAACCTTTGAAAATCCATCAAACAGCAAAATTACTTCCATTTCTTTAAATCTTACTGCTATACCTCTTTCAAAACTGTATCTGTAGAATTCACCCTGTGAACACTCAAGGAGCACACAAGGATACATCATCACAGGAGCTGTTGTACTGCTCTGCCTGCCACAGGGCTTGGTGGTAGACTCCAGATTGGGACCTCTGTGACTCTGGCTTACCTGTGTCACTCCAGATATCTGTATTTACATGAAACACCTTTCCTATCACATTCAGCACTGCAGAGGAGGAAGAAAGTTTGCATTCAAAGCTGTTTTAATTAAGCAGCTGTATAATTTCTTCCCAATAAGTTGGGGTTTTTTCCAAAATTTTTCATGCTTTGAAGAAATGAACAATTTTTTAATAGGTTTTTTTGGGTTTCCAGTTATTGGTTTTCTGCATTCAGCCTTCATTTAGCTCTCCAAGGCTATTTTTGTTTTAAATTTCCTTCTTCTGTTCAATGGTAATTCATCAACCTCCTTACCAAGTAGGCACTTGCACAGTCTAATGATTTCAAAACTTTTCAAAACCACTCTATTTGAAAACCTTCCCAGGAAAAAATAAATAAACAAATCTGCTTTAAAAGGAAGTTTTTTCAAAAGGCTTGTATTTTCAACTTGAATAAATAAGTAATTTCTCTGGTCACATCTAATGTAAAATGAAATTGTGAAACTTCAGTTGACAGGGATGGCACTTCAGTGGAAACACACTGACTTAGCAGCTGGTATTGGCATGTTTGGGGAATCTGCAGACAACAGAAAACAAAAGCTAGGTAGTTGAGCAAGAATGGAAGAAACCCACATCTACTCTATTCCAACATGTCCTCCAGAAACTTCGTTTCTTTGAGCACTGTAATACAACTACATGTGCAAGAATTATTTGTTAGCTGGATATTTTTAAACCAAGCAATACTGTTTCTTGCCAGCTGTGTAAATGGCATGACCTGGAAATTAAAGCCTGCATTTCTGTGCAGCAGGCACAGGCTCCTTCTCCTGTTGAGATATTTTAGATGGAGAGGATTACTTTTTATTTACTAATGAGGACTCATATCATGCAGCTATCAGGTAAGAAAGGATTGCTGGTACTATCCCTGAATTAAGAGCATGTTGGGTTGGATTGGTTTTGGGGAGACTTTTTTCTTTGCCCTGTCTCCCTTTGCCTGCACATTTGTCAGTGGTGCCCTCACTTTTGCAAATGGCAATTCAGTCATCGTTCTTCAGAGTCCCTTTGGCTACACCCTTGGCCCTTCTTCCCTACCTTTCCCTCAGCCACTGGTACCCTGCAAGGACCCACTGTCCTCACAGCCAAAATGCTTTTCTTCCTCTAATGGCCTTCACCCACCTCTCCAGACTCAGCTGTTTGTTTAGCTCTTCTGGGACCTATGACCTGAACAACGGGAAGAGCAGAGGGAAGGAAAAAGGAGACAATAGGAAGAGGAGTAGCAGGAAAAAGAGAAAGATCAAAAAAGAGAGAGAGTTCCATTTGCAGATTCACAGTTATATCATACAATGCTTAAGCTCATGGGAAATGGATCTCTGTTCTCTGCATCTGACCCTTTCACATCCATCTGTACACAGTCCTCCCAGATGGAGAGAGGATATGTCCATTGAATTGGGGCAGTTTCCAAAGACAAGATGTGGGAAGGTCTTATTTGGCATACATGAACACAATGAGAGGCATCTCTTACTTCTCTTCTACAGAAATTAGCTCCCTTTTCCTCCTCCACAATGGCTTTTGCTCAGTTGTCTCAAACATCCAAACCGGAAACTTGATGAAATCCCATTCCATCAAATCCCTGGGAAGAACAGCTACCAGGCCTTCCCCCACCTCCCTTCTCCTTGGTCAGTCTTCCCCTGGATCCACCATCCTGAACTCTCAGAAGCTCCATGAAAAAAAAAATCTGCCGAGATCCACCAGAGAAGACGCGCTGTCTCAGACCTGAGCTTTCCTCACGCTTCTGCCGCTGGGTGCCTCAGTCTCGGGCCACAAACACAGCATGGATGGTTTGGTGGACAATCACATTGCAATGTTTTAAATTTTTCTTTTTGTTAAAAAAAATAAATAAAGTAAGAGGGAAGAAAAAGTTATACACACATGTATCACAGCATTTTCAAAAGGCCTTCTGCTGCATTTACATTAGCAGTTCAGCCTCAGTTGTAAGCCTGGATGTAAGGCAGCTGGAAGATTAAAACCACGTTGTTGGAAAGTCCGCTGAGATGTCCTCTTGGAGATTTTTATTGTTTTCTGGTTTTATTTTCTTGGATGTTTATTATTATTAATTATTATCAGTAGTATTTTCACTTGTTTGCTTCTCTCTAAAGTTTGGCAGGCAAAGAGAAAATGCTTTTCTACTTTTCCTCACACATTCTGTCCATTTTGTTTTCTGCGTTTTAAGGAGAAAAAAACCCAACAAAACCCCAAAACCAATGACACAATTTCTGTCATTTTGTTTTAAGAAAGAAAAAGAACGTAGGTGGGTTTCTGATAATAGCCTTGAGGAGGTATGTTGTTGAAGTGGCTCAAATGCTTCATTTGCTTGCTGTTTACATTTTCCCTTCTGGCTGCAATGGACACACTTTTTGTGTCATCCCCCCCATGCCTCTGCCCCCACCATGTCCTGTACAGGTTCCAGATTGACCACATGGATCCCCTGTTCCCCCTCCCAAATGGCAGTAGGTAGGTGCAACTGTAGGTTCATTTGACCTCTAAGGTATGATGCTGAAGTTAAGAGTTGGATGGAAGAGCCATGTGAGAGAAAAGCTTTCCCATCACTGTGAGAAAGAATGAAGCAACACAGAGTCCAGTGGAGATGTGAGTGCCATGTTGGACTCAGCTCTACCTTGGCACTGGCATTAATTTGAGATTTTATATATATATAATTATATATACATATATATGCATGCCATATAGGCATACCTAGGCATATATATATATATATCTTTGTGTGTGTGTATTTGTTTGCTATTTGTTTTAGCACACTGTCCCGTTCTCAGGTCTAGATTTGGGGCAGTTGGTCCTGGGGACAGGTTGGACAGAAGGGGCCAGAGTGCAGAAGAAGCCAGAGATGAGAGTGAGGCCCAGGCCCCCCCACGCACAGAACATGGACCAGCCGTAGCCGTGGCTGATGTCGTCGGGCAGTCCGTACAGGTAGCGGGGGTAGCGGGACAGCTCAAAGTTGATTCCAGCCACGCACGTGCACAGTGAAATGATGCAGAAGGTTCCTGGAGGAGAGCGGGGAGAAGGAGAGAGGAGAAAAACAAAGAGAAGTTAGAAGAGTGATAGACCTATCCCTTTCCAAGCTGCATGAGAAGAGCTGGAGCAAGCAGTAAGGAAGTGCCTAAGGGAAGATGTTTATATAGAGAGTGGCTTAGTCTGGAGGCTCCATGGAGAAAGAACTGAGTGCCACCAGAGCCCTGAATATTGATCTGCTGCTGAACAGAGCTGTATGGAGAAACTTCAACAGGAACACTTTTTCATTATGAGCACTCCCTTGGGAACCAGAATGCTCCATGGAACCATTGATTTTTCTGAAACTTTGCTTTACAGAGTAAATACAGAATGAATAATCTTGTTTTGACATTTTTGGGAGGAAAAATAACCTTGAATTTTTTGTTTCATTCCAATTTCTCAGTGATAGGCTTTATAGGATATTACAATATACTTGTCATGTTCTGGCTCCGTTGAAATGTACATTTGAACTTACGTGGGAGATTTTCTTCATGCTTTTCTTATATCAAAATACAGAATTTTTCATTATACAGTCTCCTTTCAAATGTCACTAAAAAAATCTTTAAATCCTTCACAAAACTCAGATTCTGCCCTCTGCATGACTCCAGTTTCAATCCAGATGCCCTCTGCCACATTGCTGAAATCTTCAAAATATCCTGTTCTTGTTTTCCATCTCGGCAGAAATATTTAATTTCTTATTCCTGAGAACACAGCGAGGACAAACTTCCTAACTCTGTCAAGTGGTGTTATGGAAAGACACACATATCAGATGAGGCTGAACTTTATCCCACCCAGAGGAGTTTAATTTTGATCTTTGGCCTCCAGCTTCATCGAAGCTAAACTCTGAGCTCCTGAAATGTCACAATTGCCACCCACACACCAAATAATGGATAGATACAGATGCTACACACCTGCCACGAAAGATAACGACTCACATCAGCATGAAGTTGGTACTTTATTTTTCTTCTCTAATTCCTCCCTTTGTGGGCCTCTCTGGATTGCCTGGAGAGCCCTGGGCACAGAAGGCAGCCTCCAGACACACACAGTCAGTCCTGTGTGTCCTCCCTCTGTTCATGCATGCATCCATAGCGTGTGACATGTGCTACCTGTGCAGCTCATCCTGCATCTGTTCACTTACAGCTGCTGGTGAGGAATGTCCTCTTCTCCCTGGTCCCATCCCTAACCCAGCATAGTCTTCCAAAGCAGTCACAATCTGCCTGGGCTCAATGACATGTTCCTGTCTTCTGCTTAATAGATGTCCTTGCTTCTACCCCTTCCTGTCCCCGGCTCTGCTTCTTTTCGGCAACATTTTTGCTGTTGTTTCTCTGCTGCTTTGCTCTTTTTAGTTGCAATTGCATTAAATAAATGAATTCGACCCTCCCCACTCTGAACACAGAGGTGAGATTATTTGGTGAATTCCCATGGAATTGGGTTCAGAAACTGGGAGCATTTGCAGGAACATACCTACATCACCAAAATGTGTGGACTTTCCATTATACCCACCTCCTTTTTTTTAGCAGGAACATCACATAGGCATTGAATCTACAGGCAAATCTCTATCACGGACCTGCAGTGCGATCACTGTTATGGCTCCCTCTTCTGATCACTGCTATGCCTGTTGGGATGGCCCTTTCTCCACTGTATTTTGGAATGTCACTTGTATATAGTCTCTGCTGTGGAGGTCAGGTGTTTCTGCTAATGCCATGTGCAGCTGCCAGATGGCCCAGGATATTCACAAGTACTCATATTATGGGAGCGCCACTGGGCACCAGTGAGGACCAGTGAGCTGCTGCAGTAGGTACTCTGCCTATTTCATTCAAAACAGTCTTCTTGCCTCCCACTAGCACCCCAGCAGTCTGCAATCAGTGATCTGGATTCTTGCAAAAGCCTCATGAGATCCCAGGCTCTGGAGTTGTCCTATACTACTTCAAAACACAGAGTAGGATAAATGGGAGATCACCATCCCACAATCCCTTAGTCAAAAATCAGGTTGTTTTATTAAAAACCACATATACTTTCCTATGTTACTTAATTTTTCAGTAATATGAAGATGTTTGACAAGAATGCAGTTGTTCCCTGTGTTCTATGTCAGAATGACTAGAACATTGTGGGATTGGGGAAAAAAGATGCTTCAGAGGCACTGTGCTCTGAACTGAGCTCTGTGGCTCATTTCAAATGGTTGTGGTTAGAAAACGACAGGGAAGGCCTTTCTTTGCTAGTAAGAACATGGTAATTTCTGCTCTCTCAAAATATAAGATTGTTAAGAGAGGTGGGTGGGAAAATCTGTGTGGCCAGACTAAAGCTGCATTTGCTAAGTACAAAAGGGAAGGAAATAACTTTGGATTTCAAATACTCCCTGTGCTTTCACGCTTTGTCTTGGCTGTTTTGTTCACAAGCTCTTCAGTGCAATGAGTGTTGCTTACTCTTTGTATTTGAGCAGTGCCCAGTGTTTTGGCACTCCACCTTACTGAGGGTATTCTGCCCCTTAACAAAGGAACAGCAAAGAGGAGCAAGTAGCAACACTAGAGAACTAAGCAAATCACAAGCATGAGACTTCTCTAAGAAAAGCCTGGCCCCTTTCTGGAGAATGTGCTAACACATGGTGACAAATAATGACTGCCATGCACAATGTCACAGAGTGCTGAACACAGTCCTCAGCCTGTCACCCCCCAGTGCTTCTGTGGGATGTCTTGTACAGCATAGACTTATCTGTCTCTCTAGCACTGTTCATTGCAGACACAAAAAATGCCATTTTATGCCACCTAGAAAAATCTTTATGGCCATTTTATGAGTCCTGTGTGTTGCTTGTGTTCAGCCAAGCAAGGAAGTTCCTGCTTATAGTTAATCTGGCCTCTCACCAGGAAGGCTACTGATGAAAACCAAGTAAAGTTCCTACCTCATGACTGTTCAGTAGCTCTTCCTCATGAACTGGCAGTCAGAACACAAAAGATCATCCTTGCAAATTGCACAGTTGTTGGCTATTGTAGTGAAGGAGTCATGGGTAAAAGGGATGCAGAACATGAGCTTACCCATGGAAATGAAGCCTCTGCTAGTCCAGGTAAGACATGGAGCTGAGGTGGCAGGAGGAGGGAGGCTGTTGCTGCTGCCCATGACACTCTGCACTACAGACACAGTGCTTCAGAGGCAGCAGCACTGCAGGAAGTCATGAGCATTCCCAACCCTATGATCCTTTTTCTCCCCAGAAGTCAAACTGAAGCCTTCTGCAGTTTCCTCCCAAGTTTTTGCTGTCAGTGAAGTATCCTCCTACATGTGCATTTGCCTCAGATCCCCTGGAAACTGCATTGATACAAATTTTAATTTCTTTGTGAAAAACACTCCCAATAGCTGTGGTCCAAGCACATGACCAGACCTGAATGTTGGTGGTCCAGCCATGGCCCTGGCACAAAATGTGAATGGCAGGTGTCAATAAGAGCTCACCGGTACCTGTGCTGCACAGGGAAATAAAGGCCATGTCCTTCAGCAGCTGGGGGGAGCAGAACTCACAAAGTTCTTTGTGCTAGGATTTACACTTTATCCTCCAAAGTGAAACCTAATGAATGAGACATGGCAACAGTGGGATTTTTGACAGGTAATTCACGTGTCACTGCAAAATGCTTCAATCAAGTGAGAGATGAAATTTCATGTAAAGCTGTGTCAGTGCCACAGAAACTGCTGTTTGACATGTAGTCAAACCTCCATCCTGACTCCTTGTCAGGTAGCCTCCCTTCATCTGGGCCTGGTTCTGACAGTCCCTGTCCTGCTAATGGCTGGATGATAATCAGTGGTTTGAGAACCTGAGCTATTAAATCCCTCTTGGTTATCTTATGCCTGTCTTTCTTATATATTAAAGAATAATATTAAAAATTACCCTGGATGTCCCTTTAACTTAGAATGGAAGGTTTTTTAGGACAGAGATGAACTTGTTTGCTATATATGTACATAACACTAGGGTCCTGTCATACTTGCTGAAGGGACAGACATGGTCTGAAGAGGGATGGCAGGGAAAGGTAATGTCAGTGTTGGTCAAAGCCTAATTCCATGTGGATTATGAGTCAGAGCCCTTTGCTGTAGCTGTTTTCAAGCATGATTATATCAAGCAGTGCCATGGGCCTCTGCTGCAAGGAATTATTGTTTTCTTTTTTGTAAATGTCCTTTTCTTTCCAATCAGCCCAGCTGTGTGAGGGTCTGCAATGCCTCCACAGTTTTTAAACGTCACCTCCAGGGTAGAGCAAAACTGCTTGTGAGTGAACTGATTTAAACACAAACAGGCTCAAATCATCCATAGCAAATCTGTTTGAATTTTCCCTGATGCTAGTATCCCCTTGAACCATGTCAGCAGCCACGTCCTTTACCCATAGACCTGGTTCAACTTCCAGAGCCATAGAGCTTGGGGGATTTCCCAAGGTCTGTGATGTCTTGAGACAAGAAGTGATGCCTTTCTTAGATGCACTGCAGATGAAGGGGAACCTTCGTGGTGCTAGGGCAAAAACAGACCCTACTGGCAGGAGCTACATCTAAACACCCTCATCCTTATTATTAGAGAGGAGGTGTCTGACTGGAACCTGAAGGAGACATCACCAATTTGAAGGCATGGGAATTCCAAAATGCTGGTAATTAAAATGATCTGGGCACCAAGCCCATCTCTGAGACCCTCCTCCTACAGATCATTTGTCTCATGATTTGGAAATCATTTCCTTCGCATCTGACAGAATGATGTTCATTCCCTCCCTTCCCCCCACAACAGATAGAAATGACTCACAAACTGTGCTGTCAGATGTACAAAGTAAACAACCCCAAAAACTGATTCTTCTCACCTTCTGTTATTTTTTAAAGCATATGGAAATGTCAAGTATTACTTATAAATTGGTAGATAAAAAGAGACCTGCAAAGGTATGGATTTTAAGATGTCTTTTGAAACCATGCAGTTTTCAAATAAATGTAAATCTCTCCCCTTTAAAGTATTTCTAGTAGCTTCTTGTGACCACTAATGTCTTTGAAAGCAGTGCTGTTTACTTAATTATCATCACTTTCCTTTATTATAGAGCTACGTGAGAAGAAAAATCTCACAAGTGAAACATTATCTTTACTTTCTCTCTGCCCTACTAGCTTTTACTATTTTCAAGGTACATCAAACAAACAAATAAAATTAGGTCTGATCCTAAAGTTGAGTGTGTAGCATTAACTATTTAAATTATATCCAAATCAAATGAAATAATTGAAGAATACACCGAATTCCCTCCCAATACAGTGATGACAAAAGCCTTTTGGAGGGAGGGAGCAGCTTTGCAGTAAATTCCTTCTGTGCACGGATTAAACGCCTCAGCAGCACGCAGCTCTTGAGAACACTTTATTGCTCTGTGCATACACGCATAGAATATAAATTATTGCTTAATTATGTACTGTTCCAGCAGAAGCAGCTTGCAGCATCACCAATAGGCTGCAGAATAGCAAGGGGTTTACTGGAAAATTGCCCTTCTGAAAAAAGCGGAGATGGAAGGATAAATCTGACTGGGTGATGGAGATTTAGTGCGGTGTCCTTGTGAGATTACATCCCCACCTGGGCTGGGACTTAATGCATTTTTATCTTATACCATGGACCAGATAAACTGCAGGGTCTGTCATGATACTGCATTATAGCCACTCTCAGAATGAGGTTTGCATTTGGCCTTTGGCCTCCTGCCTCACAAGGTGCCAGAGGTGCCCAGCAAATGCCAGAGCTGTGCTCCTGCTGTGTGTCACCTCCCCTGTGTGCCTGTCTAGGCACTGCTGCTGCACAAGCTGTAATTTCTTATGGCACCAGAGAGTTATGTGTCCTCAGCTACAACCCCAAACACTTCATGGGGACCATGCTTAGGCTTGTGTAAATCAGCATCTCATATATAAGAACAATGCTACAGCAGCTGAGGGCTGAACTCCAGTTTGCTCTGCTGATACAAGTGTCAGTCCATATTTCACACTGCAGATTTGCACATGGTGACATTTCCATGACTGTATCCCTCGGGGCATGGGACTGCACAGGGAGTGAACACCCATGCTGTGCACAGCCCCAGCCAGTGAGCTGCAGCGATGAGCAAGCACTCTCTGGAGCTGTAAGTTGCCATGTAAGGCAAAAGCAACACTACTTAGCTAAAGGCACAAAGGTTTGATGGACTAGGCAGAGAAGAAAGCTTTCGGATCAAAGCCTGAGTGAATAAACTTCCGAGTACTTTAGCAATGGTGATTCCTATGACCCAACCAAAATAACCTAGCAATAATAAAGTGGGTTTACTACAGCCATTAAGCAAAGATAACGAGTCATGAACTTGCAGCCACAACACAGGAGACAGCAAAAATTGTGCCAGTTGTAGCACTGTGATGTTATTCTGATTTTACTGGAGCAGAAAGCAAAGAAAGGACTTCAGTGTCAAAATGAAGAAAAATTCTAATCCAGAGTTAGAAGAATTATCCCATCCGTGTGCTGGCAAGCACCATGCTTGGCAACATAGAGAGGCTTCTGGCAGGGTCTTTCATCCTCTGCAGTGTGGAGCTCACAGCATGACCCAGGCAGAGGCCAAAAGATTAAACAGAAAGAGGCACTGGAGGTCTGAACAAACTCAAGTGACTCCATCACACCTCAGATTTGCCTCCAATGACGACACATAAATTTAGTATCAAGCTGTACCTTAGGCAGGTTCTTCCCACCCTAGGCATTTGTCAGAGCTAAAGGGAACTTGTGGAGTCATGGTGGGTTTGCCTTGTCACAGGACATGTTCTGTAGTAGGAGGAATCTGTGCACCATGTTGCATCTGGTCTTCTAGTAATGAGCTCATTACATCTATAAGTATGTAAGACCATTTTCTTCCAGTCAAAAAAACTGGACATCTCTCAGAAGGAGCCTCAGAGGATTCTTGTAATCTTTCTTGTGCAGGAAATCCTAAATTGCTGAAAAGTCTACTGATAGATGTTCTTCAAGACAAGTAAGACTGGAGAACAGGTACAGCACAAGTAAATTCAATGCAACCTTCTTCCATATTGCCTACTGTGTGCCACTATAAATATTTCTAGGGGGAATACTTTCAGGTCTAAAAGGATAGTTAAATATCTAAAAGATAGATGCCTTTTTAATCCTTCTATTAGCTGAAGGCAGTACTAAAGAAGCCATTGGGAGTGATGGTGGTGGCTACCTGATTTGGATATTTTCCCCTTTAGGTGCTGGAGAAAAGCCTATCCATTCATTTTTGTCAAGTGACCAAAGGAGTCTTTGCTTGTACAACTTTCAGGATCTTTACTAAAAAAGTCTGTGGGCTCTATTACTGTTTCCCTGAGCTGACCTGTTAGGAAGAGAAAATCCTTTCTATATGTGCTGATACAGTTACTGAGAGAGAATAGTCAGAAATCAAAATTAAATGCAGTTTTGTCTGGTCAGCAAGAACCATTTAGTGCAGGGTACCCCTATGAAGCTTACATCTTCGACATAAATGCCTGCAAGCCACAGACTAGACTGACACTGATTTCAGTGTCAATGCTGAAATCTCCTTTCCTGTGGCAGAGGAAATACCTGCTCATCTTCTGTAGCCCATACAAGTAGATTGGCATGACTTATCTCTGTATGCCCTGGAAGAGCCAGGTTGGGCAGAAATGAGGAAGGCCCTACTCGTTTATAGCTTTTCCCAGTTGTTTTTTAAATGCAGTTTCTAGTGTCCAGTTGGACTCTGTCCAGACGGATTAGACCAAGTGTGTGTGGCAGCGATTTGCCCAAGGGGGAATGTTGCTTTCTGAGCTGACAACCTGAGGAGCAAAGAAAGTGAATCTAAATCTTGCTTCAGCCTCTGCATTTAACAAAAAGATCTGCAACACACAGAAATTTTCTCCCTATTCTCTCTGTAAGGTTTTCTTTCTGTCTAGCAAATCATGCCAGTATTAATCTTCCTTCTGTTGCATGTGCAGTCAGTCCACTTTTATGTCAGGCATGCAAACAGCTCAGCAAAATTTCCTTTTAAAAAAAGACCAACTCAATAATAAATGCCAGTTTTGTTTTCATTGTCTTCCTTTGGCTTTGGTGCATCTTGTCATTGGAATTCAGAAGCCAGCAACAGATCAAAGGCCTCATGACATTATTAAAGGATATGGGACAACCACTGAATTTTAAAATACACAGAACTTGTTTTCCAGGGCTGTGGGTGGGGAAGTCTTTTGTATTTCTACAGAATCTGTCTCCTCTGCCTTATTCCTACTTTATTTTACTTTCTGTCAGCCCCCCAAAGACCTACTGACATCCCTGAAAAGGAACCTGATTGCATGCCCTTCACGGACTGCGTGAAGTTGTCTGTTCCCGTAACTTTGGAAGGTACTGATGCTTCTGCCAGCACCTCCCATCCTGGTGAGGGAGAAATTACAAATCAGTATAGCTGACTCAAAATGAACACACAGAGGAATATGAACAGCTCTTCCCGCTGAAAAGCCAGACAGAGCTGACTCCTTAATTTACTGCACACAAAGTTCAGGGAGACAGATTTGAGCTAGGACAGAAAAACAATGAATTTAGAGGTGTGCATAAACTACTTGCCCTGTCTTTTGCTCCAGACTATAAGATCTCTACACCTCATTAAAGAAGATTTTTCTCTCCTTCTCCTAAGTGCCAGTGCCCTCTCATGATCAGGTACAAGGCTAATGAAATTGTGTTGGTTTTTCTTTCCCCACAGCCTGCAAGTGCACATCTAGGAGCATCAGAAATGAGCCACAGGAAAAAAAAAACCCACAACACATTTGAAGGTTGACTTTGAAGTCAGCTGATAATGTTTCCATGGAGATCAAATGCTATGGAATTGACAATGAATTCTCTTGTTGAGCCTTTCCTTCCAGGGGAAAAAAAGCCCCACAGAACAATACTTCTAACTGACTACACTCTGCAGTACAGTTGGTTATTGACTTGCAAAAAACACATCTATATCCCACCCCTGTTTCCTTATGGAGATGTTACCTCAGGTTTCAACATTTCAATGCTAGGTATGCACCTAGAGAATCAGAGATATTCCTGAGGTACTGGAAAAAAAAAAAAACATCTAGTGAAAATAATATTCTATGAGACAAAAGATATAACTCTGCATTTGAACTTATGTTGTAAATGAGAGTTATCATTCCCCTTGAGGAGTATTATAACATGAAATTATAAAAGAGTATTTCAGTTGCTGATAGGCAGTGACACACAGATGTCTGTATTGCAAAAGTGAGTGATCTTTCCTATTTCCAGAGTCTCCTATTTCCTTTTCAAAATGAGTGCCAGCATAAATAAATAAATGCAAAATGTGTTATTGGTGCACCAGAGAGGAGAGAGAAGTACTAGCAGTTAAGATGTAACATGGACCCCCAGCTCTTTTAAGCCCTGCCATCTGCTGAGCAACTTTTTTCTAGCTGGGAAATGCTCAACAGGCCATCCTGGCAATATATTAACCTCAAAAGATGGCAAAGGGTATGTATGCCTGCCTGAATGATTTCCTAAATATTTATGTTTTGAGTGAAAATAGGAAATTAGATAGCATTCAGAAGGCAAGAGGTAACAGTTGCTGACATTGTTGGATGGTTCACTGGTCTGGATGAAGAAGCAGTTCCAGTTCTACCCCATATCAGGATGTGTGTACGTAGCAGTGAACTCATATCCACAAATACATGCCTGGACATATGTCTGTCAGTATCCTGGTTTTGAAAGACATAAGAAAAGAAAAGCCACACTTCAGACTCAAGAAACCTGGCCTAAAATGGGTCCAAGGAACATGGCCTTGAACCAGGTCTGTGAGAGACACAACAAACTGTGCAGGGAGAGATGTTTTAAAGGAATCATAGGATTGCCTAGGTTGGAAAAGATCACTAAGATCATCAAGTCCGACTGTAAACCCACCACTGCCAAATTCACCACTAGACCATGTTCCTAAGTGCCACATCTACACAACTCTTGAATGCCTCCAGGGATGGTGCCCCTTCTCTAGGCAGCCTGTTTGAACACACTTTTGGTGCAGAGGTTTTTGCTATTACCCAATCTAAACCTTCCCTGGTACAATTTGAGGCCATTTCCTCTTGTTCTATGGTTTGTTACTTGGAGAAGAGATCAAACCCTTCATAGCTACAATCTCCTGTCAGGTAGCTGTAAAGAGGAATAGTCTCCCCTGAGCCTGTCTTCTCCACAGTTACGAACCCCAATTTCTTCAGCTACTCCCCATAAAGGGGGACAAATCCTTAAAAGCAAAGAAGGACATTTTTAGAAACAGGTTAATTCTTATTTCCTGAATATGAATGCTCTTGGCCTTGTTACATTACTTCCTGATGGGCATAAAGCCTGCATGAGTGCTCTGAGCTCTGCTTCTCCTCCCAGGTCCAAAAAGACCTTCATCAGCTCCTTTTCTGCCTTCCACAACACCCTTGTCATGTGTTTGAGGGTTTTAAACAATCAAGAACCTTTGAGTGGTTTAAACATTTAAAGCCTATTAATGCTGTACATTAACTCAAGCTTGTTCCAACTCAAAGCCTTAAATCACTTAGAGCATAATGTGAAATTTAGCCAAAAGCACAGGTAGGAGCCAGAGTGTTCACATGTGTGCTGGGGGAGGCTTGGCAGAGGGGGGAATCATCTTGTTGTGCTGAGCCTGGTCTCAAACACTTTCATAACCCATTTACGGCATCTCTTGATACAAACCAGGCTGTGTCTCCATCTGGAGGTCAATCCACATAAATAAGTTCTCACAGTGGTCTGTAGGGAGTTTTGCCAATTTTTTAAGCTCCTCTGCAGTCATCATTAATTTAGAACCTCCCACAGGAATAAAACATGATTGGTATCTCATTTTTTTCCAGTCTTCCAACTTGTTTTGAATTATAAATACTCTTCAAAGTGGCCAAAGGTATTATGCCTTTGTGAAAACTGTATTTATCCCAAGCTTCACAATTCACATTCCAGTAAATTACTGCAGATCTTGGTTTTTCTAAAGATCACAGGCTGCTGTTTAAGATCTGTCTGTATACACTTGTGCACATACATGTGCAATTATATTTGCCTTCACATAGGGAAAAAAAATAATTGATGTAAAATTTCTAAAACTATTCCTTTTTTTGTGAAGAAGCACAAGAAACTGAACTTTCAAAGAATAATGTTGTATAAATGAAAAAAAATATATGATCATAGGAAATACCTTCCATATTCAGTGTTGTGGTTGATCATGTCACCACAAGTAAACATTCTGAAGAATGGGTAGAGACCTTGATTTTTAATGAAAAATAGAAATCCTAGATGCCCTGTGGGACATATCATATTTCCCAATGAATTCCAGAGAATGGCTCTTACTTTCTCCCTTTGTTTATCTTTCTCTTTGGCAGCTACTACGAAGGTACTTCATAACTGCCTAGGAGACGTCAGTCGCAGAGTTTTGCCTTACACCTGCTACATTAAATTGTTCCATTTTTGTTAAATTATTCAGCAGTGGAAGGATTATTTTGAGACGGCAGGACCACAGTTGCGTAGAATAAACACTCTTATTTTCTACGTTCCGTGCTATTTTCAAAGTACAGTGAGTTAAATTTGAGACTCAAATGACTCAACAGCTGGTAACAACCCATGGCTGCAAATCCACAGATGCCTCTGTTGTCATCTCCTCACACATGCACAGCACGGGCGAGGAAGCCCAGCCAGGGGGTTTGGAAGACAAGGCTCCCTGTGGAGGTGGGAGTGACAGAGGATACGGACGTGTGCAACACAGCTACACTGACAGCAGCTCCCAAGCCCTGGTTTGAAGCCCCTCTTTCTGATGGGGTTGGCATCCCAGCCTGGCCATCAGCTCCTGTGACAGCTGATGGCACTGGCACAGAGCCCTGGGATTGTCCCCATCCCCACTGGCACCTGGTGACAGCCCTGCGTGAAGTGTGGCACAGCCGGGGCACGAGAAGGTGACCCAGCCTAAATGGTCTGTCCATCCTCTGGCTCTGAGGATAATCAAGCATTTTGTTGCCTTTCCCCTGGACTGAGGAAAGGAATATTTTGCAAGTATTTCTGAGAAGGCTGGAAATTACTTATTAAAAGCTATTTCTCCCTGTTGAGAGTTTGTTTGCAGATTGACGAGTTCTTGCTGTACAATGGCCATATTCTGCTGATGCACAATCCAGCCTGCTTGTACTAACGGACAATGCACACGTTCACAAACAATGAATAATGGACATATTCAGAAATGGGGTCGGTAAATCCTTGAAAAAGATACAAGAAGAAGAGTCATCAGGACTCAGCAAGTTTGTCAGCAAGCTTGGGAAAGTAAGAAAAAAGTGAGTCATGGGTGGGCCAGACAACCACAGCAAGACGCGTGAAAAATTAGGTGATCCAATCAGCATTCTATTTTAGACATGTGAACAGCTAGGATTAACCAATCATGTAATACTGGACAGTAGAGATTTATTATAAATATAGTATTTTCAGGGATAATAAATTTGGCTTCACTGGATCACATTAATTATGGTGTGATGTCCCTGAACCTCCGCACCCTGCATCTCCCTAGTTTAAAATTTAAAAAAAGAACACACTCATAACATACATAAGTGTTTTTTTCTTCTTTTCTTTTAAAAAAAAATATTTCTTGCATATCTGAAATAAAACATTACATTATGCCAACACACCTGCATAACTTAATTTTTTATTCCCTCTCACACATCTTTCCTGCCTGCTTATCTTTACTGCAGCAGCCAGCATTGGAATGAACAGGTGATCACCTCTGCTGTGGGAAAGATTTGAAGCTTTTCTAACCCTGACCTAGGTCCTCTGAGTATGGACAGGCTACAGAGAGAAATGTCTCTGCAGCACTCTTAGAGGGGGTCAGAAGAAGCCCAAATCAGTGGCAAAAGGGGAACTGGCAAATGGTACTTGAAACCCTCAGACTGGCAGATCACCACCAGTAAAAAGGGAAGAGAGGATGAAAGAAATTCCTGATTTTTTTGAAAGCAAATGCTAGAACAAAAAATCAGGCCAGAAGAACTCCATACTACTACTATATGTGTACAGCATGACTTCCAGGCCTTTCAGTGCCAGTAGAAAAGGAAGTTTCAGACTCCCAAGCAAAGCTCCAGCACCTCAGGCAAAAATATCACTAGGCAAAGACAAGAAATGAGCTGCTATATGAGACTCCAGATCATTTTATTACAGAACTGCAGGGTGAAGCCAAATCACATATGAGGGCATTTAACAGCTGGAATAATTTCCAAATAGACTAATTAGAGACTGAATTATTAATGGTAAAATCTCTAATTGGCTCAAAGCAAGGTTACAGCAAGAAACCCACTTGACTTTGCAAAGAATAATGAATATTTGCAAGGCTAGTAAAATTACATGCTTCTCTAAGGAAATTGTTAGCAAATGGGGAAAAAAGCCATAAAGTCATCCTAAAGTGTATGTCACAAGACAAAACTGGCAGAGACCTGATAAGACTGAAGAAAACAGGTAAAAGAGTAAACAAGTGCAGAGATGATTTATTACATTCATTTGCAGTAAATTTGGAACGAAATAAGACAACGCAGAAGTCTCTCCCTGAAGGGCTGCCTTGTTAGGCATGCAGTAAAACCCCTAACTATTTCACTGAAATGTGTTCTCAGTACAAATTACAGACTTAGAAAAGGAAAACACATGGATGTGCAGCTGATGGACAGAGCTCTGATAAGGATTATAAAACGTCATTCTTTGTCAGTCTTTTAATACATTTACAAAGACAAGTGAGGTAGCTTTGGCCTTGGATAATTGTGTGCTGAGGCAAGTACCAGAACATGATATTGGAAGTGCCATTTTGTATTTCCAGCTGGGACAACAGACAGCAGTTCAGCAGGGAGGTGCACAAGCTAGAAAGGGGGAGGATGAAATTACTGCCAAAACACTGGATCATGCCATCAGGAGGCAGCCATCCCACTTTCCCCACAGCAGGCACTGATGAGGAGGAAAAGGGCTTTGAAGTATTTAGGTAAGAAGTTGGTCCTGCCCTCAAATTAGAAAATAATGCAAGTCATATGATATTTCAAAACAGCTGACTGAAATCAGCTGGGAAAACATCAGACTATCAGAGATTGTCTTTAAAAGATGATTTTATAAAGCAACACAGTAACAGAAGATGTGATGAGGTTGAGTTTTCATGACTGCAAACCTGAGATGCTGAAACAAGAAAATCCTGAGGATGAATTTGCTGGAGAGCAGGTAGAAAAACCTAGGGTTAGATGGATCAGCTTGCTCACTGATCATGATACAGGAAATATTCACAAACAACTTGATGGAGAACTGAAAGAAAGGATTCCTGGAGACCATGGAATTTGCCTTGGTGGAGTTACCAGTGTGCCGATTCATAGCATCTCAGCTCTCTGGAGCTGGAACTAAAGCTGACATTTGACCTTGACAATATTGGCTAAATTAGATGTCGAGGGAGTGAAGACACCAACCAAAAGAACTGGCAGGTTTGCCATGAAAATAAACCCAAACTAGTGAAATATTTGAATACCTTCAAAAGAACTGCTCAAAGCCAGAAAATGCGAACACCAATTCCTGGGAACTGATGAGGTGGCCACGCCTAGACTTAAAAATGCAAAGGCATAGTTTTGGTGCAAATAAATTTGCTTTGGTCAAAACACAATATATAAAATATCCCACATGCACTTCCTCAGGTAGATGTTTAACTGAATCCCTGTTAGACTAGGTACTTTGTGAGCATGAAAGCATCACGTTTGGCACAGGACTCTGACATTTGGAAGTAGTATTACAGATGCTCCTAAAGTTCCAGAAATTATTATAAAATTACAAAGTTACTGGTTAGAGCTTTTACTTGTGCACAGATTTTCAGTAATTTGCACAAAGAGAAAACACAAGAACCTGCAAGAGGATGTGCTTGGAGTCATGTATAATTTGAGTGTGACCCACTTCTGTAATAGAATTAAACAGTCTCAAGTAAGACAAGTAAAATGAACTAATCACAGTGAAATTTAAAAGCACAATTCCAAATGAAGAAACTATCAAAAAGGGAAACTCCCCCACCTTGCAGGTAAAATGATGCTGACAATACTCGAATGTAACAATAGTGAAATAGGAGGCTGTGCAACAGTACCAGCATGCAAAGTGAGATAAAAAGTACTAAACATAATTTACAGTATCATCTGGCTCTGTAGAAGATGAGGGACTGAAAAAAAATCCTGCTGTGGTCAGGCAAACACTGTTGTTCAAGAGAAGGAATCCAAGTATAAATTGTACAATAAATACCAAAAATTATGGAAAAGAGCTGTAGAAACCATAAGGGATCTGTGATTGCTGTTGATACAGATACATTTGGTCTAAACAGGAAAGATGAATTATTAATAATTTTTAGCTTGTTATAAAACATGCAGAATAGCAGTGTAAAACAGACTCTAAATCATAGTTTACTTGTCCTGGATTCCGGATGAGCTAAAAACCAAATAATGGCCTGCATTTCGTAAACGACTTGTTTTAGCAATTTGCTTGAGAAATTAGATCAAGCAAAGTAAAGCAAGTCCTTATGAGGCACTGCCACATGGGTTAGCAAGAGGACTGTTTGGTAAATATAATAAAGAACCAGAGGTCCAAGCAAGCCACGTCTGCTCTTATTAGATTATTATAGCACGCTTCTCAGTGCTCTGTTGAGATTTCCTGTTCAAAGAATTATGGGCAATAAGGGACAAACCCCATAGATATGTTTAGTTGGAAATGTTTAAGCATTGAAAAAGAGCTATTTGCCTAGAAATAAAACCAGAACAAATGCTGCAAACGTAGCCAAGAGAAGTGGTGTTGAAAATGGAAGGGAAGGTTAGATTTCAGTCTGATTCTATGGCTGCCAATTGAACACAGTCTCCTCTCAGCTGCAGTGAGGTCAGATGGCAGAAACCTTCCAAAGCAGTTTTCCCATTATTGGATCTGAGAAAAAGGCAAAAATAGGAGGCACTCTATCTCCATGCATTTTAAGAAACAGCACAGTAATATGTTGACAGCACTTTTGGCATGGCAGAAGCAAAGGCTATGTATTCAAACCCTGTCCAGCAATAAAAAGTTTAAATTAAAAGACTCATTGGCTGTAAAAGGAATGACCATGTAACACATGACACAGTCTGAAAACATTGATAGCTACTGATTTTTAGATTAGATGGCTCTAGTTGTGTATTTTATTAACTGACTGCTTCAGTTTGTAGATGTTACTTTATGCCCACTTGCTGTTAAAAGAAATCAGTTTAGCAGTTGCTACTGACTTGTGCAAAACAAGAAAGAGGGTAACCTTTGGGTAATACTGATCCACGTGTCTGCACTGAAGCAGAAAATAAGTTTGATCTCCTCCCAGCACATCTTTATTTATAATATTACACATCTTGACAGAAATTGGCAGATAAAATAATCTGGTGCCTCTCATTTAAATTAGTGTTGTGTTCCAACTGCTGGATCTGGTTATTATTTTGTCTATGCAAAGAGCATGCTACGATCAGATGGCTTCCCACTGCATAGGTACTTCCACTCTGTGTTCAAGTCAATTATAAACCTTTTGGTAAACAGTTTCAAGCAATTTGCTTTTTGTGGCATGCTGTCTTTTTCTTATTTTTCAAACCACATTTTTGTAGCTCTTCTGCAAACCTCTCCCACTCTTTCCACATCCTCCCTTAGCACTGACACCTCATTAGGATGTCCAGAAATAGTTTTGCTTAGCCCAGAGGTAACTCTACGTCATGGTCTCATTGCATAGTCCATATAAAATAACACATTTAGCAGCTGCATTGCACTGAAAGCTCCTGTGCAGCTGGATGGTCCCAGCACCCACGATTCCAGAGAGCTTTGCAGAGCCACTACCCTCTGAGAAGGAGCAGCTTGTTCCATGGGGATGACTGAGGCTGTTCTCAATTCTGTGGCCTTGGCTCCATCTCCACTGAAATGTGTGCTGTTTGAGCACCCCAAATATGGCTTTGTAAGCTGTGAGTGACCCATTCCACTACACACAGTTAAAACTGAATCTTTTTTTTTTCACCTGGAAACTTTATCAGTCATCTTTCAAATCACTCACAAATAACCTGGAGCTAACAGATAATTTCTGCAGCTGCACTGGAAACCAACCCATGTATAATAATAATTTCTGAATAGTAAACAAGACATAGCTAGTTTCTAATAAATGTAAGTTTTCTGTACTTATTTAGTATATTCTTAATGTTTTAATCTGAATGTTTGGCTGTAGTAAGTTAAATACCACACAGATATCTGAGCAGATTAGAACAAAATGGCCCCTGTGCAAATTAGGCTTTTAAATAAATAAGAAACACCAAGCTCATCTGGCAAGCATTGCTTATAATGTTTTGACACCCACAACAAACCAGACATCCCCATGAAGACCAGTGTGTGCTTGCACAAGGTCCTAGCAGATTTCAAATGTGTTTGTGGGCACAGAGAGAAATGATGTCTAATGTCACCAGCACACCACTAGAACATAAATACTTGTTACTCCAGCACTTAACTCCTCTTCTGGGACTACAGAATCTCTCCTCTATGTCACACACTGATCTGTGTCACACCACAGTACAGATAAACAGATGATAAAATGCACAGAAGTGATGATCTGCCCGGAGGGCAGAAACCCAGCCAAACAAAAATCAGCAGCAGAGAAAAGAAGAGAGAACAGAAGTAGTGGTGTTCACTTTGAGGCATTCACCCAGAGCTGTGTTTGGGACTTGACTTTCACACCCTTCATTTCAAATAACTGTGCCTTGAAATTTGCTGCTAACAGAAATTTTGATGGCATCTGTAGTAAGGAAGGCTGGTACATTACATGGGGAATGCTGGATGACCTTCAGGTCTGTTGTAGTAGGAATGGGAAGAAGTTCAAAAGCACAGTGTCAGGGCATGGACCTGGGGATTAATAAACCAAACCTCTGTTGTAAATTGGGAGAGCATCAGTAGGAAAGTACAAAGGTGGAAAAAGGTCTGCATGTGTCACCCAACCGCAGGATGACTGTGGGTCTCCAATGTAATGCAGCATGAAAAAAAGGAAATACAACCACAAAATACTTCAGGCAAGGAATCACCAGCAGGGGAAGGAAACCATCACAACACTTATACAAGGCATTGATTAGACCCTGTTAGGGAATGGTCCTTCTCATCCGTGTTTGAGAAAGGCAAGTACAAACAGGAACAAGTGGAAGAAAAGGCTGCTAGATTGATAATTGTTCTTACAGAGAGAAGTCTACAAGAAAGTGTATGTAAAGTGGGAAAAGGAACACAGAGAATGCTCTTCATAGGTACAGCAAAGAAAGAGAAATATAAACTAAAGGTTACATTTGATTCATGAGCAACTGATGAGTAATAAATATAGATTATAACTCTCAGCACAGTTTCTAGGTATCAAAGTGTCCCACTGTGGAATTGGATAGCAGTGGGAATAACATCTGCATAATCCTTGGATTTTTATTACTGAGCTTGCTAAGTGACAACGTTACATCCAACAGGGGAGTACTGCACTAAAACACTCAGATTACCCTTTGTACTACCATGACTTACAGACACTCCAGACAAGTTTTGTGATGGAAGTTAAAGTATCACTGTGTGGTCTTTGATATGCACCAGAAGGAGCTCAGAATGAAACCAAGTCCAGATCAGGCAAAACTACTCTGAAAACATATTTTCAGTGACTTAGAAAAGGAGGGACATGTGGAAAGAGGCAACATGAAAACAACAAGAAAAATGCATTTCTTCAAAAAGCACCATCCTTACCTCCCATGAGGAAGAGAAGCCCTGCCACATACTGCATAAGGCCTCGGTCCCAACAGCAACCCAGGACACCGATAATCCACCCAAAGAGGATGATGGCCACGGCCATGCCCATGAAACCAGCGGTCATCCTGCGCAGATCTGCAGTGGGGAAGACACAAAAACAACATCAGTGGGAACAGTGATAAATCAGCACCATCAGGGCTTCATAACAGTCTTAATCCAAAATGCTACTGATCAGCAAGGACTTCAGCGTGTGTTGGTATGGGATGATTTAAGTAAGGTGATTCAGAGCGAGGACAAACCATAAATTAAATCACTAGCTTGGGTTGGGGAGAGAGAGCAGCTGACTGTTTTAGCACACAATGAAGCTCAGTGCAGATGCACTCAAGTGACTTGTGACAGCTTGCTCAGGAGCTAGAAGTTGTAAAATGGCCTCAGTGCAATGCAGTGTCTAATAACTCCAGTCTCTGGGCACTAGCACAACATCTGTTTACATCTTGCCTTCTCATCTCTGTCCATTACTCCCCAGCATCCAAAGGATGTCCCTGCTCCAGCTGATCAGCAAAGCAATTGCCATGCTTTGTTCCAGCAAACACATGACAGAGCATGCACCTCAATTGTCACCCCACGTGTCACTGAGCCCCTCTGGCCGCAGCTTCCCACGTGTAAGTTGGGCCATGGCACCCAGGGGTGGTAGGAGTGGAACATGGTTCCTCCAGAGCAGCAGGGCACACAGATACTCTGGTGTCAGACGTCATTAAATGCACTCCAGATACACAGCTGGGACAGAGGACACATCCTGTCCTGTCCTCTCCTGTCCCCAGATGGTGACCTTGCCAGATGATTTTTGGTGAGGATGTTTTTGACTGCTCCAGGGAGCACTAAGAGTAGGAGGAGGGCAGGGCACTGGAGAAAAACATTTTTGCTCTTCAACGGGGGACTGAGTACATCTGATGTGGGTGACAGGGGCTGGCCTGCGTTTATTTCATAAATAAAGGAAAGGAAAAGGGCCTCCAAATCTTAATACTTAAAGGAAAACTTAAATAAAGGCCTGGCTATGTTGCACATTTGCCTTCTGCAAAAAGGATGGGACTATGGGACTGCTGGGAACGCTCCTCCTGCATGTGCTGGGAAAAAAAATTCTTCACAGTTGGTTTGGATGTGAAATCTGGGCAGTGAGACCACGTGGCAACTGAAAGACCAAGGACTATGTGAGCTAAAGAGCATCTTCACACCCTCAGATAATGAAACAGATTGGGGCATCTTCACTAACATTTGATTATTCCCTGTCCCCCCTTCACGCCCACATAAAAAGTTTAAACACTGATATATCAAGAGTATATGAGCAAAGAAAATTCCAGCCAAGTCAACTCTGTAAACATTTGTTTCCTTCTTGAGACTTCTTTTTTTTTTGCACAGCAATGATTTTACTTTTTTTTTTTTCCCCTCAAGAAACAGAATGCTTATGACAGAGAAGGAAGATTTGAAAACTGTGAATCATGCACCAGTCTCTATAGCAGCTTTTCTCTTTGGCTGGCCTTTGACTATGTCTCAGTTTCTGTTATTTTTTATGCTTTTCCCACAGTAGATAAAAAGACCAGCAATACCCACAACACAGATTCAATGAATTCTGTGAAGAGGTAAATTACCATCATCAGGGGTTTATAAAACTTCAGTTCCAAAATGCTAAGTGTCTACAAAGGCTATCAGGGTGCTAGGACAGAGGGACTTGAAGGTAGTTTACTCAGTTCAATGTTTATTATAGCACTTTTTATGCAAGATCAAGTTGCAGAACACAACCTCTTCGTTGAAGCTGTAACTCTTTCCTGTGGATTATCACTTATTTTCCAAGGAGTCTCTCTGACAGCATAAAGATAACCAGGTCTTCAGCTCACCAGTAACCAGGCTCTTTTAACAAGATACACATCTTAAAAGTACTTTTGTCTTAGGTTTTGTGACTGTCCCACCACATTTTAATATGTTCAAGGAGCTCTTGTACAAGAAAAAAAAAGCGCATTTCCTGCAGAAATTTGTACTTCCCCCAGGCAGTGTCTCTGTTCCTTGGGAATTTCTCAGAGTGCTTTCCAAAACAAGCAGTAAGTGTTAGAAAGCATTTTTGATGGCCAAGTGTCTTCCTACTTTTTCAGTCCATAAGACCCTGGGCTCAATTTGAAAATGAAAACATAAAATCTTTACTGTTTCCTGCATCATCTTCCATAACAGCACAGCACATCTCTCCAAGGTGCTGCACAGCTCTTAGTGTCAGCCCTACAAACCCCTTGCAATTTATCTTGTGAGTGCTGACTCTAAGTAACACCATTTGCCTGTCCAAATGGAAACAACCTGCCTCTAATGAGCTTAAATAGCTTTATTCAGGTGCAACATGTCCAGAACCCCTCAAATCTACCCCAATGGATAAAACTGGCTGATGGACCCAGTTTCCATGGACCCAGAGTGGATCACAAGTGGATCACATCAACATGTATGCCAGACTTAGGAATGGTGTTTATCTCTATGAATTTTGCCATTAAACAGAAAACTTAAAGGAGCAGGACCGAGATTTGTAGGCCAAATTTGACATTTGTTTCCCTCAACATCTTTTGCTGATCAAGCCTGAAATTCCCTTCCTAACACAACAAAATCCAAATAGAACTTCTTTGTGAACTCTTAGTTCTTACAGGTTCAGTGAGCTTAGTTTAAGATTGCCACTGCTTGGGCCAGTTGCAAATCTGCTCTTCACAAGTCTATCCACTAGAGATTATCTGAAACAAATAAAATATAAACTTTCTTTTCTATTTAAAACTATTTGGCTTTTGTCCTGCCATAAGATCTCTTGAGAGGAGCCCTTGGAAATGGCAGTGTTGGGAAAGGGGGTTGTAAATTTGGTTTCAATAACAGCCTGCTTGTCTAACAGGATCCACCTGGCACTCCTCACCTGTCAGTGCCCACATGAAGCTGAGGTCAGTGCTGGGATCAACTCTACTCAAAGTGATTCTTTTGTGGAAAAGTACTTAATGGATGTAAATGAATCATCACCCTCAGGCTATTTAGAGGAATAGGAGCCTATATTCCCCAGACTCAATCCCTATTAATGGGGCTGTTTATGATTATTGTTTGTTGGTGTGGTGCTTGACATGGAAAGGACAGAAGAAAAGCAAAGATTTGCATTGTGTACTCGAGGCAATATCTAAATTCGTTCTGCTAATTTAGGATGGAGGGATGACATATAAATAAACAATAGCTCATCAGTACAAATTGATGGGGTTTTGTCTGAGTTTGATTGGCACTGATAAATCTCTTCCTGAATGCATCCTGCAAAGGTAAAAAGGGTCATGCTGTCATGTAACACCACTTTATGACGTTTGAGCACATTCTGGGTTTGGTTTATTTTTCTGAAATTGCTTTTATTTATTTTTAGATTATGAAATTAATAGTTCTCTGCATTCTTTCTGTTTTTGAAAACCTCTCTGAGTAATAGGATCTCAGGGTCATGGCATGACAACACCAATCTACTGAAGGAGTGACTATGCCAGCAAAATTCATTGTTGAATCTTATGCAGCCAAATGGGAGCTGCAACAGCAAACAAACTTATCTCAGAGCATTCATGAGCACTGCTTAGCTGGTCCTGCAGCTGATCCTCTCCTGGGTTCCCATCCCAAGTCCTCACATGCTGTAGCAAAGTGCACAGATTGCAGGGACACTGAATTCCCCTTCATCACCATCTAGCAAACCAAACCTTTAGAAATGTAGCTACAAGGTGAAAGTAAGGAATGTATTGCATTGCTTATTCCAAAAGCTAAAATACAGAAGTTAATTTTTAATGCTTGGCCTATATGACCGCTAGTTTCAATTATTTACTAAAGGGACATAGATACCAACATCACTTGGGGGTGAAAACACAATATTATCTTTTCACACATTTTTTAGAAACACCTTCTTCATCCCTTTTTCTTTTTAATGTTGACTAAAAGCTATGAGTGAATTATCTTCTCTTTGGGAGACTTTTCATATCCAGCACTGCTACAGGTAAAAGGCAGGGAACTCAACCCTGACTCAAAAGCAACGTGGATCATCAAGAAAGAATACAGGTATCATTTTCATGTAGGCTGGGAACAACAAACTCCTTGACTGATAACGTTGGAGAAGGGACAAAGAATGGAGTAATCCAAGTCCCATGATGGAAGCTGAAATGATAAATTTGAAAGTCACAAGGTTTGTGAATCATGATGAAAAGAGACACATTAGCATTTTAGACAATGTCCTTAAAATATAGACAGATTCTCATAAACCAACATGCATTTCTTTAAAGCATTTTTGTTTTCTGCTGAGCATATTAAGTCTATAGGTTTCCTGAAGATAAAGAAAGGCAGAAAAGCTGATTGAGAGTAATTTATTTCCAAGCAACATTTGATGGAAGGTTCTCTGTCAGTTTGCAAATGCCCCTGCCCTTCCTTTCACCCTGATATCTGTCCATCTGTATTTGTTATGAGCAATAAGGTAATTCATGCTGGTTATCACATTGTGGAAGAAGTTTCACACCCCAGCAGCTGCAAACATATCATGTTCTGATTCAGTTTTGCTTTTTTAAAATTTCAATATGCCTTTTTGACTTCTGAAGTTCCATTCTCTTCCTTGAAACTGCAAGTCATCTTTCTAAAGGGCTCAGCCTTCCTGTTGATATCTATCTTCCTTTCCACAGAATTTAATAATATCTCCTAAAAGCTAGAGACTGCTTTCCTCACCACACATACAGGAAGCGCTGGATCAGACTCTTCTGAAAGATGGGGAAACCAAGTCAAGAATACTCAGCACACTCCCAGCTACATGAAAAGTTTGTGGAGACTGTATAAATAAATCTGTATTACCAGGATTTCTGGACAGACCTTGAACCACACAGCACAGCTTTTGCTTTCAGAACTGCTTGTTCTCAAGTGTTTGTCAGCAAATCAAACTACAGTGTTTGTTATCAGACCCTCAGAAAGTGCAATATTGCTGCAAGTAGTATTTCAGATAGTCCATCCTCCATGTCCTCCTTCCTTCTCCCATTAGAGAAAGCTCTGCAGGGACTAAGCACCCTGAAGTCTATATCTAGAATAGCTTAGAAGACATTCTGGGTATATCACAGTTCTTTCCTGAGGTGTTCCAAAAAATGGGAAAATCGAAAAGGAACTCACAAATGCATTTCTGTGCCTGTCTAGGAACAGATGTCAGAATATAGTAACATCACAAGTAGAAGTAGACTGGGATAGTGTAATTCTTTAGCATAATCCTTCACTGCACGCCACTGTGATCTATACCCTCCTGTACTACATTCCCTCTGATTTGTCTTTACCGGGGATCGAGAACATTTGTACTTGAAAAGAGTCAAAATCACTCCTTTTTCTTTCTTTTCCAAACATATGTATTGGAAATTGTTCAAGAACTGCACACAGCCCTAGAGCACAATTTTCCAGATTTCACTGAGCTTTGTTTAAATTACTTCTCTTATAAAGAATCAGCAGCACAGAGGTATCTTTCTCCAACATAATCCCTTCTCTTATCTCACCCTGAAACTTCAGCAGGGGCAAGATAGAATTGGACAGACATGTCTTTTATTGAATGTCAGCCCAGCAGCTCCCAGGTACAATGAACCAGGGAGTGTTAATGCAGGTGATTTTGAGTAGCATTTTCTGTCTCTCACTATTCTCTCTGCAGAGCTTAAAACTGTATTTTGGATGAGGTTGGCAAATAGAGGGTGAGGGTTTTAATCTTTTCTTTGCACTTCAGGTATGAAGAGATAAGAAAAGAAATATGTATTAGCCTACCTGAGACTGTTAAAATCTCTGAGTGCCTTTCACTGAATCATGTGGTAACCCAGTCCTCAGTTTAAAGATTACTCTAATGCAATCTCAATGAGCACAACCCACTTCAACCAAAGTAACAGCAGATTACATTTACATGTAAGTATCTGCACCAGAGAGACTCAGAAACATCACATCACAAACATGCACTAAAACACAGCTCTCTCAAAGCTGAAAGAAAGAACAGCAGAAGACCCTCAAAAAAGGGAAAGCAGCTCTGTCAAGGGTCTAGTGAGCCTTCATATCTCAAGAAGTTATAAATGGCCTTTATAATACACATGTATAAATTCTCCTAAACAACAAAATCCCAACACCCTCTGTTTGACTAGAGATTGTTATTTGTGTGATAAGTTGTTTGATTGCCAGCAATGTCTGGACCCATCTACATGGGAAAGCTGATGGGAAGCTTTGCAAGCTGGCTGTGGTCTGTGCTAGTTAACATGTCCCTGAGGATGAGGTGTATGGAGAGTGGACATCATGAAATTGATTTATTCTTGTCAGAACGGGCCATCTATATGGATTTTCTGCATCAAAGTTCTTAAGTGTTCTTACAGTTATTTAAAACAGAAACAACCACAAAAGGAAGGTGCCAGCTATGAACTGCTGGCACTTGAGTCTGCCTTCCTCCATCAGAAATCCCACAGTTTCAGAGCCAGGTGAATAGTTCATCAAGGGAGGGGTGAAGTCATGTCTTCTATAAAGGCTGACACCTTCAGAGGTTTATGCTGGCAAATAGCAAACCCCACATGACTCTGCATTTTCTGATCTCTGGTGAACTGTCATAAAACACCAGAGGAAAGGGGAACTCCCAGACCAGGTCACATACTGGTGTTACTGTCTGAAAGCAATTCCTCCACTATTTGGGGAAAATTACAGGGACCTAAGAAATTCTGCAGTGGCCTAAGGCACTATCTGGAGCTGAAATAACAAGTTGTGGTTTTATTCTTGCCTTTCCCTCATGTGGAGCAGAGAAGAGGCAAAAGAAAACCCCCAGATGGTAAGGGAGGGATTTAAGAGGGAGGGAGGGATTTAAGACGGAGGCTTGTTTAAGTACAGCACAGAAAGGGGTGAGAAGAAGTGTCTCATGAGGGTGAATAGATTGATTTGTCTTCAAAAGACTTTATGATATGGATATCAGAGTTCAATGCACAAAGGGGACATTTGTACAGCAGGAATTTAACACATCTGAAGCAGTTCCACTGTAGAAGGTGCAAGACTGATGTTCTGGGAGAAGGATGGCTGTGAATACCATCCCATAGAGTGTTTCAGCCTTTTGCTCCAATCCTACTTTCCCTTAGCCTCAAAAAGCAACTTTGACCAGAGAAGGAAAAGGGTATTTTTGGTGTCTGTTGTGTTGCTACTCAGCTCTGAGTGACAGCAGGGTAGGAAGAAAAGCTTTGCCCATACAACCTGGGATTTCTGGCCCAATCTAGTGGGCCAGAGTAACTAAGCCTATGCCAAAGCATCATTCAACTCAACTTTAGTCTGTCATGCCCCATTCTACCTTTCCTACTCCGCACCATTCCCTCTCCTCTGGTTCTGGTGAGATTTTATCAGAAAGTACCTGAAGCTGATCATTTACATTTCTTCAGCAATGTTCAAGAGCTGATCTTGGAGAGTCTTTCTCTCTCTCCAGATTTACTATCCTTGATTTCAGCTCTCCAATATATGATCATCTAGGAATATTTCCCAGCTTTGGTCCCAGCAGAGTACACTTGTAATTTGCCCAGTCAACCCTTTCATCCCACTTTTCCCTCTCTCCACAGAAACAGGGAAGTCTGAGGCACCTGCAATTTTGGCCACTCTTCTTCATATTCATAACTTTAATCCTTCCTGCTCCTGCTAGGTGAGGCCACACAAAGCAAACATTTCTCAGTTGTGACCAAGCTAAGAAGCTTTTCATTACACAGCTTCCATGGATTATGCAGGTGTTGAAAAATCTGAGGCATTTGAAGTAGGGTTCTGCTCAATTTCAGTGAGGACTTTGTGATTTTACGACATCAAAGCTCTGCCTTTTTCATTTTTCTTCTATCCTGTACTTTTTCAAAACTCAGGTAATACACACTTCTTTATGCTGGTCATCTCTTACTGGAAGTGACTTCTACCGGGAGCCAGCACAGCACAATATGATCTTGATGGGGAGGAAGGACAGCACAGTCCCTCAGCATCAGATTAGCGTGACCAGAGAGATCCTTCCTGGAGAATGTGGGGTGCCATCTCCCTGCTCCCAGCACCTTCACCCCACTGGGGGTGGTGGGAGAGGCCAGGTAGAAAGCCCATTTCCAAATGGAAGTTTCCCTGTGTTCTCCAATGGTCTGGAAGAAATCTGTGATGGGCTCTGGGTTCAGGGCACAGGTGACTCCCTTCACTGTAAAGTGCTGGTGAGAAGTGCTGCTCTGACGCTGAATTCTCCATGTATGCCTCCACAAGGCACAGTGCACAGGAGGCAGTGCAGAGCAGGGCACCAGGCCAGCTTCACCCCTCAGCTCTGCTGCCAGGCTCTCACAGGAAACTAGAGACACCTTGGGGGCAGGGAACTGAGATCAGTGAAGAGCCCTGTGAGCTCTGCTTTCCCTGAAATCAGGGGGAGGATTGAGTGCTCTAAAACTTTCCTCTGAAAATCAGATTTTCTCCTGTCTCCCAGGAGGGCCATGGAAGACAGTTTATCACTTTTTCTATATAGGCATTCAGTATTCTATATCATCATATCAGTAATGATATACAGTAACATTTGTATGAAAATAATCTGGACAAAGAAAGCCCTATTCTATATATTAGTTACTTTATTATTTATTTTACAGAACTGCCCTTATCTGTGAGCAGACTCTGCCCTGTTACAGTCTGCTTTTTATATGCTGGTCACCATCAGAGTATCAACATATCCACTAATCACATGGAATTTTATTAAGATTTAATCTTCAGTTATTATCTCTTGAACTACTTCTTGCAAAGGTGGATAAAGCTCATCAGGGCCAGAAAGAAGCAGAAGAAAAACCAGAACAACTTCTTTTCTTTCAGTGAGGAAAGAAGAGTGAACAAAAATAGATGGATATTTGAAGAGTGATGAGAAAAATTAAAGAAAACCTTAAAAATGAGAAATGGAGTGTGACAAGAAGCAAAAACCATATTTCTATGTAGAACTCCAGTATCAGACAGTGTTAAGTGCTTTTTGTAAAAAGCAGATTACCTTAAGCTTCTCCCAAAGATAAATGAAGTTGGAGATGTGCAGCAATGGAGCAGAGGAGGAGGAGGAGGGGTAATACAGAAAGAGAGAGACTTGGCAACAGCACCTTTGTTTTATTTATTTCTCTCTGCATTTCACTTCCCTCCTCTGCTGCCTGTCCCAGCACCAAAGCTTTGCTCACAATCCGGAGCAACTAAAATATTATGCTAAAAGGTTTTCCTTTCTTTTCATCCCCTGCCCCAAACACTGCACAAGCCTGAGCACAATCCCAGCACAAAGCATTCAGAGCAGCACACCTAATAAATGGCCAGCATGAAAGAGGTTGGTGGTGGAGGGATGGTATCTCTGTTTTATCAGTGCCCCAGCCCTCTGCTCAAACACGCTCATTCCACAGATCCCAGCATTAAACATTTTCATTCAGGAGCTCTGAAAGATGTATTCTTGTTTTTAAAAAGACTATTTAATGCAAGTGAGGCTGGGCTGAGGTGTAGGAAGAAAGGAAGGAGGATGGAAGAGAAAGAGGGAAGAAGTAGAAAAAGACAGAGCTGTGAAAAAACACTGTCCCTTATGGAGAAATTTTGATTTTGAAGTTTACTCTTCTATTAACATTTAAATTGAAAGGCGTTTCTTCCTAGCTCCACATATGAAACCAGAAAATCTGCATTTAAATAGATACCATTTAAATGTGGAGAAAAATATATATCAGCATTGAATGCTTTCCCATTTGTCTGAAAAGAACTTCTCTTATAGATGATTATTAATTTTTTTCTTTTTTCTTTGTGTGTGCTAAAAAGAGAAATTGGAAGTACATTAAAATTCTGCTTGGCACAAGGAAGAGGTGGGGGATGGCTGCTTGTTTGACCAAACCCCTGATTCTGAGCTCAGATTTTCTCCAGGAGAGCTGCTGGGGCCTGCAGGAGCAGTCCAGCCTGCTACCAGGGTCAGAGGGGTCTGTCCTGCCTGCTCCTGGGGACATGGCACCCATGAACACAGGGCCCCAACTCCCACCACAATGCTCATCTCACTGGGGTTCCCATTCCCAGCTGCAGAATCAAACTTTCTGCAGGTTTCTTAGAACCTCTCTGGCTTCAGGCACCATCTAGGAAACAGGGACATGGCACCCATGAACACAGGGCTCCAACTCCCACCACAATGCCCACCCTACTGGGGAGGTCACCAGGTCCCCATTCCCAGCTGCAGAATCAAATTTTCTGCAGGTTTGTTAGAACCTCTCTGGCTTCAGGACACTATCTAGGAAACAGGGACACACACACCTCCTCAAAAACCACACAAAGGCTTTCTGTGTCTCAGTTCTCAAACCAGAAAAATCTCACCTCAGCAGGTCATTTTGAAGATTAATACATTAAAGATTGCCAGCTAGGTTCTCTGCAGTGGTAGCCCCAGAAGCCCTGAAAAGGCCTTGGACAGATAAAAATGGCAGTATGGGAATATTTTCAATGGTGATTTGGAACTCATTCTCATTAAATCAAAAAAAAGCACAAATATGTAAATAAGCAAAACAGTAGCTCTCACCTAAATACAGACATCTGTAAACCTGGGGAGGGCAACTGGAAATCATGACTCTTATGGGACCAAGCTGGTACCATGGAACAAAGAATCCACAATTACCCACTTTGACACTGGGTTTTCATCAGACCCAATTTTTGCAGTATGATCTTGTTTCTAGTCATTGGATTGGTGAAAATAAACACCTGCTGACACTCAACACTCAAATGAATTTGTCCAACTTGCCCCCTTTGCCTCTCCATCTCCGTCTCTCAGCTTGCTGGAATCTCACAAAAACCAGCCTTATTCTTCATGGACTCCAGCTGATTTTTCTCCTATGCAGATGGCAACCACTTTCTGAAAATATATATGTGACAAGAAGAAATGTTTAGTAGAAAAGGCAGGTGCCTGGAAAACGGGTTCCCATTTGTCCTTCCCTGCCCCTCTCCAAAACCCAATAATTTCTGTGTTAATAAGCTCACTGACTATAATGTGGCACTAACCTTTCACAACTGATGCCAGTGACATTTTGACAGTTCCACATATGGGCCTGCCAAAAGCAGAAGGAAAATAAATTTGCAATTTGGTAAAAAAGCTGGGTAAGAAGCCAGAGCAGCTTGGGGGAAGGAGAAGAAAACCACCAAAGAGCCAAACAAAAGCCCACTGCACAGATGTTACACACAGCAAAAAGGAAAAGCACATCCACAGCTGGAGTACCCCAGCAAATATGTGCTTGGAAAAAAAGCCTTAGGCACCTATGAAGCCTAGTCTAGCTTGAGATGCCTCCCAATAAATTCTTCTCATGTGGCAAATTTAGAAGTCTTTCCTAGCAGAAGGGAAATGGGACACAGCCTTCAATCTGTACACACTATCTGGTTAACATCAGATATCACAGGACTCAGCAGCTGCTCTAACAAGGAATCTTCAATATTTCCACTGATGTGATCAGCTGTAGGGAAACAAGTATTTTCTAACACTGTTTTGTGGTGTGTCGTTGAATTTACTTTTCAAAGTATCACTGCACAAATCACTGACAATTCACAGATTGAGTCAGATACTTGGTGCCTGTACCACAACCCATCTTCTTCAAATGACATATATCAAATCTCATAACATTTGGCTAAAAAAAATAAGTTCCAGAAAGAGGTCCAGTCATCATGTGAAAGAAAGAAAAATGTTGCACTTAGCAGTTTGTTCAGGTGGTTAATTAACCCCCAGTTAGGAGAGCCAATCTTTCAGCTGAACAGTTTCTGCTGCCAGGAAGTTACTGATAGGAGGTGAGATAAGTGGTGCAGTAATCAGTCCACTTCCATCCGATTCCCATTTCAGCAACACTGAAATAACTTTTCTCCTGAAATTAGAGCACTGGCTTTTATGATGGCGGACTGATACCCTTGGTGGAAAATGTGAAGGTGTGTTTGCTGTATTTGTGTATGTAAATAGTCATGTGTTGTAATGGTATAGCTGATGTACGTGGCTAACCAGAGATGCAAAATTACCACTAAAAGATAACAGTTCATTGAATTTTCTTTAGGACAATGTGGGTCTTCTTGGAACACCAGTCAGAGAGGCATCACAAGGGTCTAGACAAGCATACTGCAGCTTGCAACTGAGAGGAAATGGAGCGTGTTCTTTCCATATTCAGAAACACAGAGCCAAATGTGGAGCCCAAAGGAGCTCTAGAAAACCTTAAAATACTCCTGAAGCAAGAACAATGGGATCCACTGGGCAGCTGGTGGAGTGGGCTGACACTGAAAGCACAACTTCAAAAAGCTGAGTCTTTGCTGAGGACAGTAAACCTGATGAAAATGTCAGATAGACTCTTTTCAAAACATTTTCCCTAAAGCATTTTTGTGTTGAAGAAATAACTGCAGGACAGCTGCTGAACCACTGTATTAACCATGCTCATGGGGAATGTGAACTCTAAGACCTTTTCCAAGTAATGTCACTTGATAGGCAGGGGACTGTGGCCAAGGCTGGAGCACACGTGGGAGTTTGATGTGGCTGCAGGACACAGGTGACTGCTCCCAGAGTGTCATTTGTGTGGGGTTATACCTGATGGAATTGGGAGGATGATGGAGGTCAGGAGTGCAGAGTGGCCAGCAGTTGTGACAGAGAGCATGCTGGATTTCACTATAGTGAGCTTGATTTGAAGCCATTTACCTGTCAGACTTTGGGAAACAGCATGGAGCTGCTTCCAAAGCCAGTATGCACAGCTCTGACTGATTCTGGCAACACATTCCTTCACCTAAAATAGATGGTAGGATCCAGCTTGGCATGTGAGACCATCTAGCCTCTTCAAATAAAAAAAAAGTGGGAACTTAGTCATTATTTGGCCACAGCACTGCAAGCAGGTAGGGTTTCCACCCATGGCATGGGACAGAGTGACCCCTTAGCTTGTTCTAGCAAGCTGTAGCTGCTTAGCCAAAGCTTTTTCCTAAAGTCAGCTTGTTTTCAGTTTTGCAGAGGGCCTCCCTGTCCCAGCACCCAGTTCCCACTCCCCAGAGAGCCCTCTGGGGGCTCATTTCCTTCCCTGACTTCCCATGCTGCTATTCATGCTTTTTTCAGGAAGACTTGTCCTTGCACAGGCTTCCCTGATGGCAGCAGCACTGGAGGCACTGGTGAGCAGCAGATTTTTCTTGGGCTCATATCAGCAGTCCTGCTGCTGCTATAATTTCACAAGCCCACATCAAACTGGGACAAGTGTGGGAGATTTTCTGAGAAATGACCTCATGCTAATGGAAATTGTCCAGTCTAAACAGCCTCCATGCACTGACTGACAGGGTAGGAGACTGAACAATCTTGGAGCAGTGTGTGGTCTCACAGGACCTGTTACCTTTTCATGGAAAGCACCCCTTGATCTTTGCTAAGGAGAACAGCGAGTGCTGCTAATGCTGCAGAGTCCTGCAGGCAGCCCTCTGACTCAGTCTGACTGAGTGGTGTGAGACCATGGGATGTGGATTAAGGTCTCTGAAGGGACTGATATTTGCATGGCAAACAGAATGGAAGGGCCCAAATTCCTGAGGATACCAGTATATATTCTAGCAAATTATCTAAGATCACCTAAGCCCAGCAAACAATTCCTTCACAACACCACCAACAGACCCTGGTTTCTTCACAAACCATGTATTTTTCAACTATTATCCTGAATGGTGGATTATTGTTGTTGTCATATGCTCAACACTGTCACAGACATATTCTGTGAAAAATCCATTCCTTAGGATTTTTTCTCCTGAGAAGCTGAGAGGCCTCAGAAACAAAATGTAAACAATGGTTATCTGCTGCTGTGGAATGCAACAGGTGCATCTGTGATTGGTCTCATGTGGTTGTTTCTAATTAATGGCCAATCACAGTCAGCTGGCTCAGACTCTCTGAGAGTCACGAGCTTTTCTCATAATTCCATTCCACTTTCTTTTCCTTTCAAGCCTTCTGATGAAATCCTTTCTTCTATTCCTTTAGTATAGTTCTAATATAATATATAGCATAAAAAAATAAATCAGTCTTCTAAAACATGGAGTCAACATTCTCATCTCTTCCCTCATCCCGGGACCCCTGTGAACCTCCACACAACACTCCCCAAACCAGAAGTCCCTGTGCACCTGTGACCTGAAGTCTGCAGAATGCACAGCAACGTGAGGACAAACGTGACCATCCCCCATCTATCTCATCAATCAGCCAGGAGCAGGGCTGATTATGTGTTTGGAGACAGGCAAGAGGAGAGACAGGGAGAGTGGTGACAGTTATAAATGTTTTGCCACCTGAATGTGACATTAATGTATGTATGCAGTGTGCTCACGACATCAGGTATTTGTGCACAACCCTAATAAATACCATGTTTGACAGCACTTTCACAAAACCACTCAATGAGCTAGAAGAACATGCCATGAGACAGTTCTAGTTTTACTGTGAAAAAAAGAAATACCCCTGTATTAGTCAGATCCTTGACTAAGTGGAAATCTAGAGCAATTCCAATGAGCTCCACATAAAGTTTAATTACTCAAAACCATATTGAAATGACCAGATAGATAAGTGATAAAAACCTGCTCCATAAAACACATTTAATTTCTATTCTCCAGAAGAGAGCCTTAGGAAGCTTCTGAGCTAGAAGGACCAATGTAGGATGCATGGCATTGCAATGTCTCCAACTCAGGGACTCTTTTTTTTGGGAGAAGCCACAGCCTGTCTCTTTCACTGGATGATGATCTGGTGGCTGCACTCCAAAGTCAGAAATTCATCATACTATATGACTTGCCTCATAAGTTCACCCTAAAGGCCAAGTCTGTGATTCTGATGTAGATCAGGGAGGTTTTTAACACAAGTTGGAAGCTGACTGGAAAACTACCCCGGCAATTTCCTCACACTGCCCAGGAGCTGTGGTGCTGCATGTGGACACATGTGGGCCTGACTGGGTGCTGTCCTCTCTGAGGCACAGCCTCACCTCTCCTTGTTAGCAGAGAACCCCAAAAGCAGTGACACATGTCTGTGCAGTGACCTGCTTGATTCTGCCTTTCTATTGTTTTTGAGATGTCACAAAAGAGGGAGAGTCAAGTATCACTTAAAAATGTTGATATACTCCATATAAAAAAATCCGAAAGTTCTCATAGGAACATTTTCTTATAATAAAGCTTCTGACTTTTCATTTCAAACAGCCTTTTTTAAAATTGCACTTACATTTAAAAGAAAAAAGATTCAAAAGTGTTAAGACAATCAAAGCAGCTCAATTCAGCCAAAACTCTATTGGCTGCTCCAAAATAAACTGTTGTTCATTTTGCTGAAAAACTTTTAAAAGCCACCTGCAGCCCTGCCACCACGCTGTTTTATTCACTTTGCCTTTCCAGCCAGAAAGCCTTTTCATTTCAATAGCCCTGTCCATCAGTGCAGCACCTGAGCAGTGGCAGAGGGCTAATAATATCCCTGGCAGGAAAGAGAGAGCTAAACTGGGAAGCCAAGCTCTGACAGTGTTGCTAAAACCAGAATTGATTCTCAAATATTTTGTTTGTGAGTTGGCATATGGTTCCATTTTTGTGCCTCCACATGAGTGACTCAACTGATTTGGGATCTGAAATCCTTGTAGCACATTTTCTTACTCTTAAGAAGCATCTTGGTTCATCTGTGTTGGCTGATTTGCTCACTTCCTAATGGGTCTCCCTAGATCTGATACAGCATTTGAAGTTTTGGTGGGTACGTATGTGAAGGAGGGGGAACAAATGGAGGGAAGGGCCCACTGTGCATTGCTAGCAGTCACACATTTCCAAAAAGCTGTGGTTAGAAGATCCCTAATTCACTTAACCTCTTTGATCTCATCATGCAGTATACGATGCTGAAAGGGAAAGAAAAGATTGCAGGCAGCTCTGCTGTGTTTGCACATCAAAACACACGCCTCAACCCGGTACAGAGCAGCAGACAGATATAGTAAACACATTTGTGAGAGGTGGAAAAAGCAGCTTTTCAATGGGAAAGAAGAGATTTCTTCCTGGTTGTGTAGTGCTCATGTATGTGCAATAAGAAAAAAACCCAGAAGACTCAAACTGTTTCAGGAATCTGTGCGCACTGGGGCCAGGATTCACTCCAGCTGCACTCCACTGGGCTGCAGGCAGGATTTATCTCCCTTGTTCCCTTGGCAATTAGCAATAGAGCACAAGGCAGACAGTTGTGCCTCAGACAACAATGACCTGCACCTTCAAATAACCTATTCTGCCAAATTGTCAGGCACCAAAAGATGAGATGCATTTTATCAGGGTCCAAAACCCCATTTCCCCTTTCCTTTAACTGAGACCTATCTGTCTAGAAAGTCAAGACACAAGTCCAATGCATGCCAATATCTGTGTTTTAAGAAAATACAACAGCATTCCCTCTACAGCTGGCTACCTCCCCCTCCAGCCATTTCCCCACCTTCCCTTCTATCTGTCTATCTGTCCCTTATTCCCATCTCTGGTGCAAATCTCTTCTTTTCTCAACCTGCCCTTCTCTGCTTGTCTTCATTTTGCATTGTCTTTCGCTTCTTCTTTCTTAACACACACACACACACACACACCTCCCTTTCCTTCCTAACATTCCTCTATAATTTCCTCCCATCTCCTTTCTCTCTATCACAAGGCTGACACATATTAACACCCTCCCTGTGACTTTCAAGACGTGTGAAAAGCTGTAGTCAGGTATTAGATTCCTTATCAGGTCAAAAGAAAATATTAGGGAAGTCGGTGGACAGATGCAATGATTATGGTTCAGTGTGGACAAGAATGACATCAGTCTCTATAGTCCCAGATGGGATTTAAATTGTTGGCAAAATGCATTATCATTGATTTTCCACTTCCTCCCTTTGTGGTATCTCTTCAGGGCTAAGGTAAGACAGTTTGGGTACCTTATCTCTGCATTTCTTATCTCAATGCAGTTGCTTTCTCTTATATATGAAGTCAGCTATGAATATCCGGAATTTGTGCAGTTGGATATTGCCCTCTGCTATTTTTTATTGCTAAGTTACTGATACTCTTAACTGTAACAGCACTTGATGCTTTGCTTAGCAATTTTTTACTGTGCTTTCTTTTATTATTTTTTTTAAAAATCACACCTAGTGAGGCATAAGAAAGCCCAAGAGAATCCTACCTTATGATATTTCTAAGGGCTTGATGTCCTGAAGTACTAAGTTTATATTGTTCCTCATAATTTAACTTTTTTAGGACATGTTCACTGTGTTCCTGTAGCATCACACACCCAAACCACACTTGTGACTTTGGCTTTTCACCTTTGAGCAGTGTTTTTATCTAGGGCCCTACACATGAGCCTCTCACTCAACAAGGGGGGCAGAGGATGCTCAGATGAGTCTCAGACAGGCTCCATTCTCCCACAGGCCACAGGGAGCCATTCCCAAGGCATGCTGGTTTTCTGGGTCCTGGCATGTCCCTGCCAATGGGATCTCCTCCTCCAGGGAAGGGACATCCCCAGTGCCACAAGTGCCTGCAGACCATTGTCCTGCTGTGTTCAGTGAGCCACAAAGGAAACACAGCAACAGCTGAGGCTCCTTTGTCTGCAAATCCAAGTGACCCAAGTCTGGCACAGACCCTGATCATCACAGCATCTAGACATCATTAACAACTTAGCTTAATTACATCCTAATTTCTTTACAAGGAGCCTATGAGCAAGATTTCAATTAATTTTAACTATATATAAACTATAAGTTTAATGTGTCTCTATCGTTCCATTAAGATGATCTGGGACAAGACAAAGATAAACATAGATATTAACATTCTATAAAGTATGAGATTTTTAATTAATTTTAACAAAAAATTAATTATCAAGTTATTTATAAAGCTCATAAAATTCATTTTCTACTCACAGAATGTACTATCTGTGCATTTGGGATAGGTTTGTTCTGTCTCTCAAACAAAACAGAGATTCTCAACCCCTTTTGATTTAATGTAGTTTTACCATGGAGCATAATCAGCAATTCTTATTAAAAAGAGCTTTGGAACCCTCAAATAAAAAAAAAAACATCTAAGTGCAAAGTCCTATTCATGTTTTCAGTGAACGTTTTTATTATCATGTGAAGAGCAAAATAAGGTTTAGCTCAGGAAGAAGCCTTTTTGACTGAACCAGAAACTCATTTTGCTGGGAGTAACAGCGGGAAATGCGCCATGCCCTTAAAATGAGGCTCCTTTAAAGTCAAGCTCTGCTCTGGCCCAAACAAAGTCACTCCATTCCCAGGACAGGGTTTGAAGCTCTGCAGGCACATCATTAAGCAGGCATTTTCAAGCAAAGAATTCCACATGATAAATCAGAAGATGCATCAGTCTGTGGAAGAGGATGTGTCCTGAGTCTAGACTCTGGATTCATTTATTAAGAGGGCGGCTCAGATTCAGAATTGCCAGGTCAGGGTTTGCTGGCCATTAAAGCTGCCCTGCTTGCTGGCTGTTAATTTTAAACATGACTGCATAAGCAGCCAACGGCCTCCCATGTGCCCCTGTTGAGCCAGCAGCCAGGTTTCCTGGCCACAGAGCTGTCACTTGTAGAGATGCTCAGAGCCTGGGGGTGGCATCTCGAGATCCCCACCCAGGGACAGCCATTCCCCACATTTAGGGCAGAGTCTGACTGCACCCACCTCCAAATACATTTATGGGGGCATTTCTCAAGCTGTGAGCATGTTTTTTAATCCATCTCCTGCCCCCACAGATAATTTTGAAAAAGCCTAAGGGATTTGCTCCAGAGGAGCCAGACTTTTCTCTCTGGCACATGGCAAACGCAGTTGTACCACTGGATTTGGAGCACTGAGAAGCCCCAGCCCTGAATCTCCTTCAATCCTCCCCAGACAGGCTCTGGGTCAGGGGCTGGGTGCAGCCATGCCAGCTGCCATCCCTACAATCAGGGCCATTAGCAGGTTGCCATGGAAGTTTCCTCTCCCTGGAGAAGGTGTCAGGGCACCGCTCAGGGGAGACAGGAAATTAAAAGAGGAGGAAGGGAAAATGCAGATGACTGGTGGAAAAACACAGTCTGTTGAAGCTGCCCCCAGAGCATTATTTCCTTGGCCAGAGCAGACTACACACTTGTAGGCAGGACTGTCTATTTTGCCTCCAGAGAAATGCTCGCCTTAGCATGACTAATACAACAAGCAAACCCAGCACAGCAGAAATGTCACCAAAGTCTCTCCCACACAGGACCTGTGATTACCATAAGTGAGTATTCTTAACCTGCTGCACCTTTAATGGATAGCTAAGGAAAGGTGGGAAGGAGGAGAAAATTATGCTGAATTTTAGCATCTTCCTCTCAGTAAAAACATGGCTTCTGGAAAAAAAAAAGAATTAGCAGCATCAGGCAAGTTCAATTTTCTTTCTACTGCTGATCCCCAGTTTCCAAGCACTGGAAAGAAACAGAGCAAATCCCTCACAAAACCATATTTCCTGACTGGGAAGAGAGTGCAAACAGGACTGAGAGAGAGGTTTAGTTCCCACCCACACTGACTGCCGTACCAGTGGGGAGAAGCAGCTGGGGAAAAAGACTGGTAACGAAAAGTCTTTAAATGGGTTTTGTTCCTCCAGAGTCACAGGGGGTGAGAATCCATAGTCTAGGTAAATCTGGATGTAAAACGAGCAGGGACCCAGCTGGAATCAGTTTAGTGATATAAAGACACATAGTCTTAATTAAGGGAATTGTGATTTGCCAATGAAATCCCAGCAGGGCTTCTGTCTGCCTGATCAAAGACTCGACTTTCTGATGGAATCTTAAGCGCATGAGCCATGAAATTACTTTTTGAAAAGGGAACATGCAGCACAAAGAGGCAGAGCTAGAGGGGAGGAGGTAGAGGGGAGAAGGGAGGGAGTTAGGGAGCAGACTGGAACTCCAAGGGATGCTACTGGGAGCCTCCATTCCCTCCCTCCAAACAAAGCTAAAGAGGGGCAGGCTGGGGAAGAAATGCAATCAAACTGCCAGCAGAGTCAGCACCTACCTAAAATCATTACTGAGCCCACTGAATAAAGACACATTCCTAACTTGCTTTTCTTTCTTTTATGTTTTGAGGTGGTTTTTTTTTTTTTTTTTTCCCAGCAACACAACACATTTCCCTCCATTTTCTTGAAGAACAATTAATAATAAGAATATCTGCTCCAAAAGATATCAAGCTTTTCAGCATACATGGGAAGAGTTTTGGATCTAGTTCCAAAGCAGGCAAATCCTGCATGATCTGGAATTACAGTGCTATGGAGCCCTAAAACACTGAAAGCTCTATAAATCAAGACACAAAGTTGACAGAAGAGACACAATCTACCAGCTTCATTTATCATGTCTGTACCACATAAGCATTCCCACAGCACTCAATAAACTTTCCAAATCCCATCTCCTCACATAGCAGACTCAGTACAAAGCTACATGGAATTAACCCAGAAAAGCCTCACCTCTGTTTATGAAAGTCTACCAAGGCATCCAGGGAATGTGACATTTCCAAACATCTCACACAGGTCTTCTCCGACATTAAAATACATATTTTTTTTAAAATGCTCTCTCATCACCAGACTAAAACCCAACTGCAGAAAACTATTACATCAGAAAAATCCAACTGCCACCTTGTCATGCCATCTTCTTCAAAAATGACTGAAGCAGGGGCTTCAAATGAAGAAATAAAGCACCCATATGCACCTGCTGTGAAGGGCAGGGCTCCATTTAATGGAAGAATAGTCTCAGGCAAACACACTGGGCTGTATTACTGGTCAGGCAACAGCATGACCTAATAAATCACAGTTGGTATAGTGATGCCATGCCAGGATGTAAAGTAAAAGAGAAAATAAGCAATCAAACCCTATGAATTTCTAGCTGCGTTCAAAATACCTGGAAGAAAGCATTTGACTTGGTAAAATAAAAACAATGAAATAAAGATTAAAGCAGTGAGAGGAAAACACTCCATTTTCAAGCACCTCCAACCATTTGTGTAGCAAAGAGCCTGTGGGTTTCTGACCAGTGGCTGCACAGCCCAGAGAGCAGCTCTGATCCCAGCCTGGTGGAAGGAACAGGGTACCTCCACTGCTTCCCACTCTTCACTTGGTCCTTAGTGATGCTGTCAGGTCTACAAGAAAACAAATCTCAGCATCATTCCCTGAGTCAGCTCTAAAGCTCTGCTTCAGGACTGTGAGCCCTCAAGAAAAACTGCAGGTTGAACAAACAAATAAGTGGATCAGAGAACTCAAACATTCACCTTAATTACTGCTTCTTGAGCCAAATGGGAGCTGCCACAAACCAGAAGTAGACCTCCTGGTCACGAATGCTTTGCTTGCACTGGTGGAAGAACTTTTGAAATTTGCTCTGGTGAAAGAAGTATTTTCCCTGTTGTTTTTTGCCCCACAACATCTGCTATCACGAGGCCCTTCTCTGCACAGCTTCACCACTGTGGGATGAAAGAGCCTCCTTCACCACAGCTGTGGCAACCAGCTCTCTTTCACTCAACCAGATTTTCTCACTTTTCAATCTTTTCAGGGTCCAGGGAAATGGATTTTCTCTCTTGCTTCTTTTCCCTTTCCCCTATCACTCTAACTGTGTGCCAGCTGTTCCTGTACTTGAAATTCTTGAAGTGCAAGTTTATAGAAGAAATACAGCTCAAAGTATAAAAGAAGGTGTTTTCCAGCAGCATATAACAAAAAAAAAAAAGTTTTAAGGAGGATTAACAGCTATTTCACATATGTGCATTCTTCAAAACACTTTATTCTCATTATTAGACCAGGCTTCACAGCAAACCAAGCAATTTACAAGCTTGGGTTTTCCAAGCAGGTTCTGTGCTGTGCTTGAGGGGCTAATTAGAAGCACCAAAATACACTATTAATTTGTGCATCCTTAGTAATAAACTGCCGGCTCTGCTGTTCATCCCCAAGCATGCTTAAGGTCTAGAGGAAAATATCTCAACATAACTCCACCAAGCTCTCAGTTACTCACGCTTCATTTTCTGACCAAAGAGCAGCAAGCAGCCACTCAGGATCAGGAGAAAATCTAAATTTCTGGTTGTCTTGACAAACAGAATTTCTTGTGCCTGTGACTTCACATTTTCTCAAGGTTTCTGCCTCAGGAGTGCCCAACATCAGCAATTGAGCCATGACCAACCTCTGTGTGTGTATATGGCAACTGCACAGGTACGGCTGGTAATGCTAAAATATGCCACTACAAAGTCTTTGAAAGTTTCTTTGAAAGGCTTCCTTTAGGATACTCTTCTGTATTTCCTTGAAAAACCTAAGAGGCCAGAGTCTTGTAATGCCACACCAAGTGCCTTTTACCACTGCCAGATTTGATCAGGAGCAGGATGGTTTTCTAGTCATGGCAAAATATGAATATCAAGAAGAGGCCAGTCCTACTTGTGGATTTCAGCCCTCCACCCAGGGAAGTTCACATCCCTCCTTTTTTCCTTCCCCCCATCCCATAGTATGAGTCTGGCCATCTTTTCAGATGCTACAGCTACATCAGTCCAGATGAAAATAACAGGAGTGAGGCGCTCCTACCCTTCACAGACCATGGTTTTTTCTGCTCTCCTCATGATGTATTTCTGAGCATTCTGCTTTCTCAGAACTCAATGAGTTCAGACAACAATTTCTCCTCTGAAGAATAAGGGTTGCTGGTAGAGAAGATGTGATCAATAGTCACTTCCTGAGTGTAGGTTCTAGCTCTCTTGCTGTTCATACTTGTTCTGCTCATTAAGAGATTCTCCCTCCCCTCCTTTCTTGTATAATGAAAAAGTCCTAATCCCTCCCTCCCCCCAAACACTCTGGTTAAAATCAGTGTTCATTGTAGTTGGTCCTGAGATCTCAAAGGGCATTAATTGCTTTGGGCTTCACCTCAGAGCTGTTGAATACTGATAATAACTGGTTTGCCTGGGCTTAGTGCCTAAATAGCTGATAATTACAGCCCAAGAACAGCAAGGACCATGCTGTCTTTTTGCCACAGCTGTCTGTCTATCTGGTTTGCTAGGCATCTGTCCACCTGTCTCCAGGCCATCGTTCCTATTTCTACTTGACTTTCTTCTCTGTTTCTGTCTTTTTTTTTTTTTTTTTTTTTTGCTTTTCAGTCTCTCTTTTTTGTGGTTTGTTTTTTTTTTTTCCAAAGTTCTGACATCTTTGATCCTTGTCAAAAAAGAACACAGCTACATGTTCAGAGATCCAAACATTTAATCACCCCCCAGAAGCAGGGGTGATGTGCTCACTCAGGATGTGTCAGGTGAAACATCAGAAGCAATTAGAGAAGGAGAGAGACTTTCCAGCCCCCAGGGGAGCCATCCTGTCTGCATTCTGCACTTCCCCTCCTGACTCTGCAGGAATCAGAGCACTGAGCTGCCACAGCACCCATCCAGAGAGACAAGTGGGAAGAGATACAAACACGCAGGGAGGATGTTAAAGGCTTGGGAGGATAAAGGGGTGTGTGTCCTGCAAGGGAGGCCAGTTGGATCCTTATCTACCTTCTTCTTCAGCTGTGACAAGATGCAGTCATCCCTGTGCATCTGAGAAAAATGTGCCCCCAGCAGAGACAGTTTTCCTATAACCTCACTGTGTTATTGTGACCATCTGCTCCCCCATCCTTGCCAGACTCCCATGGACCAAGAGGATCACCGTACTGACCAGGGAGTCAGGCACTGAAATAGAAGCACAGTGTTACAAGCCAGAAGGGTGATGCAGAAATTTGGGTCGTGCTGTAGCTCAGTGCACTGGAAACACAGAAGGATAAAAAGAGCACAGAAGCCTACTGGCAATGTGGGCCAAAGCCCAGGGTTGGCATATTGGTTTGCAGACCATGGTGAGAATCTGTGGAGCCTCTGATGTCTCCAGAGCCTGCTGGGAAAGCAGAGAGAAGAAAGGGTTGCCATGCCTGCCACTCTGTCACACCATCTGAAGAGTCACAGGCCACCTGGGACTGCTGGGATATGTTGTTTATACAACCCAGAGCTCTCAGTCCTACCAAGACTGCCACATACTGAGGGCTTTTCTGGCTTACAGAACTTTTCCTCCCCACCTGGTTGCCCGAACAGCATCGATGGGCAGCAGAAGGAGCCCTGGATACTGCTGTACACATCTTCCACAACTCTAAAAATGTTGTCAATGAATCCTCTGTGAAAGTTCAGGTCCAAACTCCCCTCCTGCCTTTGCCTCCCTCTCTCATGCACCGATTCTAAGCAGGCAGCTGTTGGGTCCTGGAAGGAGCAGCCTATCTCTGCCCTGAGAAATTATTTCAGTCAGCTCCTCTCTTTCTCCTGTCAATTGTACAAAATGGTTTTCCTGCACTCCCTTCTTCCCTCTCTTTTCCTCCATAAAACTGATCCAGCAAATAGTCCTTTTCTTTCCTGACAAATAGCACCATTGCCTCTTGTGTTGTGCACCCTGCCAGATGGCATTGGGAAACAGCTATCTGCACAAGGAAGCTTTCTGGCTCTCTGTGCACAGGAAACAGCCAAAAGGAAAAGGAAAAACACTTGCAGATGATGTGCCTCCTGACACAGACTGATAGTTAAGCCTCTTGCACTTGTCCTTCACTTCATTTTTTTCTGTGCTTTGATCTGTGGGAGTAGATGACTGCCAACCAACAGAGGCTGGAGGGAAGTAAAGATCCAAGCTCTTACTGATACCGATCAAGTGTTAGAACTCCATGTCTTGGCTGCCGTTTTCCAGCCTATGGCTCTTTAAAAAAAAATGGATGGGGAAAGATAAAGCCCTTCTTACTCCAGCTTGATAGGCTTTCTCTAAAAGTCATGCACCCCTGTCCAGAGGTGGTACAGATGTTGCATTTGCCTGGAAATTGTTGCAGTGTCATGGATAGTAATTCCTTGTTTACTCATTTCATTCAGGATATCTGGGACATGAGAGATGTTTAATCATGTTCTTGTCACAACACTGGAGTTCTTCTTACTGAGGCTGTGAGGACATGGATCACGTCTTCCAGGGAAAACAGCCCCAGAGCCACCTGTATCTTCATCCAGCCTCACCCTAAAGACTTCACCTCAGATTCAGACCTGAATATGCACCTTCAGGGAGCATGGATTTAACCTGATGCTGACGAGTGCATACACAGCAATATTACTGCTGTGGCCTAAGGCACCTCAATTATTTCCTCCACTGTTGTGGTTTAACCAGCTCTCACTCAGCCTATGGAAAATATTCCATATTTGAAAACCACCTTTAAAAATATGTGCGGTGTGTGTGTTCAGATATGATTTTCCCCTGTTGTTACTGAAAGAAATTCAGTTTGAAAATCTCCTTCAATTGACACGTTACCTAGGAGGACAAGAACAGGTTGCTTGGGAAGTACAGATCCCTGTATTCCTAGGCTGTCTGGAGAAGAAAACTGCCTGGCATCTTAAAATGTTGAATGATTCAACCTTTAATAGCAGTGAACGCAAAACAAAACAAGCCTGACGCCATTTTCTCCAGTGATGTGCCATGGCTTATTAGGAAGGGGTTATAAGCTGCTTTCCAGTGAACTTGTTCTCAGACAGATAAGCTGACTAGTGGGAAATCAATCACTATGAATTTTGATAGCAGTGCCTGCTGAAGTAATTACTTCAAACATCAATAATGCTGCTCACCTGCCTGTGCAGTTTTCAGTCATGCTGAAGGTTAGATTAACACCACTGAGCTCCTGGGGACTTTTGTTTGTTTTGTTTATGTTTTCCCTATCTTTTTCCATCTACTTTCTTAAATATTTTTCTTAAACACTGATTTAATTAAAATGTCACTTTGTCCTTTTCTCTTTTTCTCTGTCTTCTCACCCAAGTAATCAAAAAGAGTTTGCTCATATCAGTGAAATTGTCCCTGCAATTGTGCACGTACGGGAGCTGCTGCTGATCCCTCCTGGCAGACTTACTGAGCATTGAAAGCTCACATCACATCTCCCCTCAGCTGTTTGTGCCTGTGTTTAAGTTAATATGTATTTAGAGAGAAGGTCAAAAACACTTTGGAGCCAAATGCTCTTAGAATCATGGAATAGCTTAGGTTGAAAAAGACCGCTAAGATCATTGAGCCCAACTCTTAGGCTAGCACCATCAAGGCTACCAATGAACCATGTCCTTAGCTCCAGGAATGGTGACTCCACCACTTCCCTAGGCAGCCTATTACAATGTTTGACCACTATTTTGGTAAAGACATATTTCTTATATCCAATCTAAAACCTCCCCTGGAACAACTTGAGGCCATTTCCTCTTGTTCCTTGGGAGAAGAGCCCGGTCTCTGTGCTCCTTTCGGGCAGCGGTAGAGAGCAATAAGGTCCCCCATGACCCCCCTACCTTTGGCCTCAGCCCATTGATTCAGCCTGTCCACATCCTCCTGCAAAGCCTTCCTACCCTGCAGCAGATCACACACCCATCCATCTCCCTGTCACCTGACTGAGCGAGCACTCATCCAGAGAACTGATCATGGATTGCACGGGGCTGGCCCCAGCTGAGCCCTGGGGAGCAGCACTAGTGACTGGCCACCAGGTGGATGTAGCACCATTCACCACAACTCTCTAGGCCTGATCATCCAGAGAGTTTTTACCCCCCCAAAAGTGCACCTAACCAAACCACAAGCAGCCAGCTTCTCCAGGAGAATGTTGTGAGAAGTGATATCAAAGGCTTCAACTAAAGCCTAGTGGTCAACTTCAACAGGCTTTTCCTCATCCACTAACTGAAGATCCTCACCCTGGCCTGTGTACAATGTGATTTTAGTTCCCACACAGATAAACTTGTCAGTTTGGATTTTGCCACGTAGACTGAGTGCACTGATATTCATAACTTAAAGCACATCTTACAAAAATTTTAAGGTGATACAATATCACCTAAAATGTCCCTGTCTCAAAATTAATTCCCTTTGGAAGCAACAAGAGAATGGTTGGGAAAACGTGTGTGTATATGCTTGTATGTTCATCGTATAGTAAATTAAAGAGCATATTAGTCCAAAGAGAAATTAATTATTTCATCCAGTTACTAAACACCATGATAAAATTATAACATTATCCAAAATGTGTATCATTTTCATTTTAAATACAATGAATGATCTGAGTTTTGGACTACCGTGCTTCACAGACTGCAACCTCCTCCATTTGCCACATCTCTGAAGCCCCTGGATATATCCTGCTGCCTTATGCTAAATATCCTCCAGGTCTCCCACTGTTGCCACTTTTATATCCAAATTTCATGCAGCCCCAGAAGTTCTGCTCTCTCTGCTGGAGCAGCAATATATTTATTACTATATTATTATTATATTTCAGCTCGTAGCTATAGTAAATTCCATCCTGCTGTAACCCCTACCTCCATCTACCATTAGACAGCCCGGGATTCCCACAGACTTGGCAAATTTGATAGATTTGTTTATCAGCTCATCAGAACTGATGCGTGCATGGACTTACTGCCTGACTGAAACTGAAAGCTGGCAGAGATGTGCCAGGGGGTATTTTTCTCACTTTCCTCTCCTTATCTTTCTCCATCCAGTGTGGAGAGCAAACAATAGTGATACTCCAGGAATCATTAATTTGCATTTGGCTTTCATTCCAATAAACAGCCCACTCCTCTCCAATTAAACATTCTGGAAGCTCCTTTTATTGTCCATTATACTGAGCTAATATAGCTAATATCGAGCTTATATAGATGTCCTTTGTTTATAGCAGTGATTGAATACACATCACACATTTCAGCAGAGAAAGTCCTCCACAGACCCAATTTCAGATCCAAAAAGTGTCCTGCTGATGACTGCCCACATAAATCCAAGCAAGGAAAGAATGAAAACCAAGCACGTTCCTGTCTGAATGCCAATTTCCACTCCCAGCAGAAGATGACATCCATCACTTTAGCACCACTTAGCCAATCACCACAGACACGGTAAGAAGGGAAGAGCAGGGCAGGGAAGAGTACTCAACCCCATGAATAATCAGGATATTTTCATGTAGGCTTCTTACTTATCACTTAGCTGAAGATAGCCAAAAGCAAAACTAAAAACTGCATCTTTATCTAAATTCTAGTCCCTTATCTTAATACAGCTTTACTGAAGTCAGGCAACTGAGACTGAATGTGGTCTGTATTGTCCATAATGACTAATCAATCTTTGCTGACCTCCTGTGAGAATGTCTGTTCAGCTTATTTACAGGAAGGTGCTCTAATTTGACCTCTGACAATGTTTCATCCCATTGTTATCAAAACTCCTCCAAAATTAACTGTTGGAAGAAATGAGGATATCTCTGCAAAGAGGAACTTACGTAGAAGAAAGAAGATTTTGGTGGCTGAGAAGGGGATTTCAACACCATCCAGACAGGTAACAGCAGGTCACCAGATTTCCTAACTCTGGATTCTAGGAAAGATTTTACACTACTCCAAAATACATTTGGGATCTTTTAAAAATTCTCCTCTGTCTTCAAAGTAGTTGAGAAAAATGCATGGAAAAAGATCTGAAAATTCTGGTTTTGTTTAGTACTTCACATAAACATGTTTAGAAGGGATCTATGAAAATGAGTGGAGGTGATTAAACCTCCAAACAATGCCATTTATTTATTTTGATCAAGAGTAAAGAATTTGATAGAGATTTTCAGCTGAACCTGGTGAACCTGTGAATGAGCACAAAGACAAGAAATGAAACTCAGTCCTGAAAAATGTAAGGTACCAGAAGAAATTACTTGAACTCATTGCATACATTACTGACTTTTAAATTATCTATGAACTCCATGGACAGTTCAGTGTGTGACAAAGGCAATCTTCAGGAAAAATTAAATATCAAGCTGTATGAAGAAAAGAGGAAAGAAGAACATTGAAATATGACAGTTTCTTTATAGTAATCCATGATATCCATGTAGGGAAAAAATTTAGTTAAAAAATTGGAAGGGTATGATTGGAAGGAAAAAAAATCAGGAGAGTCAGTTATAGAAAGAGCAACTGTTACAAGTCTGGAAACACTGGGGGGAAAAAAGACTATAATGACTGTTCAGAAGAGCAAACCCCATTCTGTAGGGAAGAATTGCATGAAAACAAGAAATGGTGAAGAAAAGTTAAATTAAGACATTCTATTTCTCTCTTCTTCCTATGAGAAGATAAATTAATCATTGGATTGAAAAATGACAGTTGCCTGGAAACCAAATATCATGACCAGATTACAATCAATAAGGGCAACAAAAGTTCGGCATGCGCAAGCAATACTTACATATCCATACTCACATGCATAAAAAGTACACAGGTACCAAAAAAAGGTCTTAAAGCTTCAAGAGAAGGTATTTGAAGAAAATTTGAGTGAAACTGAGAAGGGACCAAAGATTAGAGAGGTAACATGACTGAAAAGTGGAAGTACTTTATGTAAGAAGAGCTAACTGACTAGTCAAAATGCTGATATCACAGTGAAAAGCTTAAAACATTGGATAAGAAAACAATGCTTGGTTTGATGGCAAATAAAGCAGTAATTAGAAATTAAAGCCACATATGGTAAAATGTAAGGCAGCAGTTACAGGTGGCAGTCAATACAAATGAAAATTGTATGGGGTGTAAGTAACTGATGAGGGAAGGTGAAGAACTTAGGGTAAAATGCTTGGCTGACAGAGTTAAGAATAACAAAATCATAGAATTCATTATGGTTGGAAAAGGTCATTGACTCCAGCCCTTGACTTAACCCCACCATACCAACTTCACCATAGCACTAAGTCCAGTTATTTCTTGAATACTCCCACAGAGTTGGTAACTCCACCACCTCCCTGGGCAGCCTGTTCCAATTCCTAACCACCCTATCAGTGAAAACTTTTTCCTGATGTCCAATGTAAAAATCCCCTGGTGTAATTTGAAGCTATGTGCTCTTGCTCTGTCACTAGTTGTAAGGGAGAAGAGGCTGGCCCCAGTGTTCCTTGATCCCTCTGGCCATACAGGCCAGGATGTCACAGGTCTTCTTGGCCACCTGGGTACAAACTAGCTCTAGTACAGCCACTGTCAGCAGCACTCGCAGATCCTTCTCCTTTGGGCAGACTTCCAGCCACTTTTCCCCCACCCTGTAGCACTGCAGGGTGTTTTTGTGACCCAAGGGCAGGACCTGGTTTGTTGAATTGTTGAATTTCACATGGCTGGCCTTTGCCCACTGATAGAGGCTGTCCTGATCCCCCTGCAGAGCCTTCATATTCTCCAGCAGATCAACACTCCCACTCAGCTGGATGTCATCTGCAAAGTCACTGAGGGAGCATTTGATCCCCTCGTCATGGTCATTGATAAAGATACTTAACAGGACTGGTCCCAGCACTGAGCCCAGTGACTGGCCACCAGCAGGATGTCACTCCATTCTCCATCATCTCATTCTCTGGGCCCAGTCATCCAGATAGTTTTTCACTCCCACAGGGTGCACCTGACCCAGCCATGGACTGCCTGTTTCTCCAGGAGAATGCTGAGGGTATCTGAAGACACTCTGAGAACAAAAGAATTCTGCAGGTAAGTGGAAGTATGATACTAGATGAAAGTGGCAAAACTGTTAATGCTGAGGTAGCGAAATTTGCCATTAATATGGCTGTTTAACACACTATGTATATATTTAATATTTACTGAGTTGGCAATAATTAATTCCAAACCTATTGGGAACCAGGGACAAGTTCTATAGCCTAAACAGCCAATAGCCACAATTCTTGAAAAACTGGCTTACAAATATCCCTCAGCACCATGATGTTAATTTTTAATACACTGTAGAATGTTGAGGAATTTGATAGGACTGGAGGAATTTTAATGTTGAGTCAACAGACAAAAAGGGCAAGGAAAGAAGGGAGGGTTCTCTGCCTGACAATACTCCCAGGAAAGATCACAGAAATGCTGAGTCAGTGTTAAATACATAAAATAGTATCAATAAAATTCATGCCAAGAAACACAGAATTATGGGGACAAAGTATTTTTAAAGCAATAGTTTCATACTCTAATTAAATTACAAACTCTGTTGACGAAGGTAAGTGAATACCCTACAGAAATTCTGGCTTTTGTAGAGTTTGTGACTTATTATCTCATAGCACTGTGATTTAAATTGTATAATACCTTGACAATAAAGTACCTATTCAACGAATTGAGGACTGTCTGAGGAATCTCAAAAAGGAACAAAGAACAGAATCATCATTCAGTAGGGGGATGTGGTGTGAGGTTCTGCATATATCATGAGTAAACAGAACGTGATTTTACATCTCATCACCAATGTAGAAATAAATGCAAAATACTTGAGGTGAACTTTGCAAAGACTGGTAGAAAAGCAGAAATATTAAATAAAGTGGATCCCTTCTAAATTCAAACTACATTTTAATTCAGCCAAATAGAGAGTAATATGTTAAGGACCAAGAAATGCAGACGATACTTACAAAGCAAGACGCTGCAACTGGGAAAGGAGGGACCTTGAGGAAGATTAAAGTTCACTGTGGATAAGCCAAACTATAGATAAATGGGTGAATACAAGCTGGGAAAATGAAACACCTTCAAATGAGAAATGAGGCACAACTTACACTGCAAGTGTTTAACTACTGGAACGAACTACCAGGAGAAGCAGTAACTTCTCCATCTCTCAGACTTCTCACATCAAGAGTTGATGCCTTTTTGGAAAATGTGCTTTCACCAAATACAAATGATCAGCCTTCATACAATGGAAGTCAATAAAATTAAATAGCCTGTGTTCTATAAAAAGGTCCCACCATTACAATGTCTTGTGTCTTCTGGCCTTAAGGTCCTTGGCTTTGCAAAAGGAGGCTTTTCAATGAACCAAAAAGAGAGCAACATAAATGCAAATAGCAGATATTTTCAAACCCAGAACATGGAAACTTTTTTCCCCACCCTTTGTAGACTGACTATGTTATAAGCTGCTGCATTCTTCACTTCAGCAAGAATGCTACCTGCAAATCTCTGCTGGTCTCTTTCTGGCCTTCCAAAAAATCTGCTGTTTCTGTGCAAATCCTGACCCTCTGTAACCTGCCATGACTCAGGGCTGAGGTAAACTGAGCTTTCTTGCCCTATCATAACAGAACTTGAGTTTGGTTGTTCTGTTTTGGGCAAGCAAGGAGCACAATGGGAAGGCACAGGAGAAGGACTGCTACTCCTGTGTCTGAGCCTGTACCCTCACAGCTCTCTGGCCTTTGGAAAGGTACTGAGACTATGGGTAGTCCCACCTCATGCAGGTAAGTGGGAAACAGGAACCATGGGGCTACTGGGAGAGCACATCTGTCCCACAGAAGAGAGCTCAGCAGGATGCCAGGCATATCTAGAGGAACTAATGGACCCTAGCCAACTGTGGATGTACATCTCAGAGCAACTTTCCCAAACATATCTGCTGTTGTTCAAGGAGTGATTCCTGCAGGGGGTCCTCTAACCAATTTGGCCAACAAGGTTCAGACTAAGTTAAGAGGAAAAAGTAACTCTAACTCATGTTTTCTCTCAGTTTTAGTATGTAAACAGTTTCCTTAGAAAACTGGAGTAGAAAAAATTCAGTATTTATAGTCTTGCTTCATACCTGTACTAAGCCCCCCAAAAATACAGTGGCCCAAGAGGGAGCAGAGAACTGTAAATGCCTAGAAACAAGTTCTGTCAACCTCCAGTAAATACAATCACTCAAAACCAAATTAAGCTATTTATATGCAGTTTTGACACATAGAATTCGAGGTATAAGACACTGAGACATGCAGACCTTTGGCACACATGCTCAAAGGATGTCTTGTTTGCCCTCACACCTGACAACAGAGATAACAGAGTTATCTATCTGTTGTCAGCTGTGAGGGCAAAGAGGGGGCAGTATGAAGAGGAGTGGGCAAGAGGGAGAGTGGGGCTGCCGTGAGTGTCTGAGGCTGGTATGGTTTATCATGACAAATTGCACTGCTGTGTCCTGTTGCCCTATATCCACTGGAATTGCACTCATCAGCATGAGACAGCTGGAAATGAGGAGTCCTATCTCATGGTGCTAGGGGTAAAGCAAACCAAGCCATTCCCATGACTCCATCCTGCCACGTCATGGGCTGTCTCCGGGTATGAAGAATATTGTGAGAAGACACTGGAGAAATGTAATCATGTCTTTTGAGTCTGAATTCTTGCATCAAAGCAGGCAGTTTGTCAACTACAGTAAGAATAATGTCCAGGGTTTGTCTTATGATCAAACTAACTAGTTCTGTTTAGAATATTGTGTGTACATTCACACACACACACACATATGTATACACACATTTATATCATTGTCAGTGTGTACATATAAAAAAATAGACATTTACATGTAACAGTAGGACACTGGCAATGCAGAACACCAGAGCAAGAATCTCTAACTTCTGGACAGGAAAGATAAATCCACAAAAAAATCACAAATGGGTAAGAAAGAGAAGTATGAAAGCAAAAGGGAGACACTGGTTATGTGTCAGAGAGCCTGGGAAATAGCAGAAAGGATATGTAAGGAAAAAGGGTTTGGAAAGGGCGCTTGGCTGAAGCAGAACATAGGGAAACAGAGGCAAAAGAAAAGTACAGAAGGAGCTGAACATAATAAAATGCCAGAGAAGTAAAATAAACATCAGACGGGGATTCACAGATTAAAAGATAGGAAGGGAAGAGGACATGTTTCCCTCCCTGTTCACTGGTTATACTTCTCCATCTCATGTCTTTTATTCTCTCTCATGCACTTTCTTCTATTCTTACCAATCCCTTACAGATGTTTCTCTCAGAAGCATTAATCTGCACAAATTTCCTCACTGCACCTCTGCCCCTACACCTCCCTCCCTCCCCAGCACACAAGAATGATAAGAGAGAAGACCTCTCACCTCTGCTTCTCCCCAGCGTGAGCTTTTGTCAGCTTATGAGCCACTGCCAGGTACGTGATGCAAAGACAGGACAATTTACCAGCAAACAGAAAGTCTCATTCTGACACACACAAAGTTTGTTTCCATCAGAGTATGTTCCCCAGGGGATGGAGTTTAACAAATCATATGCAGTGTAATATTAATTTTTGCATGCTACTTCAAGCTGACATGCTGTCTGTTAGATGACTGTTTTTTCCTAACAGAACTATTCCACTGGGAAGAAAATTAACTCTTAATATGTATTTCTCTTGTACTCTGCCAGGTTCCTGTTCTCACTCTCCTTCAGTCTCCCTCATGTACTGCCTCCATCTGCCATCCTCATCCTTTTCCCTGATTGTTGATCCCACTTTCATCTTTCTTATCCTACCATCCTGATTTTTCTTCACTACTCTTTTTTTCCTTCTTCATCCTGCCTCTTTCCAATGGCTTTCCCATTCTATACTCTCCTTCTTTTCCTTTTTCCTTATTTTTCTATTTTGCCAGTTTTGCTTACTCCCTCTCCTGTTCCATTCCCCTGCACCCAGAAAATAATGTTCTAGGTAGCTCTGCAGCCACAGAGCCATAAGAAGAGTCAGCCAACCTACTTAGAAACCCAGCCAGTCAGCCCCATAGAGCTGTCAGCATCACATGCTATTCTGTAGGCTGGCAATTTCAGCTCCCACAGAAATAAGGGAACCAGAATGAAAACCAGAACCCTCTTGGAAGCAGAGGTTCAGCATCTTTGGGAACCTAATTAAAAAATCTGACTGGGCCTACACAGTGCTATGGGCTTTGAAATGGATGTGCAGAGACTGCCCTCAAAATTCAGTAGTTGTTTCGTCCAACCCTGCTGTATGGTGCTATAATCAGTAGGAAGAGAGCAGGGAGAACAGTTCCAAAGAATTAATTATCCCATGATAAATATTTGTCTTAGTGTGGCTGTCAAGAAAGCCTCAAAATTAGCCTAAATTAATAGCCTAACTTTCAAACAGGTAAAGCTATGTAACATGAAACACCTGAGACAGGGGAGAAAATAGAAAGAGAAGTCAGCATGAGGGTAAAAGAATGGTAGAAAGTAGAGGAAAATCAAGGGAGATGAGAAAGCTACCTTGTTAACTAGTGGACACACTGAAAAAAAAAAAATCCTTTGCTGAATCAGCAGTACCTGGAGGGCCAGAGTTCCAGACAAGCTGAAGAGCTCCCATTGATTTCTCCCACATTTCAACTGCTCAGCATTTCTAGAAGGCAGAACCCCAACATCTCTCCTGAGCTGGGGACCAAATCTAAGAGATTTGCCTTTCACAGCTACTGCTCTGGCCATGTTACCCCCAAAACGCTGACTTTGTTACATTTAGCACAGAGCTGCACTGTGGGGAACAGCGGAGTGAAGGAACAGGGAATTAACGCTAACGCGTCTCGCGGAACAGCGCTCAGCAGCTGAGAAATCTGTCTCAGGCTATTTCCCTCACACCCTGCCCAGTATAATTTAATCTCCTGACAGCACAGCCTGTCAAGCCCCGGAAGGGAGGGCATGTGGACACATAGGCTGCTGCGTCTGGCTGCTGAGGCAGCGGCAGCTCAGCTCTGTGGAGATGTACACAGCAAACTGCCTCTTGCCAAGACTGGCAAGCACATGGGCCTTTTGGAGGGGTAAAATCAGTGCTGCCTTCTGCAGCTAGTGGGAATTGGCCATGTCATGTGTTTATCCACTCTGTATGAAGACATGGGCTTTAAATCATCAAACATGGAGTGCAGTGCTGTTTAGCCAGTGGTAGTATCTGTTCAGGTTCCTGTTCAAAGCTTCTCTGCAAGGCAGGGTACACAAGGAGCACGTAGGAGAAAGGACGAAAGGTAGGAGATGGAAATTTCAATGACATTAAGAAAGGAGGACGCAAACATAAACATACAGCATAGGCTAATAACAATTCTGTGAACAAGCAAAGCTTTCTATGTGCAGGGCATCACAGACCATTGAAATATTGGTGGGTTTTATAGATTGCTTAGTGTCACAGACATCTTTTGTGAAAAATCCTTTCTTTAGGATTTTTCTCCCTTCTGAGAAGCTGAGAGGCCTCAGCAACAAAATGTAAACAATGGTTATCTGCTATGGAATGCAACAGCTGGATCCATGATTGGTCTCCTGTGGATGTTTGGATTTACTGACCACTCACAACAGAGCTGTTCTCGCTTTCTGCCTGGACACAGAACTTTATTATTCATTCCTTTTCTATTCTTAGCTTAGCTAGCCTTCTGAGAACCTTCTCTCTATTCTTTTAGTGTAGTCATAATGTAATATATATAATAAAATAATAAATCAAGCCGCCTGAACATGAAGTCAACATTCTTGCCTCTCTCTCACCCTTAAGACCCTTGCAAGCCCTGCAACAGCTTAGTCCCCAACCAGCACCCAGGATCTTCACTTGTTTTTTGGAATTAAGGGACCCAATACACTACAGAAGTAATGTGGTGTTAAAAATCTTGACTCTGACTCAGAAGCAGCATAACTGCATGCTGACTGAACCAAGACTTCTGGATATGTACAAAATGTTTGCAGCCTACCACATCCAAAACTCCAGATCCTGGCTTGAGGATGGCTGGGAGGAGAGCTCAAAACTCTTTCAGCTGTTTTGGTCTACAGAGTATTTGCTGCACAGTACCTGGGGTGTTAAGAATCAAACCTCTTGTGAAATAAAAAATGTATCTACAGAAAGAAAAGCAAGCAATTTCCAGAATGCTTTCATAGACAAAAAAGGATATAAAATGGAATCTATAGTATAGAGCATTTTTTTACTTTTCTGGATTTTTAATGGGCTTTGCTTTTTTGTTTGTTTTCTGGTTTTTGTTGTTTTTTTTTTTTTTTTTTTTTTTACTTCACTTGTGTAAAGCAGCTTCAAAATAGCCTGTGAGCTAGTAAATCAATAGAACCCTTTGTCCAGGAATGCCTTTGATTTGGTTCCCATGCTTAGTCTGTAACCGATGCTGCCTTTTCACTGGTCTCTGACAAGTGAAAACATTGTGACTTTTGAGCTGAGATTAGGGCATCCCAACAACAGACCCTCAGTCCTAGAGTTAATTTTCTTCTTTGGCCCTGGTCAACCTGGAATTGAGGAGCAGTCTCTTATATGATTTATAAGGAATTCTGGAAATCTGAATTTACCCTAATGAGAAGGTAGTTTCCATTTTCTAATGCAAGTTAGTGTGTAGGACTATATGCTATTCCTACCTTAGCCTTCATGATTGAAGACATAGGACTTTTCTGTAATTGTATATTAGTCTCATCCTGTGACTATTATCTTCTCACATTTTTTCCTGACAAAAGAATTTTCTCTGGAGAGGCTTTAGAAAATAACAAAAAATACACTATTTGATGGATGCCTCTGCTTGATGGCCACATAAAATCTATTAAGTTAACATGAAATCTTACAAGTTACTGTTAACATTTGGAAGATTCTTCTGGAATTTCTTTCTTTTAATTCAGTGTTAATAAGTTTAAACAGGAAATGTTATTCGTAATTAGGAGGAACCTGGGTTTGAAGGAAATGCAGTGTCTGTCCTTCCCAAAGGAAGGAATAAAGATGGGACATTAAAGATTTGCCTCAGAAGTAGGGGGCATGCACTAAAGCCAAGAATCACACCTAGAATCAGAGAATAGTTTGAGTCAGAAAAGATCTCTGAGATCATCAAGTTCAACCATGAACCCAGCACTGACAAGTCCACCACCTGATCATGTCCCTCAGTGCCACATCTACACAGCTTTTAATACCTTGAGAGTTCCACACTTCGCTGGACAGTCTGTTCAAGTGCTTGACAACTCTTTGAGTGAATACATTTTTCCTAATATCCAATCTAAACCTCCCATGGTGCAACTTGAGGCAATTTCCTCTTGTCCTAACACTTGTTACTTAGGAGAAGAGACCAATCCTCATCTTCCTCACCCTCACTACACCCTCCTTTCAGGCAGTTGTAGAGACCAAAAAGGTTTTCCCTGAGCCTCCTTTTCTCCAGGCTAAACAACCTGAGTGCCCTCAGCTGCTCCTAATACAACCTAAATACATTTATTTCAATTTATGCTGTATTTAACCTAGTATGCATTTCAGAGGAAGTGGATAATACAAGCAATAGCAGTGATTTCACTACTTAATATGGACTTCTGAAAAGAAAACCCAAACCAGGCCCCACCTATTAGCAAGTATGAGTAGGAAGAGGAAAAAAGAGATAGTATTTAGGCTGGATCATTGCTGGGTGAAAGGAGACAAATCAATTTTTGTGTGTATCGAATTTGGTGTTTTGTGGCAAATTTCCCCCCCATTTTACCTTTTCTCTGTCCATTTTAAGATGAAGGGTGATGCTCCTCAAAGCTGTTGTCAGTGGAGAGGTTGAGTAGACCAAAACCCCTTTGACACTATTTCCCACTGTACTTCTCCTTCCAATAAAAACCACTGGTGGTGGGCCATCTTCCCAAGCCTCTTGGCACACATGGCTGAACAAGACCTCTCCCCACCCCTCATTCAGATCAGGGGGAGGAATGTGAGGAGACAGAAAGGGAAGGGATGACACAGAAAGTGCAGCAGAGATAGGAAAAAGGCATAGATAGAAAACAGGCTAATAGACTGACAAGGCTTTTATTCTCAGCTATAGAGAATCTCACCCTCTGGAAATTAGGTAATTTGGGGCTTTTCAACAGAATGATTAAGGAAAAGAAAGGACTATTATCTAATATTATTTATTTTATAGGGAAAGCTGAAAAGGCTAAACAGGACAGCTAAATAGAAAAATTAAAAAGATATGTGCAGGAGCTGTCCTTTGTACAGCTGGATCACAGAGTAGTCCTGGAGCCCACTGCACAATATCATGATTATGGCTAAACTTAAAGAGGAGATATTTAGATTAGATTATCAGGAAGAAATTTTTTACTGTGAGGGTGGTGAGGCACTGAAATGTGTTGTCCAAAAAACTTGGGGATGCTTCTTCCCTGGAAGTGCTCAAGGCCAGGCTGGCTGGGGGCCTCGGCAACCCTAGTGAAAGGTGTCCCAGCCCACAGCAAAGGTGTTGGAATTAGTTGATTTTTAAGATCCCCTCCAGCCCAAACCATTCTATGACTCTTACTGTGGGAGACAGACCTCAAAATGCTCTACACACACTTTGCCCACCTAAAAAATGCATAGGAACTGCAAAAGGAAAGCAGTTAGTGGTGGAGGACAAGTGAAATTCTCCAGATGGGATACAAGTGAGTGAACATCTATCTGCATGATTTTTTTCTACCATGTATACTTAAGCAAATATTTAGGAACAATGGGATAAAAATTAGCAGAATAAATAACGGAGTGATATCCATGGAAGCTGCTCTAATTCTGACTGACCCAGGCAAACGCTCCCTTGCTTCCACATGAACATTTAAACTTTACTGAAGACTGTATTTGAGGAAACAACAGTGAAATATATTGGAAAGGGAAATATATCTAGGGAAGGGACATGCGGTGATCACCGCACCTTAGAGAGGAACCTCCAAGCTCTTGCTAGTTCAGCTCTGGTTGGCACCATCTCCCTCTCCTCCTCCTTTCATACACAGGCTCATGAATGATGCTATTAATCAGCATCAAGTCCCCAGAGCACCTCCTGCTCTGGAATGCCACTGATGAGCAGATGGGATTTTTGGCAAGAAATGACCTGGCACGAAAATGAACAGAGAAGGGTATGAGAGGGGAGGGGGAACTGCCTGGAGCTCCTCATTTAAAAGAATGGAGGAAAAGAGATTTATCTTCTCTGCTGATACCACATTCCAATGTACAGTCATCTAAGGAATTATCAGAAGCCACCTGTGCACATCAACACAAGCCAATTTCCTTCTTTAACAGTCTGTTATATCTATATTTGTGTGGGTATATCTAATAGGCAATGCTAGCAGCTACCTTTGTAGTGGTTCAATGCAGGTTAACTACAAAACGTTGACTCAGCCTCTTGGCTGGGCTCTGCAGCTCACATTGATGTCCAGCAGATGCTGTGCTAAGATCCCACCTGGCTATTTTAAACTAGCAGGGCTACAACTGTCTGAACTGCAGCAATGGTCAGCCTAGAAGAAAGGCCTGACCTAAAGTCTTTTGAAGCCTGTTGCTCATTGCTCTTCCACACATCCTTTTTCTCAGCAGATAACAGACAGGCCTCCCCTTGACACCCATGAAATTCACATACAGGAGGTGGGAGCTAATATTCTTCAGTCATTAAATGAGCAAGGCATCTCAGGAAGTTTTTTCACATTAAACATTACAGGAAATAGCCTCACTGTGAGTGAAGATTCAGATCTTACGGGTCAGGGAATACTCAGTTTTAATTCTGTAAATCTCACTGGTGGTAGTGGAAGCTGAGGAGATACATCCCAGGTTACATTCTGCACCTTTGGAGTGCTACAGTGGTGAAAATCACATTACATATCTTGGATTCAAATATACATATAATACTTGAGACAGCAAAAAAGACTATTTATTTCTGACACATTTCTCATTTTTTAAAGAAATCTTCTGTCTTTTTGCATTTACCGAATAAAACACACAGCAGAACACAGAGTCAACAAAGCAGTGTATGTGCAGCCTAGAAGACAAGCACCTGCTCAGGGATCATTAGTGAATGGAGAGGGAAATCTTCCCTGTCCCACGCTTTCACTTCACACACACTTTGAAGAGACACGTGATGCATTGTTTGGTGATGCACATGGCACAAAAATGCTGCCTTCCATAGCTCATACCATACAAGGCTCAAGAAACATTTCACAAACACTTACAAATGAAACTCTGTCTCTATAACACCAGGGTTATCACCTCTCTTGATTTTACCATAAGTCTCTCAACTTTACTTGTCCTACTCTATTTTATGTGAAGCCCTAACTCTCAGAAGTCAAATGATGTGCAAGATCCATAGCCATATAATTGAGCAGCAGCTGGCAAAAACCAAGTCTTATGATTCAGAAATATGAAAGTAATTGAAAAAGTTCCCACTTGAGGGGGAAAAAAAGTCTTGCTTCTTATGTAAATTCACTTATTGCATGACTGGCTTCTGATTTCTAATTCTTGGGCTGGTAAACTGGAGCATTTCTCCACTAATGGGCAAGTACTCTTATCCCCAGCTGGAAGATCAGAAAATTACAAGGCAGCACTAAACCTGGCTACAGTATAAGTGAGTATTCAATGCAGCTAAATTCCTGTGACATACTGCAGCATTGAGCTGTGCCTGTCTAAAGGACAAACGATGCATTTAAGAACAAAACATGGACAAAGTCTGGAGCAAAATCCAACTGTCTTACTCTTATCCCAGTGTTTCAACATCCAAGAGTGCTCTTGTCTAACCTTGGAACTCAGAAAAAATCCCTCCTGTTTTGAAATAAAAATTTGCAACCTGCTCTGCAGATATATTTGAGGAAAGAAAAACCTAGTAAAAACCACTGGAGCCTCTCATACCTTGTTAGGGACTTGAAGAAAAACAGGAGTCCATTTTTAAAGGACTTTGAAGGTATTGCCTCCTGTTTAGATTGCAATAAACTAGGGATGATTTCCCAGCCCAGGCAGCAGCAAGAACAACAGCAACACTTCTAGACCCACATGATGCAAACCAGCTCAAAAGACAGCAGACAACAAGAAGATTAGGGACATCCCCAGGAGCTGAGGAGTTAAGCAGATTTCACTCCCATCCATTACACATCCTGAAGAAGTCATCACAGAGCCATCTCTAGCCTAGCTGGGACCCAGAGAGCTTCAGTTTGGCTTGCAGTGTGTGATGAGCTGGGGTCCCCATGGTGTTCAGTGCCCACTGAACAGGGTGATAGGAGCTGTCTCATGCACTGAAGAGCTTGCACATCATTCCCAGTGGGTACAGGGCTACTGACTTTTCACAGACAATACCTTGCTATACAAACAAAACAAGAATCATACATTCTCCTCTAACTTATCTTGCTGTCCCTCTCTGTTCCACCTTCCCCTGGATGCCACTGAAAGCTGGACACCTGGAGGAATAGAGCAACTGCTTTACACCACCCAAATGTGAAGGAAAAGAAACAGCAAAACAAAAATTAGGCAAATGCAAAAAATAAACAAGCTCTCCCCTAAAAAGCTTCAAAAATAAAAACCCTTTGCAGGCAGTTTAATTTCAACACCTATCTAAAGGAACAAGTGGACTGGATTGTGTTAAGGTCCATAAAGTAGGTTATAAACAGTTCCACAAGGGCAACAGCATATATTGTAACATGCAATTTTATAGAGGCCTTCAAATGAAAATAAAAACACTGAGTACTTGGGGCTCTCTCACATGCCTATGAAAAATCAGGAAAGAAGAGATGATATCAAGAACTGGTAAACTGCAGAGGAGAAAGAAAGCACCAGGAAAAACGGAGCTAGGAAACATTTTATTTTAAAATATTGTTTTTTTTCAAAAATAATCTGGCAGGTCACTTCAATTTATTTCCATGTTAAACAAACTGAGTAAAGCTTCTCTGAACTCTCTTCAAGGCATAGCTGTTAAGTAATGGAAAAGACTCCCATAAGTAATCAAGCCAGGAAATAGGGAGGGATTTTAGGAACACAATACACAAATTAGTTAGTAGCCATCTCTTAAATGTCTTCTGTTCTCTTCTTAACCCTGGGGAAGAGAAGGGAGAAGGAGATAAAAAATATAAAAACAAAATTAGAATAATGCTTTGGCCTTCCTTGCATCTGCCAGGATGAGAGCAAAAGTTCTTGGAAGGTGAAGGTCAGGGGAGACAGCTACAACACATGGATGAGCATGTCCAGGAAACCAGAGGTCCTTCAGATTTCCCATGATGGAGGAGCTTGGCCTCATGTACCCTGCATTGATCTCCTAGCACTTCCACACATAAAAAATTGATCAGACTGAATCTACCCATGCTCACCCAAGGGATTCTGCCTCTAAGCCACTTCTGTTTGCTACCAGACCAGCAGATAATGTGAGCAAACTTGTCAGAGCAGCAATGTGGGCTCTATGGCACAGCTCCCTGCCATAGTGCCTTTTGAACTGGATATTGACAGCTCCCACCTTCTCACAAACCAGAGCTGAACCCATGAGAAAAAGCAATGAGCTTATACCACATAGGGAGGACCTCCCTGATCCGTAAAAAACTTCATGGGTGAGCACAGAGTACCCCTCCCAAACAACCTATAGCTTCCTGGGATGCAACCATTATCACCAACACTACATTTATGTCCATGCAAAGCAGGTTAATGAGGGGGCAGAAATCAGCCATGCATGTAAGGAGTCAAATCTGTCCTGCAAATGAACCATTTCACAGACTGAATCCCTTTCTGAGATGGTAAGTTTACCATTCCCACTTTTCACAATGGGAAACAAGTCCTTCCTCTTTTCTCTCTTTCCATTAGTGGCTATTGTATGTCATGTGGGCCACATTCCTGTCTACTGTGAAATCCTCTGAGTGCAAAACAGAAGGTTGCAGCAGAAATACAACTGGCACTGAGTGCCAATTCCATTTCCTCCTCTATTTATTTCTCTCCACGAGTCAAGCTCTTGCTCCCTGCTTCCCCACATGCACAGAGCATGGCACAGCACCCTTCTGTATGAAAGCAATCTTTTGTTAAAGCAGCCTGAATTCTAAGTGAATTCCTACTCCAGCTTTTACCCTAACACTATTCTCTTGTCCTAAATCATGTAGCTTTCATGTAGCTTTTCCCTAGGTAATTCCAAAATAACAACACTTCCTAACTGTACCATATGGCTGACAAGGGACAGCCTGCCACAGGTCACACTCAGACAAATTCCAGCAAAGGTTTATTCTCTGCAAAGGAACATTGGAGCACCTTTTATTAACACTGCTGTTTGCAGTAAGCTATGGAGTCACAACCTCAAATAACAGGAAACATTTGCCAAGGAGACAAAGGAAAAACCAACAGCCTAGTTAAGGTCCAAATCCCCACTGTCTTATTCTGGGTTCTGGTTTTGAAGCCTTCACTCCCCTTTATAAACTAATTAGCTTTATATACCTCGTGGCCCTGCTACTAAGATTTGCTTTCTTTACTTCTGACCATGTGGCTCAGAAATCTCCAATGCATTAATATAGGAGGCAACTATGCAATTACAAATGCATCCTTTTGTTGTTCATGTTATTTCATCTGTCACAGATCCCAGTTCTCAATATCGTATAGAAGGTAAATCATCATCTCCCAGGAGTCCACATGAACAGAGCCAAAAAGCTTATTCACTTGAGACCTTGTTTATCTCCTGTTCTGATGATTAACACTGTGAGCAAGGAGGGACTGATGCAATCTGGGTTAAAACCAATATTCATTAATGACAGTAATGACCCTCACGCCTTCAACAGAAGCAGACAGATGCTGTGGGTCAGGCTGTTGCTTTCCTCACATCTTTTATTTCAAATGAGATAATGCTGCTAAAAAACACTGTGCTAACAGCCTTAGACAGAGAAGTTCACCATGTGCATAGACAGGTAACACAGGAAAGCAGCAGTGGTGATGAAACATCTGAAAAACCTGTCCAAGGGGGTCAGAGTTTGAGGGGAATTCAGCGTACTTAGTCTACAGGAAGCTGAGAAGAGGTACAGCAGTCTTGAGATGTATGAAAGGAAACTGTGGAAAGGCAAGCAATAAGCAGCTCTCCTTGCTCACAGGGAACAGGTCAAGAAACAAGTATAAGTTTATTGTAGGGAGCAAGACACAGGTGAGACCTCAGGAAACTGTCTCCAGTGGGAGCTCACCATGGGAGCAGAGAGCCCAGGCTGACTGCAGAACTTCAGGGCAGAGCAAGACATGCAAACATCTGGCAGGGCAGGTGTGAGCATGGCTGGTTCTGCCTGCACACAAGTCAGTGCTGCCTGGCCAGCAGAGATGTGATTCAGGCCTTTTTCCAGTGACTCTCAGATGTCAGCATTATAAGCTTTGCAATGCCAATGTGTTTGTACTCTCAGCTGGCAATGCCAACACCAAAGTTTATGGGCTCTCTCCCTGCCCAGACCATTCAGTGGATGGTTGTACTGCTCAAAGTGCCAGCAGGAATGCTACACAGTGCAATTTGCACTTCAGTGTTGCCAGCATCAGTATATTTGCAAAGGAACTGAGACCAGTTACTGCAGGGTATTTTAAGTGATCATCAAAAAAATACTGAAACAAACCAGAAGTAAAAGAAATCACTTCCACTTCCAGAAATCTAAATAAACAACATCCACACCACAGTGCTCCATGTCTTCCTGTATTTTAAAGACTTGGTCCAGACATGTCCATCAAAGAGGCCAAAAACTAGCTCATGATGTAATAAGGGAGTATTAAAGGACACCCAGGCTTTCAGAGGCATGCACAGCACATGCACAGCTGAGAAACTTGCCATGAACTCCTCCAAATATGTTAAATACATTTGAAGTAGCCAGGCTTTATCCTAACCCTAGCTATTCCAGATAGCTCTGAACTGCACTTGGTGGCTATGGACCATCGTCCTTCCCTTTTTATTATATTCCTTGTGCCTAAAATATGAGGTGGAAGTACCTACAAGCCAGGAACTTATCTCCATCCTAGTAATTTGGTTGCAAAAACTTGCCAGCCCACCCTCTACAGAAGTAGTTGGAGAGATTGGGCAGAAGAAAAACTGGGTACACCTATCCATGCATTGTATAGTGTTCAATGGAAGAAAATCAGGAGGACACCAAAATAGACAATGTTTAGGGTTCCCATTTGATTCCAGACCATCTACAGCAGTCTCAACAAAGTAAAAAATGCCTCTTTTTTCACCAATGTCACCATAATCTCTGCTGTGATTGCTACTGGGACTCAATGCTCCCAGAAGCAGAGTGGAATAATCTCTGGGATCTCTAGCCCAAATTCCTCTGGCACCCTGACACCATGTTCTGCCTTCCAAACACAATGTGCTAGGAGAAGCAGAAGAAAACCAGAAAGATGTTGGTGTCAGTGACAATGGTCTCCTTGCTACTAGTGATGAAAAATAAAGATGGCATTGACATGTCATGACTATGGTCATGATTATATTGCCTGGAGTTTAACAGGTAAGGGAATAAATCAGTCTTCTGTCACTGACAGCATGACAAAAGGAGTTTGTAAAGGAAGTAAGTAGCACTCAATTTGTTATTTTGACTATTCCTTGTCTTCCAAGTTCCCCCACCTCTGCAGCTGAGAGACCAAAGAGACGTGATAACCATTCAAGGATACGCTGACCAAGCTAATTTGCTTTACTTGCTCCCAAATCCCTCATTCATCCACTATATCTTAAAAGGCAGCTACTAAGCCAGTGGTCTAACGAAGACATTATGGTTATTAAAGCAGGGTCTTTGGCATTGTGGTGCAAATTAGCATAACAGCATCACACCCTGTGGGGGCATTAAAACAATTGCTTTTATCATTTCAGTTTAGGTCTTCAGAGATTGAAGCCTCTGATTGTGAAATTGCTCTCAAAAGTCTCATTGAAGTCATCCTGCTGTATCTTATTAGGATGAACCCAACTCCAAAGACCAGATCTGTGATTTTCTTTAGATAATTCTGAAAAGATCTGGTATGTCCTAGCTCTCATAAAACATTAACACATTTACAGCTACCTTGGTTTTCCAGTTATGTAAATACATTTTATCACTAAATGATAATCTGGTTAGTTACAGTGACTTGCTCAGGGAAAAATACAGCATATAAGTGGTTGGTCCTGCACTTTGTAAACTGCCTAAAATGCAAATTGAAATTATTCTTGTACACAACTGCAAGAGAGTAAGTTATAAATCAGCAATTTTTCAATTGCTGAATAGTCATATATTATGCCCACACATGCCATCATTTATTTTTTGCAAAGAATAGGAATTCCCTCACCTTCATGCATGAATGTCAGGATCCCTGGTACCCAGTGTTCCCTTCTCACAGAAGGAACCAATGTTGTGGAAATGCCCTAACCACTCCATACAACTGAGGCAGGAGTTGCAGCCTTTTAATTACTTGCAAGTAGATTACGTGGTTTGTGAACAAACCAGACAGCAGAGCAGAGATGTGAGTTTGCTCTGTCTAGATCCAGGCAGGAGGGGTAGCCACGACTCAAACACTTCCAGTCCACTTCCAGACCAAGAATCTGAGTGTGTGTTCTCATCATCCATTTGTTACCTACACAGCTCAAAGTTGACACACTGCTACATGCTGCTCTGTCAGTTGTGCAGAGTACCTTCCTTTTCCATGAATCACAAGGTTGGAAGACACCTTCAAGACAATTAAGTCCAACCCGTTCCCTAACACCTAAACTAAACCACAGCACCAAGTGCCATATCCAGTCTTTTTCTAAACACATCCAGGGATGGCGACTCCATCACCTCCCCAGGCAGACCATTCCAGTACTTTATCACCCTTTGCATGAAAACCTTTTCCTGATATCCACCCTAGATTTCCCTTGACACATGGAGAACACGTCTGCTGGTGGAGCAGCCAAGAAATGTTTAAGCACAGAAGTTCATCCTGCTGGGTGAGAACAGCTTTAACTGCTTTCCCAAGACCCACTATGCCCTTTCTAGGCCACTCTTCCAGCCCAGCTGTTCCTGGAAGTCCTGCCCAGTGGTGGGATATCCATCAAGCTCCTTCCTGTTTTGCTGGGTCTGTTCAGCTCCAAGTACTGGCTCATTCCTGAGTAACAGGTACTGGGCAGAACAGACCAACAAGTTTGGTCAAAGCACCCAAGCCAGTTCTGTAGCAGGTTTGCTTTTGAGAGTGGAAACTAATTTGGTCTGTGGTTTTCCATACCTGGAATTATTGTTAGATGGACTATTAGGGAGTTTTCAGTATACAGTCAGCATTGGTACATAAGTGCAATTAGAAGAGCAAGGTTTTTCAGTACTCTTCTCATGACTATTTTAGCTACATCCAGCTGAAAACAGCTGGTTCTTTTTCAGACCAGACCAATACAAAAAAGAATCAGACCCGTCAGAGCAGGGATTTCTCTTGAAGTCTGGCCCTTGGATCTTGCTGAGTTAAAGTGGTTAAGAATAGCAGTCATTGCATTTCTGACTCTGGCCTGGGGACTCCCTTTGCACTGCAGTGCTCCACTTCTCAGTGCTGGAGTGAATATTGCTTCTGTTTCTGGCATTTCAGTGAGTCTCCCAAAACCACTGAATTCCAGCTGAGACACTACCGTACAGGGTGGCAAACTCCAGCACACAGATTCTCCAGAGGTGTGCCACAAACCACGTGTGTCTTGCTGAGCATCAGCTGTTTGTTTGCAAAGAGCTGCCTGATCATAGTTACCCACCTAAAAATGCATTCCATGCCCTCTTAAAATTACTTTTTTCCCTCATTAGGCAGTTGCCACTGCTATCACAGGGAAATAATGTATTTTTCAACATCTTGGGGCATTTGTGCAAAATGGCAAATTGGAAGGAGAAGTGCACCAGCCACGCTTTTTATGTTGAAATATGGTTTGGATTGTGAAGGAGAAGGTCTGTTGTGCAGTAGCTGAGAAGGGGTTGATGTTATGAATTACACCTTGTCCAAGAAGAATAACAAGTCCTACAGTAGTCCAGCTGAAGTAGGCCACAACAGGATGTGTATTACAAGAGGCTGAATGCCATTTCCACTCTAATTTGAGAGTCTGGATGAGAATATAACACTGGGTGCTTTCTGTGGTGGTAGGTGGGTGATACAAAGTCACTTTCATGCTGCTTTCTGCGCTCTCCTCTTGCCCTGTGTTTATACTACTGAAATAAAATGTTTTCCTGTTTTGGCTGTGCCAAAGAAACCATGAGCAGCTCCACTTTGCAACCCTAAGAATCAGCCCCCAGAAAAGCCAAGGCAGAGAGGCACTATGTCCTGCCCCTTTCTTCTGCCATCCTGAAGACACCCTGATCCCACCTGAGAAGCTTCCTTAAGGTTCTACACCTCAGAATAGGCACCAGGCCTACTACCCAATACTGCTAACATACCTCTGTGACCTAAAATCCACAATCAAACCAGCAAATACTGGCCTGTGGTGTCAGCTCTCCAGCTAGTGTGGTGACAGCTCAGAATGAGCTGACACCACACACAGCCTTGATATGAAGGAAGAATAAAATATGAGGCGGGAAGTGAGAATATCAAAAGGAAACATGAGAGAATGCTGTGCAAGGCAGGGTTCTTTGAAATATGCTGAAAGACTGAGGGTGAAATAAGAAAAGTTTTCAGCTTCCCATTGTGAGACTTCTCTGTTTTACTCTGTGACGGGGGCTCAGTAGGACTGACCCAAGCTGGGTAATTTCCATCCTACCACCAGCACAGCTCTCTCCTAGAGCCTGAAAAATGATCTTTATGATAGCCTCACAGACAAACAAGAGCAACTCAGATGAAGCAGTGAAATGCTGAATTCCTGCAAAGTGTTGTGGGCAGCATTAACAGGGAAAAGGACTATTTGGCAAAAATAAGCCAAATAGAGGAGACCATGGGTAGAGAGCTGTGGTGAGCCACACCACCTGTGGCAGGTGACTCAGGTAGACGGAGTGAAGGCAGGCATGTGGCATCTAAAAATGAAGAAAAAATAGCTGGGTGGGAGGCAGGAGGAAAAGGGCAAGGCTGAGGCAGCCACACAGACTGATTCATTCCAATGGCAGCCACAGTGGCACAGACCTGAGCTGTAATGGAGCAGTGAGTCAGCCCCTTATAATTAGCCCTAATTGGCAACCTAGTGAAAGCTGGAGGGTGGGAAAAATAGCAGAGCAAATTCTGTCCTACATGCACTGATGCAAATCCATAATGCATAGTTTAAAAATTCATCTTATCAATGTTTGGTTCAGAAAGAATAAATAAACCCAGTACTGTATAGGCAAAGGGCCTTTTGAACCACATGGAGAATCCTAAAAGTTTACCATTTTCCTTTTGCAGTACGGCCATTTTCAGACCTTCAGGATTAATATCATGGGGGTTTCCATATTTCTAGTAGTTTTTCAGGAAACATCACAAGCAGAAAGGAAGTTATTTCTGATGGCACAACACAGCCACTAAAAAACAGCCTCTAACTATTTTTCATTCACTACAACCTATTTACTTGACAAGCTAAATGTATCAATACAAGTTGAAAACTACATTTCTTTGAAGACAGATTTTGTTGTGGAATTTTCATCAACAGCTATTTGCAGAGAAGAGATGGCCCTGTGAGTCAGGACACTGGCCTCTGAGAACCTGAATTCACACTTTAACTGAGCACAATGAGTTTGATAATTAAATTCTCAGCCAAAAAAACCCCAATGAAATCCATTTCACAAACAAACATCCTTATCCAATGTGAATGGTGACTTCTCCTCAAGATCCAGGAATGGAGCACAGAAGCAGTTACTGCAAGTAAAATTGTTTGGGAGATTTAATGTATTTGCAATAGGGCCTTTCATCTGTCTACCACGTGGCAGCATATCAGTGGTATCACCTCTGTTGCCATGCTAATTTAATGAGAGCTAAATACAGTTGTGATTGCCATGGAAGAAAAACCTTTCCTCCCTAACGGGTGACAAGGGTACCCAATGTCTATGAACCCTCATGGAAATTGAACTACAGTCCATGTTGTACTATTAGAAGTAATGGGAGACAGGTTGGGTTATGCCAGACAGACTCTTCATGCCTCCAGGTGTTGGCTGTGTGTGGAGCCTCAGTGGGTCTGAAGCTTCTAAAACCAGCTGGATCCACAGCTTTTCCATGCAGAATAATTCTCCTAACACTGCTCTCTCCCCAGGCACAAGAATATCCCAGAGACCCAAGTGGCTGCATTCCTGGTGGAGGTGGTGTGGCCGACACACACAGCATTGTGCCTCACTGAATAACTCTTCTGGGTTCAGGCTGCCCCTACATGCAAAGCATGGATAACCAGCAAGGCAGGAAACACCTTCCTACCTGTTCACTCTGCATCATGTGGCAACAAAGGCAAGGCAAGGCTCTCTCAGCAGCTGAACTCACAAGGTAAAATGGGAGCCTTCCAAACAGACCCCAAATGACACTCACTAACTAAAAAGCTAAGTCCAAACTTCTCTTAGAGGTGGAAGACTGGAGTAAATGTGACACTGAAGTAAAGCAGGAATTTATCTTGTGGAAAGGGGGAAAACTCAGCACAGAACAACACGTTTCTTGCTGTCAAGCTCATCAGCACCAGAAAGGTATCTGTTCCATAGTTGCTACCCAAAGGCATTTACCTCACAGTTATGAGTAAAACTCAGTAGACTATCTCTGGATGACAATTTTTTACATTAAAAAAAAAAAAAAAAGCCTCATTCTAGAGAAAAAAAAAAATGTGCAAGAGAAACATCAAAAAAGGCAAGTGAAGGTGCAAGGATAGGACAGGGACTCTGTTCCACTGCCAGACTTCCCATTTGGAAGGACAAAAAAGTGGAAAGAAACTTTATTTTAAAGTCTTCTATCAATTATTCTTTCTGACTTAGAGCCTTCAAAAATCAAAAATCAAATGGGCTTAACAGTGCAGGACACCTGCTGAGCCAGAGACCATCATGCCAAACTGACCTCCAAATGTACAGGTTATTTACAAACTAATGGAGGCAGCAAGCAATTCCACTGCTGCAAGGGCTCTTTCCAGTAAGAGGCAGATCAGGAGACATCACAGGCTGATTTAATAGATCATCGAAGCCAGTGATTGAATTTTCACATCAGACATCAATCTCTCTCCTCGGTCACTCTTTATTACATAGAAACTGTTATAGAAGGACCTCTGTGAAGAAGTTAGAGAAAGACCTGCATTTCAAAAAAGTGAGTGAGTCAAGGGGGAAAAATTATATCTGTGATTCACCAGAGAAGAAAACTGCTCATTTCAGTCAGGAGGAATTACTGACTAACCTAGGCAGGAGATTGGGGTGGCAAGGGGACTAGTGTTTAACTGCTCCTTGGATTTTTATTGATGTATCAATACTTTCCTTTTACTTTACTAAAGGCTCATGGGTGTCTTTGGAAGGACTTATAATGGAGTCTTGTGCTGGAGAAAAGGTAAATTTAATTCCATCTCAAACCAGTCTTCCTTCTTTCTAATTCTCCTCATTAAAACCAGAACAGATGTCAACAACAAATTCACGTCTGTCTCTTAAAAATTACTTATTTCCTGCTTGGGCCCCAAGCTCGGGAGATAACAAATGTTCTCCACTGCTACTGGACACTGAAGCTCAGAGGAAGGCCTTGGGGAGGATTAGACACCAAATGTCACTAGTCCTGATTATCTCCCCACCACCAACTGCCACAGAGAGCTTCTGAGAGAAGATTGAGATGGGGATTCCTGGGGGTGGGTAGAAAAAGACAAAATGGGAATGCAAAAATGAACATCTCAAACAGATCAAGGAAATCTTCCCTCAACCCAAATTTTGTTGGGGCTGGAGCCAGTCCCATCAAAACTGGCGAAAGACGAAAATTAGAGTCACTTGAGAGAGTGGCAAAAAGAGCAAAACTTTGAAGACTTCTTTTTCCAACCTATATTTCACCTTCTTGTACAGCAATTTTCTTCCCTCCTTGATCTTTTAGGGCTAGGGCCTACAGATTTAAACAACGTGTATTAATGCAACATTCATGCTGTGTGCTACCAATGAGCTATTGAAATACTTTTACACAGATGGGCAACTGTGGAGAGCAAAACAGGAGAAGCAGGTTTGGGGGAAGCATTTGGCTGAAGCAGTGGCTGTGGAGCCTGACCTGGCTGTCAGCAAAGTGCTGACAAAGCTTCAGGAGGGCTGAAGGCTGAGACTGGAAATCCCTTTCTATGGGATGCTGCGTGCTGAAGAAATGATGGCAGAGTGTGGTATTTGGCGGGATGCTGGTCACAAGTCAGTAACTGGGTCTCTACACCCATCCGTGGCATTCAAGCACCGAGAGCAAACCTGGAAGATTCTGTGGCAAAAGAGTAAACGTAGAAAAGTCTAACAGTAGAGAAGCCTAAATGGAAAATAAAATGGAAAAATAAAAATAACACCTTTTTACAGAACACTGGAAAGTCACTTTGCCCTTTTTTGTTTTGTTTTTGCAACTCCTAGTTCCTCCTAACCCTGACAGCACCAAATAGAAGTATACATGAAAAATACATGTGATAAAAAAAAAAGCCCAAAAACCCAAACAACCCAAAACAAACTGAACACTTCTAGAAAATTTCTAGTTAAAAATCTAGAGAAAAGGATGAACCTGTTCCGCCTCCCTCCCTCCTCTTTCCCCAAACACATCCGACAAGAAGACACAGGTAACAGACATTGTCAGTTCCTGATACACACGCTCATTTTTGATATAGAGAAATTAGAAATTCAGTTCTCACCCACCTCCGCCCACCCACTGGAGCTGAAAATGATAGTTCAAAATAAAATGATGATATTTTCCTTTTAGTCTCCAGGGGAGTGGGGAGTGGAGAGTTTTGGGGGTGGGAAGAGCAATTTTACATAGTCTTTTCATTATTTTTACTTCTTTTTTCTTTTTCTTTTTTTTTGACCAAGTGTGAGACATTAAAAAAAAAAAAAAGTGGTGTATTTGCTTTGTTGAGTTGTGAAAGGCGGGAAAATAACCATTCTGTGAGATAAGTAAAGAGCTGCTTCCCCCCTTCCATCAAAGCTACTACACCCACAGCCCATGAAGAGCAGAAACCAGTGGGAATTGGGATATGGGAGCATGAAGAGCAGAAATACCATGTTTTTAATTCAGAAGTCGTCTCTGGCAGTCTTTTGCCCCTCTTCTCTCTGCTGTCTCCATGACAACAGCAGCCCAGCAGAAGCATCGTTCTCCTGCCGGCTCCAACACAGATGAATTCAACCGGGGTCAAAGGCAGCTCGGTTTTCAGGGAAGCAAGAAAATGTGCTGTCTGCTGTCTTCCTTCTACTGCCAGCCTCTTTTGCGATTGTTTTTTCCTCTTTTGTGCACTGGGGTGGGGGCTAACCTGTCACACTTGTTTTTCCTCAGAAAAGAACTGAAAGGAATGTGTTTTCTTTTCAGTCGTCTCTCCAGACAGCCTGATCAGCCATATTGCACGTGGGACACAGACATGCCAGCAGAAAGCCAGGCTGGGAGAGAGGCCTCCAGCCCAGATGGATGGACACGCATGTCATGGGACATGCTGTGGGAGGGCTGCTCAAGAGGTCCCCACACTGGATGGATGAATAAAAGCAAGGGCTGCACTGCTGAGCTGTTTTTAAAATTGCTGCATTGTTGTTTGTTGCTGTGTTCCTTAAATATCTGGTTTGAAAACCCAGGAAGCTCAACTGACATCGTCCAAATTGACAAGAGAAATTTGTTACTCTCTAGTCTCCCTCTGCATTTCTTCTACTTAAAATGTTTCAGATACCTGGTTAAAGAGCAAAAGCACCACAGGAAAACCTACTCCATGGACAAGTCAGTTGTGCAGCAGAGAGCAGAGACCTTCACTGAGCAAAAAATCCCACACTCTTGGACAATACTCAGAAAGAAAGCATTAGTCAAAATCGGAGCCAATCTGCAGACAGAAATGAACCATTTTCATTGAATATTTTATCTGGAGCTAAAAATTCTCCCAATTATTTTTCTGGTTTCTTTGGGTTTGACGACAAACTTTGTGTAAGACTACAGAGACATAAAGATAAATTGTTAAATGGCTCAGTATTTTCTCAACACATCCATTACCACAGGACACTCATTAATATAAATACAAAGGAACAACATTAGTCCTACATGCAAAACATATCACCCTGTGCTGAGTGGTGTTCAACATCTTGCTTAATCTGAAAGAGTCCTGGAATAGAGGAGGGTGGCTAAACTGCACCTTTACTTCTCCACTCCTTCCTTCTCACTTTGTCAAAGTCACCAGCCCACTCAATCCCTACCACAGCCTCTGGCAAATTTTAGACGAGGCTAGCACCAGGAGATGTGTCTAGGTCTGCCTTGGCTCCAAGGCCAGCCAAGCTGTTTGCTGTCCCGCCCTCAATCCTGGCTTCCATTGCAGGGGTGGGCAGGAGGAGCTGGTGTTGCTGCAGGGAGTCAGGAGCACTTCAGGCCACAAAGTGTCACCATCTGCATGATGGGAAAACACCCCGGGGCAGTGGGAGACTAAACACTGTGAGACAAACATTTCTAACCCTGTCACCACAGGTGTGAGGCGCTGCTGCCAAGAAGTGTGCTCTTTGCTGGAGAACAAAGCATTTAAATGCTTCTGAAATGTCTTCTGCTCTCTCTCCAGGCTTGGAGGTGCCACCAGCTGCCTCTCTCCATCCTCTCATTACCATCAGATGTGCCTCAGAGAGGAAGGACACTGCTCTCCAACACCAGAAAAAGAAGAAAACTGTCTGAAGTACAAATGTGGTCTTTAGGTGGCTATGGCCCCTTCCCACTCTTGCTCCATTCCCACGCATCCCACCCGCTCCCAAACTCATTTTCACATGTCACAGCCACTCCTACTCTACTTCCACAGGTCCCATGTAGTCTTCCTCAGCTTCCACCTGCCTCCCCCTTGCTTCCTTTCCATCTCCACTCACTCGACCTACTCCTGTTCCACTTCTGTGCGTCATTCCACTTCTGGCATGGGGAAGGGTTGACAGCCTTAATGCTGAGCTATTGCAGATTCCCCCACTCCCTTCCCTTCTCTCTTCCCAAACTTGCACCTATTTATGTTGATGATAGACTTCCATCTCCCCTTCAGTACTCCCCTGATGGCCTAAAAAACATAACTACTAATTTTGATTACCCATCTGGTCTCTGTTTCACAAGCAACCCTGATGGCAGAGACTGTAAGAATATTCTGAAAAAGCTTTAAAAGAGCCAATATTTCCTCAGCCCAGAGGTCACCATTGCATGAAGCCCTAGGGCTACCTTCCCAGCATCAAAGACAGACAACCCCAGAGCTAGCATGGGTTTTCAGGTCTGGGGGAGCACTGTGGTGCTCCCAGAGAAAGTAAAACAAAGTTTTGCTTCCTCAAGATAACCAATATCAAACAAAGCCAAGGTGGGATGAAAGGGAGCACAAAAGATAAGAAGGATTGTGATGAGCTGACAGGACCTTATTCCTTCCCAATACAGCTACACTGAGGTACAGATTTTCACATCTATGGATTTTGATTGACATCCAGCACACCAGTTAATAACTTCCAGAACAGCAAAGCCTTGGATGTTTGGTCAGTAAAGCTTTCACTCCTAGGCATCCTCATGCTTTAATGGAAACAGATGTCAATTTACCTTGGGAGGTTTTATTGTAAGAGACACTTGAGATGTCCTGAGAGGGTGTACAGAAAGACAGGAATGCACACAAACACACACACCATCACCTCTTGCTTTTAAATAATCACAGTGGTATGTGGAGGTTTTAAATCATCCTGCTGCTGAAGGGATAGGTGCACTGACTGGAATGAGGTTGACCCAGGAGATGAATTTAGAATTAGATGCCAAGAATAATATGTCTGTTCTTCTGATTTTCAAAGTAGAAAATAAGGTGGAGAGTGAAGAGAGACTGGAAGAGAAGTGGAGTACCTAATTGCCTAATTAACAGGATTTTCTCCACTGATTATAATCACTTTCAAATTAAAGAGGGTTTAACTGCATCATAACGAAATTTTTTCTCATGTTTTTTGCATTAGAGAAGTGCGAGCAGTGTCCAGAAGACCACTGCAAGGTTGGAGCTCCAGAGATAGAGCTCTCATTAGTGACCTGGGGCCAGATTTTCACAGCTGACCTAACCTGGCATGACTCCAATGAAGTCAGCAGATTAAACACAACCTCAAGACTCATTCGCCTACTGTGCTGTGGAAGAGGGGAAATGCAAATCTTATCTGGGTTGTTTGGCAGCATCCAAGAATGTTCAATCAAACCACAGAAAGATTTCAGCAATTATTTTGGAAAAAGATGCTCAGTAAGCCATACACTATTGTGCTGTAAGACGGGAGAACAGGACATGCTCTGCAAGGCAGCAGCTCAAACGTCGTGAGATGAAAATTTCCTGCTATGCTCCAAACTGCAGAATTTTCATGCATGTTTCTTTGCTGCTGCAGACTGGCACATGGGCATCCAAACTTTGGACTGATTGCATATTCAACTACCATTTATTTCTGTAAGTGAAACATGCTACAAATTTGCATTCATTACCTTTCAAGCTTAGTTTGCTGTTGGTTTTTTTTCTTTTCAACCACAAGCAGGCTATACTAACCAACTCTTCAAAAGCATTGTCTTTGTGAAACTTCATCTTAGTTATGGCAAAATTAAAAATTATTGCAAAAAGCAGCAGGATGTTGCACCATATCTCAAACATTTCAAGTGAAGAACACCTTTGGACACACATTATAACCACAAAAGGAGCAGTATATAAAACACTTTCCTTGCCCTGGTTAGTTTTTTCCTTATGATAGCTGCAGAATGATCCAGTGATAGCTCTTTTCCAGCTGAGGAGAGGCACTGGACACTTTAAATTAAAATTTTTATGAGTGAAATGGACTTTCATCTCTTAGATGTGGAATGACCTTATACTGAAAAATGAAGAGCCATCTTGTACTAATGAACTGATGGCTCCCTGCAGAGAACATAATGCCATACCCTGCACCACACCGGATCTTTCTCTTCCTTTGAGGAACTATTAGAAACATTATCAACTTCCCAGCAGAAAAGTGCCTTGGGAAACTACACTTATATTTCTCTATATTTTACAATAAAAAGACATCTGTATGCATAATGTCTTCAATAAATCCATAATATTCTTATATTTGAGAAACAAGAATACACAAAGACACACAAAGCATAGTGCAGATATGCAGATTTTACACACAAATTCTTGCCTATAATTCAGGCATCTATGAGCAAAGATTTGGCTATATCTAACATGCATCCCCACTTGTGAAACATACACCTTACTTTAACAAACAGTAAATAATGATGGCAAGTGTTCACCATGCTTATTCAGTAATACATTTTGACTCACACACACACACCTGTAGTACACTGTTGTGATCCCATAGCTGTGAGTTAGCATCATGCTCTGTGAGCCACAGTCACATGCAGATGGAACATTACATTCCTATAATGCCATGCAAGAGTCCTGCACCCTTTGCTAAAACATGCAAATGTGCAAATAATCCCCAGGGAATCAAAGAAAGGAATTACAAATAAGAAATCTCTTCAGGTGACCTAACCCAGTCACTGCTGGTATAGCATAACTCCCTCGAGATCGCTTCCTATGTACATTGTAGATGACAAAGGCACCTCTGACTGTACACAGACATGCAAAACATTTCTGAAGAGCACTGAGGGCCTGAACACATCAAAAAGCCAAGTGCACATATCAGTCTTCACAGAAGGCAACATACAGAAGTACACCATGTATTGTCTCACATAAAGCATTTCCCCCCAGAATAAAGAGATATGATGAATATCTGACCCTGGTCTCCCTGGGGAGCTGAAATGACATCTCTAGCTGCCTGTTTATCACCTCCAGTCCTTGACAGTGCTGGCAAGGCCATCCATATTGCTGACACTTTCCCCCGCCCTCACCTCACCGCCACCCTCGCTGCTATGGCTGGGTAGTCCTGCTAATGTTGCCATTTAGAAGAACAGCTGAGACAGTGGTGCTGATAAAGCATTCCTAAATCACCATTATCGATTCAGCAGGCATGCAGAAACCCGGGGGTGCTCACAGTTTGTCTGTGTACTTGTGAGAAGCAAGGAGAGCTGCAGAGCTGCCTCCCCCTGTGCCGACATGCCTGGCTCCCTGCATCTCTCGAGCACACACCATCCCCAGGCTGGCCCTGGATGCTGAACACGTCTGCCAAACCCATCAGCAACTTGGCCCTTTGCCATAAATCAATAAGTTCTCTTTAGAATTCTACCTTCCAAAAATATTTACTGTACATAATTTAATAGAATACTCTCCTGGATAAAGAGCTGACATGTTTAATTACTGGCTCAAGTGTTTTTCTTCTAGAGAATACTGTACACCCAGCCAGGAACACGGACAAACACAGCAAATTTTTAATCTGTTTTGAGTTTAGGGAGGGAGAAACTTCAGCCTAGAGACTGTCCTCTGACAGTGTCCACCCCTCCTAGGGTGAGTTTGGGTTTGGCCCAAGGAGGGAGCAGCATCATGCCCACACAACTGGAACAGGCTTTGCCTTGCCAGCACCTGAAGCATTTTCAGGAAGGGAAGAGGTGCTGAAAAGAAAGTTTATCTCTCAATCAGCTCAGCAGATCGCTGTTGCCATTGATTTGATCACTTATCCTGGAGGAACTTCCTGACCAAATAGCTCTGGCAGAGTTGTGTATCATCCACTACTGCTTTGTAGTTTCAAATATCCAGGACCCCTGTTGATAGGCCAGCCTAACCACACAGAAGAAATCTACCATTTTTTCCTCACAAATTTTAGACTGTAGTTCAGCTTGAAAAATTTTTTTTATATTTAAACTCTCATTTTCCCTTTGTTTTTATCTTCCATCTCAGCATGTACATACTGCCATTTGTCAAACATGGCATCCTTGTCAAATGCCTCCCCTCCCACACTCAAGATGCAAACCTAGAGACTGCCACCAGCAACCATGGCTTGCGTTTAGCCCCTCTTCAGTCTCCTTTTGAACAAGCAACCCAGCTGGGGAGATTTAATTTCAAGGTCAGGTTCTTTGATCACTTATCCCCTGCTCCCTGCTCTAAATTGCATAATCTCAGTGAATCACACTCTGAAGGTGTGGTGGGAACCAGGTATGGACTGCTGGATATAGGTGCAGGAGGAGAAGGTTGCATGTGAGAACACTTCTAGGAGCCTCAACAAATACAGCTCACACATAATTTTGCAGACTTTGACTTCTGAACATCCAAAAGCTCCAAAACTTAGGAAAACTCAGCAGTGCACACAGATATGAATTATCTCACATTCACTTATATGGGAATAAAAATATCCCATTTTGCTTATGCTGCTGAGCAGTTCCTAGTGACCTCTGCCAACTGCTTCCCTTTGATGCCCAGGGTCAAAAGGCTCTGCATCAAAAGCCAGAAGCAAAGTCAACTTTGTCTTAGTGTGTTAAGAGAAGATGTCCTTTTATTTTCCTGTGTGATACATGCCAGCAAAGTTTTCCTGGGAAATGTGTATATCCCACTTCTCTCACATTTTCATGAGAAGGTCCAAGTGATCAAGGTGTAGGCAAAGCAGCTTCTCTTTACATATACTTTTGTTATTAATATTGCTGTTGCTACTGTGCATTTCTTATTTGTTATTCTTATTACTGCTGCTGTCTTTCAGTAAATAGTTATCTTACCCCACAGTCTGCCTTTGTCCCTCTCTTGCCCAAGGAGGTTGGGGGAAGAGGAATGGTTTATTTGGAGTTTAATTTCTTGCTGGTGCTAATCCACCACAATCCCTTATTCAAAACAGAACCCAAATTTCATCTTGTTCTCAGAGGAATCCTTTGAACTAACCCTCAGTGACTTCTGATTTCAGTTAAAGCTTGGTGATCACTTCCAAATGCAAATCAAAACACATTTCTAAAGCAGTAGATGTGTACTTTGAGCAGAAAGGTATAAATTTAGACCCCAAATGTTTTCACAGTAGGAGCTTTGTCAGATTTGCTGACAAATTTATTTGCTCCCTCTCTCAATAATGCAGGTATAGTCTCAACAAAGTTTGATTTTTTTTTTTTTTTTTTTTTTTTTTGGTTGCATGATTAAGGGGTTTTGGCACCGAGGCTGGTCTTGTTTGGTCAGATTGGTCATTAGCTTGAACATGACCTAAACCAAATGGGAAGTAGAAGTGCCCCTGCCTCCCTTGCCTCTGAGGAAAGTGGAGTGGTCTGGCACAGTGCTGAGGTGGTCTGACACCTCGTGTGCAGAGCTGGTGTGATGCTGTGCTGGGGGTAGCGCTGTCACGCGTGACATCCCCTGGTGATGACAACACGCATGCCCACAGCTCACAGGGCTGTGAACAGGAGTCACCACATAGCTCCTGAAATGCAAGGAATATGAAAGAATTTGGAAGCTCTTCTGCTAAAAACAGTCTGAGACCTTCAGACTAGCATATCTGTGGAATGGATAGAGAAGCTTATGTTACATGCTCGATCCAGTCATGCCCCATGCAATTTCTCTACATGCAATAACAGATCACTCTTGACAGGGCACCTCAGTCTTCATCTGATGCACTTTCTGCTATTCTTGTCCCCAGACAGCCTTATGCAGAGGCTGCCTATCATGTCAAATTTGCTGCCAGTGACAAACATCTCACATGTAAAAATAGCCCTGAACCAAATATCTTTTTTTCTGGCCAATTCCACAGGGCTGAAAGAATACAAATTAAGAACAAACATTTGGATTTTGCAGCTGAAGTCAAAAATCCTCCTAATCTGTGCAGTGTATAAATCTGTTACTCTTATAAGCTACATTCAGACCTGTAGTCTCCAGATCACCCCTAATGACCAGTTCTTGAGAGAAGCCACAGATTTGTTTTGCTTGTGACCTAACAACAGTCACCGAAAGCAGAGTAGGGGGTTTTGATGTATTAAGAGGTCTGAATCAGGCACTACATCAGCTTATGAAACAGATGTAAGATGCAGTCAGTGTATTTAACACTGTGTATTCATGTATCCTTGTCTCTGGTCCCTCTAGAAGAGAGGAGGGCTTTGCTCTTCCATAACATGCTGCAGAGAAGCTCCCTGCTTTTCACACAGGCTAACTCCTACTCTCCCCAGGAATAGCTTATCAGAGTCTCCGGCATTGTTTAGCTGGCTATAAACCAGCAAGCAAGTTCTGTCTCCATGGTGAATGATTCTTTGTCATCTTTTCTTCAAAGCTTTCTAATTAGACATCCTGTAATTTGCAGCTTTTCTATAACATATTTGCAGTGGGGTGGGCGGCTGTGTGCAGAGAGAATAAAAATTAAAACATGGCAGTGAATTGGCAGTCTGTAAATAATTGCAATAAATAAACAAATTTTTAATTTTTTTGTTAATGAGACAGGGACTGCATCTTTCTTTCAGGCAAGCAGCTGGTCATTTTATTCCTTCATCCTTAAATCCCCAAACCAATCTGCTGTAACAAAGAACAACACCACTATCCACCTGTTCTCAACATTATGGGATGACACGTCCCATTTTGGAGGTCCATCCCACAGTCTGGGGGTGAAGCAAAGAATGGATACAAAAAGAGACCACAATAAAATTATGTGAAACCAATGTGAATTTAAGAAAATGGTCACCTCCAATTTGGAGTTTCTTCTCTAGTCAAGAGCTCATCAAAATTTGTTAGCATTTACCAGTCATCTAGCTGGCTTTTCCTTTGTGCTGCTGATTTCATCTGGTTCCCTTTGGACAGGCATTTACCTCACAAAAGCAATCTTTACAGTGGGTATTACTTATCAGGCCATAAAGACATGCCAAAATAAAAAAAAAGGAGCTCTTAAAAAAAACCTGCACTGAAAGGGGTGAAAGCAGGGATAGTGGGAGAGAGGAGAAAAGGGAAAAAAACAGATCTAGTGATTCAAATTATTGCTTTTCCCATCAAAGATCCGTGTACCTTAAATTCTTACGGCTGTGCCCCCGCCCTTCTCATGACCACCTGGCCCCCCAGATCATGGAGTCCTGGGCAGTGAGTGAAGACTGCACTGTCTGGCAGACCTCCTTGGGAATCTCTAAGCATGGAGCTACTTCAAAACCTAGACCTTCCCAACAGCACATACTCAATCCTGACAGAAGGACACTTTCTACTACCAATACTTTCTATTGGAGTATTCACCCCTATTCAATCAATGAGTAAGTTCTCTACTGCTGCCTTCTGACCTTCTAAATAAAATGTTCATATAAAAAATAATGTGTTTTTACATGATACATAGGCTTGCATGTACATCATACAGGCTTTCTCAAGCTTTTTTCATATTGCTAGGAATACTGCAAAGAAAAACTGAAATTTCATCTACGTGTCACTCATTCCCTGGCTGAAGCTGTAAACCACTGCTTCTAATAATGCAATCAACTCCACAGAAATATATTGCATTGTCACAAAGACAGGCTTACAATTTCAATTTAGGAATAATTAGATGGAACAGATGTGAATGTCAAGAGTATCTGTGTCTGCAAATTCTTCCAATAATGCGTCTGATGACCACAAAATGTTTTATGAGGTTCAAGCCTCATCCACAGCTAATGGCTCACAGTTAATAGAAGCAGTCAAAGGGCAAAGAAAGGAGAGGGGGTGTTCATGAATATTTATGAAGCAAAATAAGCAGCCAAGATATTCCCTTTTAACAGGCTTCATTACTTTCACCCTCCTGATGAAGTAACAGTATTAAAATCCAGGTATTTGAGAGTATTTTATCTCCCACTCACAATCAGACTCATAAAATCATTTGAACATACATATATTTATATCTACAAATGGAAACAAGAAAAATCAGACACAGTCTATTGTTTTTAAACTATTTTGTTGCTTGAGGACAGGACCAGATTGAGAGACAGCTTTCTTCTATGCCTCATTCCACAAGCTGCTGAGTGTCTCCTGAAAACACTTCAGCCCTCTCAGAGCCATGAACAGAAGATGAGAGCCAAGCTTTCCTGAGATGTTCAGCACCTGGCAGGATTCCTTTCTTCATCCTCACACCAGAGGCAGCTTGGGAAGGTTCCACCAACATGGCTTGTGTCTGTGCCCTTGGGCAGCATGGCTGACTTCTAACAGCAGGCTAATTCCTCATCAGCCTTTGTTAGTCTGTGACAGTTCTGGTGGTAAAACTGATGGGAATGGGCCTGGACATCTGTAGGCATGTAAAAACTGAGGGGGATCAAGGCCTACCAACCCTTATTACATTTGCCTATCATTAGCAATGATTTACCACTCCAAGCATGTTGAGGGTGCCTGGAACCAAACCAGCCTGCTTGTCTGAAGCAGTAGGCTAACATCAGCAAGCAGCTCTACAGCTGGACTTTCTTAATCTGCTACAGTCCCTGAATGCCACAAGTTACAGGAGCTCTCCCTTCACCTAGGCATGATGCCAGGCAGCCATCAGCATATTGGACAGCAGAAAGCAATGGATGCAGGAGTGGACAGGCCCTCTGTGTGCTGGATTTATTCACAGCACTGTCATAGTTCACCACAGACTGCTGGCAGAAACTGCAAACACATCAAACCAGGCATGAAACTCTGACTTCTTGCCCAGGTCCACAGAACCCGCATTGTTAGAGAAGTGTGCATGCAGAAAACACACTCCATGTACCACCATGAGATACAGAAATGTACCTAAATTCAAACCACAGCACGCAGAGGTGGGTTGTGATTGTGACTACAATGTGTCTTGTCCTCTCTGCTGCTCCTCGTTGCACACTCAGTAGAGAAATGAAATGGTGCTGCAAAACCAAAATTTTGCAAAACCTCAAAGAATAATACTCGGACACATTCATCAAGACAACCTAATTGATACAGAGAACATTGCCTTGGGCTGAAGTTCAAGACCTTGGGAGATAAAGACTCCAACCAGCCATTCTCTGCCTCCCAAGCAGTCTTGATCCTGACAACCTATGGAAGGATGAGGGTAACAGGAACTCTGTATGCCCAGCTATGTCCTTGCAAGCTGTAAGGATCGAAGAGAGAACATTTAACAGTGTTAAAAGCCTGAGCTTTGAAAATAAGTCTTAGGTCTGATTCCAGACTTTTAAATTTGAGAATGTGCTGAGCTGGGAGGCTCTCAAACCAAGCCCCTTGATAGCAACTATATAAAAACCCCATATCCTGGCCTGACACTGTTGGTTAGTCCTGCCAACTCTGTTCTATGAAAAAAGCAAAAAGGAAGACAGCAAAGGGGACAAAGAACATGGCATCTTCTCTTGCTGTCTTTCAGTGTCTTGGTTACCGTGATGAAGTCCAAGTGGGAATGTTTATGCACATTTGTGCAGAGACTGCTGCCTGGATTGGCATGTCAGTGATGCAGAAGGTTTGAAATGGCAGCTTGAGAAAACACTGATTTTTTTCAGAGCTCAGCAGCACATGCACACAATCTACTGACACAGTCTGGGCAGCTCCTCCATAGACCAAGCCTCCAGAAGCTCCCAAAAGCACAGGGCCCACAGACACATAGGTCAAGGCAAAGCTCCTCACTGACCTCCTTAGCCTCCAAGCTCTTCAACCTTTCAGGAGGCTGAAACACTGCTTGCTCGGGTTTCTTTCCTATGGACATTTCTAACTACAAAAAATTTACATTCTTCTCATCAAAAACTTCTACAAGTAATACAAACTTCTATGAGAAAATAAAACTTTAAAAATTTAGGTTTGATCAAATGCTCGTCTACATGTTCTAGGATTTGGCTAATGATTTGTAAAGAGAGATATATTCTTGTAAGAAAATGCTGAAAACAAGAACAAAAGTTCGTTTAGGCCAAAATTAAATTTAACATCAAAAAAACTCTTGATAGGTAATTTTTCTACCCATCTCTACCCAAAATTGTATCAGATATGCCAATTTGTCACCTCTTCCACATAGGGATAAAATAGTACATCATTTTAGCACTTTCCCAGGGCAGCTTCTCAAGCAGCTTTCAACATCTACAGCCATGTATCCTACTGTTCACACCTTCTGTTTGTAAATCTTTCAGTCTTGATTGCTCCCAAATTATCAATGTCTGTATCTTGTGACAAATGCACTCAGTCCTTTTAACAGCTCTTGACCTCTTATCCTTACCTGTACAAGTAAACCACATTAATTCTGGAGATTTTTAGCAAAGGGTAGACAGTTAATTGATATTCTAGAATTAAGTATGGATCAATCCATTTTAGCTTCCTGCTGTTAAATCTGCAATGGCTCAGCAAGATATATACACTGAAAAATCTCATAGAAGCCTGGATGGGAGAACCAGAATTGTCCTTCTTGCAGTAGGATATGTTCCTTCTTTCCTTAAAGAAAGTACTTCCTTTAATACAGCCTATTTGCTAAATGTATTTTTTTGTGTTTGAAACAATGAATTTTATCTTTGGCTTGCATTAACATAATAAGCATGAGACTCCTGTGATATCCGTGCAGCTATTTTTAATTTATTCCAACAGAAAGGCGACTAGGTTTTCATTCTGCACTTATTTTCATACACAAGAGATATTTTTTCCACATATTCATCACTGCTGAAAGCCAGTGCGATCCTACTAATCAGATTAAATCACTTATTTGTCTAACATACAACTTTTTGCCAAGATGAGAGGAATAAGCAACAACCTTTGCTCCAGTATGAATTGGGAGACATTTGGCATTCACGGCTCACATCTGTTACACTACACTCAATACTGCAATACTGCAAATGTACTTAAGTCATTAATGGATTCTGAAATATATTCACAGGGTCTAAACTAGAGTTCATCCATAAAGTATTGTTCCCAAGGCCTGGAAATATTTGGGGTCAAGTAAAGTTGAAGGCTGTTAGTCACTTCTAAGCTCTCGATTCCAGTCTGCTCCCTCTGACACCAAGCTGCAAGCAGTGGTGCCTTCTCAAGGACTAGCAATTTTCTGTATGGATCTCAGGACTGCCCAGAACCTTTTAATGCCTTTAATAAAAGTAAAAGCTTTGCTAAATTTATTCAAATGGATGCTTTGTAAATTTTCAACATACAGAGAGAAACTTAAGTTTGCAGTTAGACTTGCAGTGGCACAACTTTTGGGTTTTGTGTACTGACAGTACTGGAGCTTATTAGGAAACAAATTATTTCCCAGATTAATAGAATACTGGATGTCACACTGCTACAATTCCATTTCTGAAGTAATTTTACAATGCTTAAGACTATGTTTCCATAGGGCTATTTGTTAGTTTTAAAAAGGAATAGAATAGCAGAGGAATTTTAAGTATAAACTAACAGTCTGCTCTCGTGATTGCATCTCTATGTTGCGGCATAAAAATCTAAAAATGAAACTGTGCAGAAAATTACTATATAGGCAAAACCAAAAACCACTAACACCTCATTAACAGAGGAAAGTTGGACAGTGGTCAAAAATATGAATACTGACAAATGAAAACTATTGTTTTAATCTTCAGTTTTAATCTACAAAGCTTATTTTAAGTACCAAAGCAAGTACATTTATTTCACTATTATTTTTAAATACTGAGTCAAATTATCTGCTGGAACAGCTCTGTGGTATAATAGCTGCCCCATGATTTTTCCCTGATCAGACTCTTCTAACTTCTCTGTTTATAAGGAACTTCCACCCTTGTTTTTACAGAACCCATTCCTTTCTTTATCCTGAAATACTATATATTTTTGAGGGGTTATCTCCAGGACATAATTCAAGAAAAACTATTTGGAGATCCAGACACTGTGGGAAATCTAAGGTCAAATGTTTCTATTACAGCTTTCTAGATGATGTATCAAAGGTATTCCCGAAACAGACATCTGAATTTCCTTTGAGAACTTCCTAACTTTATCAGAGACTGTTCCCATTAATTCCTTTGGAACTCTGTGACATGCAGACAAAAGTGCAGGAGAAGCATTTCCCTACGTAGTTTCTTACTGGCAAACCCTTTTATAAACCTGACCTGACACCTTTCAGCTCCAGAAGCTGGAAAGAGCCATTGCCAGTAGCTCTTGTACTTCATGAAGAGGGTCACGGCACTGCAAGGGCTTCACAGAGCATGCAGAAGAGAGTGGCAAACCACAGCCACCATCTGTGACTTCTCCTAACTGGACAGGCATGGGGACAGGCATGGGAACTGTAGCAGAGATTCCTCCCAGCAGAGATAATGAATACACGGTTTAGGAAGTGAAGAATCTCACATTAACCATTAGACAGCTGGGTAACACAGAAATCACAGCCCACACTGGTGACCTCTCCAGCCACCAGTTTCCCTTTTCAGAGCAAGTCAGCTGAGAATCTGGCATAAGCCCAGACTCGTGGCAGGGTGCTGGATGCTCTTTGGTGCCCTTTGGACCAAGGCACAGCATGAAGACAGGACCTGCTGCTTACTGGGAGGAGGATGGGCACAGTGTATCTCTGTTCTTCTGGTTTGCACTGCCCTGGAGGTTGCAGAGGTGTGTACAGGTTTATATATAGAGATAATATCTTTTATTTAGACTAACTGATACAGTTGGAAGAAACAGAGAGACCAGCTCTGAGTTTGAAAAACCTTTTTGTTTTGCTTTCCAGCTATGCCGGTTGAGCTAATATAAGATATTCTCTCCCTATAAAACTCGGCCTTACTTATGTATTTTAGACAATCACAACTACAGAAATCCTACTACTGTTTACTTTAAGCACTCTGTCTCAGAATCCTTCCTCTTTAGTCTGAGAGGCTAATTTTTTTCTTCAATCTCCAGAGATTGTGTGGGTCTGTTCCTCCCCTACCCAGGCTGTTGGTGTTAGTGATAAGACTATACAGCATGCAGATGCCTCCAGTAGGTATTATCTTTCTTATAACCAAAATTAATAGCATTGTCCCCAGATTTTTGAACAAAGGCTTGCAGAGGGAAGGAAACACATCAAAGACCTCCCACTAACACAGCAAGTCTTCTACCAACATGTTAATCCCACATGATCTCACAACCCCCTGCCTTGTCTTCCCCAGCCATCCATCCCCTTCATTGTCCTCTCCTGATGGCAGGAGCCTGAGAACCAAACCCACACACATTTAGTATATCTTAATTATCTTAAAAAATAATGAAGTCAGAAAGAATGGTACCCACATCCATTTGGTGCTGTATGGACTACATCCTATTTTATCAGCCATATCTGACTACTGTGGTGCCATTATCCATGATGTCACGATTTGCCTGTGCCGTGGTTTAACCCCAGCCAGCAGCCAAGCCCCACACAGCCATTCACTCACTCCCTCCACCAGTGGGATTGGGAAGAGAATTGGAAGGATAAAAGCTGGAAAACACATGGGTTAAGATAAAAACATTTTAATAGGAAAAGGACAAGCTGCACACACAAGCAAAGCAAAACAAGGAATTAGTTCCTTGTTTTGCTTCCCATGGGCAGGCAGGAGTTCAGCCATCTCCAGGAGAGCAGGGCTCCATCACATGTAATGGTGACTTGGGAAGACTAATGCAATCACTCCAAACATTTCCTCCCCACCCCCTTTCCTCTTTCTTCCCCCCACTTTATACATTTAGCATGATGCCATACAGCATGGAATATCCCTTTGGTCAGTTTGGGTCACCTGTTCCTCCCACCCTCCAACTTCCTCACCAGTGTGATGCTATAAAAAGCAGAAAAGGCCTTGTCTCAGGGTAAGCACCACTCAGCAATACCTAAAACATCTCTATATTATCAACCCTGCAGCACAAATCCAAAACACAGCCCCATACCAACCACTGAGAAGAAAACTAACTCTATCCCAACCAAAACCTGCACAGGCTGTGACAATTAGTGGTGTTTAGTTATCCAGACACGTAATTAGAATAAGCTTCAGTGCATGTAAAATGAAGCTGGTTGCTTATTAATAGGTATATCAGGTCATTGTTTACATTGGAGGCTCCTCATTATGTTTGAGACCATTTCCATTTCTCTGTCCTCTACTAAAGTTTTTTTTTTCAGTACTGACAGCAGCTACTCAAGGGACTTCACTGTAATCTCCAAGATAACAGCACCACACCTACACAATTACACCACTGAGTAGCAGCGGGAGGCTCACAGGATGCAACTTCTGCACACCAGAGCCATCACTCACGTATTTGTTAGAAGTGCAGGTCTGCCCACATTTAGAGCTGAACACAAACCACATCCCTGTTACTGCCTGTCTCTCTGTGGAATTGCAAGTTGTGCTTTCACCTGCTCCAATACACCAGATACATGCACATGTACGTGCACAGCCTGTGGAATGGGAAAAATGATTATTAATGTTATTTCACTCTTAATGCCTTAGCAAAAGTTCACACACTTGATGTATGAGGACATATTAAGCATTCATGTGATAGCTTGATCAATCAACAGATCAATAGCTCAACTGATCATCTGTCACCTTTAATTCTTTCAGGATTATATCTCTTAAGACAAAAGACATTTCTTTCAAACACGTTACAAAAAAGCAGATGTATCAGCTGTTTCTCTGGACTATATCAGTATTAATAATCACAGGATCCTTGTAAGCTTCTTCTTGTCTTTTGCATCTTTTAATTTCTAGCAGCATTCAGTTGCTGCATAGAAATAGATGCATTTGCATTGTTTGCTACAAACACCAAGGATTTTAATAAAGCCACAGTTAAGTCTCTGAATGATGCCCAACCCATGCTTCATTGCTTTTTATAGTAGGTCCTCTGGTAAGCTGAATTCTTTAGCTAGATTATTTGACCAGAAAGCAATCATCAAACACTGGTGCTTCCTAAACTACCTCACATCACTCCAAATATAAATCAGTCTGGCAGTTACAGGAACAGAGTCCAGATTCTCAGGTCCTCCTCTTTTTTTATGCAATTGCTTGCCCTTGAACTTGTAAAAACTATCTAGCCTTGCTCTGTCCACTCCACTTATGGAGTGGATGTGCTGAGCACACCAGGCATGGCAGGCATTGCTGACCAGCATCAGCAAAGCTGCACGTGAAAGTCCCGTGTCTGGCTCACAGGAGAAACTGAACAAGGGTCTGCAAGTGCTGCAGGCATTGATCCTTCCAGCTTCAGGCAGATGAGAGATTGCCTGTACTGCGATCTCACCCGAAGGAGGAGGCACAGAAACAGAGTGCAGCCCACACATGCTGCCCATGGCACAGAAAGGTCAAAGCTCCTACAGTTACCTGTATCAATAAACAGTCCTGGCTCTGGAAAACACCAGCATAAGAATGACAAAGCAAAAAGGACAATTTGAAGACCCCTTTCCAAAGGCAAGTCATGCTCTCACAAAGCTCACAGAGTCAGGAAACTGGAGGATCTGCAGAGGGCAAGGGGTCAAAGCAGCAGGAGCTGTTATCACAGACAGTGATATATGATCCTTGATTCACAGTGAAAGAAGAATGCTTGGAGCAGAGGCTGGCACTTCTCCAGTGCCAGAAGAAAACTGAAACATGAAGAAGTGATGGCAGGTCCATCCATCATATTTGGATTTCTAACCACCACATTCAGAGTGGAGGATCTGTGGTAAAAGAGGCTTACCATGTTTCAAGTGAAAACATTCAATGACAAGGATTCTTACAACAGAAACTACTGATCCTTTAAGTTGGGATCACATGTTGACACTAAGATGAGAAGACAAGACACCACAGGAAAGAGTTAAAGTAATGTGGTTCATTTCTAGGGAAGTTGTCCTATGAACAGAGAACAGAAAGGACAACAAGGGAATCCTCTCTGATGAAACTCTCCTACTCCTGCCAAAAGAGTGATATACTGTGTTTTTCAGGAATTTATTTAACTTGAATGAACTTAATGCAGAATTGACTAGATGCTTAGGTCAGCATAAATTGGCGCAGGTCTGCTGATTTTTAGGTGCCAAAACTCAGTACAGGGTACACCCAAAGTGCCAAACATTCATCATTACCAACATAACACATCACTGCTCACAGAAGTAAAGGTTTTAGTGCTGCTTCAAGACCCACCCAGCTACAGTACATTTATCTTTCCTGCTGCTCAGTTGTTCTCAGTCTCCTTGAAATTAATGTGCAGATTTATTAAGCTATTGTTGTAGTAATGTACATTATTTTTACTTACTTCTGGAAAAAGTTACACTTCTTTCATTTATTTCACAACACATAGACACTCAGAGTGTATACAATCAGTTTATAAATATCATGTGACCTAGCTGGCTGAAAGGTGCTCTATGGGTATCATAAATCATTTTTTTATCTGCCTTGGCTCTTTTTATAAATATCACGTCTTGGCTTTGAATGTCTTAAATGCTTTGGACCATTTCTTTTGTTTAGGCAGTAAAAACAGCGATAAGAATTTGTTTATGAACAGGGAAAGAAAGACAGGTATTAATATTTCTCTGCTGTGGCTGAAAGCACAGTCCCAACAGGGGCTGAATTTCCAATCTTTTGCATAAAAGCCATCAACAACCTTTTTCACTGGGCTACCTGGGATGTTGTTTAAAGCTCAATGCACACTAGAAATTCCATGTAAATTAGTCACCTGAGGGTATCAACATGAACCCAGGACTATAATAGAAGCATATTGACATAAAAAAGGCTAATTAACTGCTTCCTTTCTGTGGGTTGCACACTGTGTACACCATGCTCAGCAACTTCTGAGCTGCTGCAGACACACCAGCAAATCCCCTCATTCCATGGGGCTCAGCGCAAGAGCTGCTTAAAAGGTCTGCACAGAAGCACAGAGGAGCAGCAGTATGAGGGGATGAGTGCTCCACAAGCAAAGGGATAGAGAGTTCAAAGTGTATCCCTTTCCTTCATGTGGAGCAAAGCTCCCTTCATGCATGCACCGTTTCTGGAAAATCAGACTTGACTTCACATGTTTTTATTCCTCAGTACAAAGTGCTACTGAACTGCAGTAGTTCTATGCAGCATGTTTGGGGCTGATAAGAATAACAGTGTGTGGGGAATTTAGTCCTTCATTTCTCACAGGGAAAGACAGACTTTGTGGCAATTTCTCCCTGAAAGACAACCCCAAAGAAGGCTGTGAACTCACAGCATCTGGAGGTAAAAGTCAGGCAATTCACCCAGGAAGTTGCACATTCTGATTAGAGGATCTTAAGGTGTTAAGTAAAAACCAGTACACTTCCATGAATGCAACGGAAATAAACTATGAATTACTGAAGTAATTCTCAAGCCATACAGGCTTGATTGCCTTGTATAGTGATTTGCACTCACACACTGTGAGTATCAAAGGCAGGTGTAAAATGCCTGCAGTGGAGAAATAGGGGATGCTGATTAAGGGCATTTTATACACACACTGCCCTGAACTTGATCGGCATGAAAGCCTACTACAAAGTAAAGAGGAAAAAATTCAGTCCCCAGAACTCCAAACACACATCCTTTGTGGCTATCAAGTCGTTTATACTTGCAGTTTTCCTGATATTAATGCTTATTCCTTACAATTCCTTTCACTAGAGAAAGTCCATAGCAAAATCTGTTCTGAGTCCCAGAAAGATCTGGACTACCTGAAGTCCATTTGCAGGTTTTCCTGTCCATTCCCACTTTTTCAGTTTATAGTCTCTACATTATTTTTTGACTTGGCTCTTTTCTCTGTTATGCACCACAGAAGATGAGTACCCCTTCAGTGCTTTCCCTCTAACTGTTCTGCAGCATCACCTTCCACCCAGAGAACCTTTATGCAGCCATGAAGGTGACGTGAGAATGAGCAGCTGCATGGGTCGGGTCAGTGGCAATGGGACAGTAAGCCTTTCATTTGGGGTCACCAGCAACAATCCTAATCATCTCAACAGAAAATGAAAGTAAAATGACTTCTATGACTTTTTGGTCAACTGTGAAAAAGGAGTTAACAGTTTCACAACAGACTGAAATGTCACAGAAAATAGATAATACAATACATAAACAGAAAACAGTGCACTCATGTGATGCCAACACTACCAAAAAATAATAAAACCAGGTCTGAAAACCAAACTACTAACTTCTCACCTTTTATGTTCTAGGTAAGGATGCAGGTGCTCTGGTGGGAGGCAGAAACATGCATTTCTGTTGTCTCTGCTGTCCTCATTCAGAAGTAAAGCACAGGATTCAGGGCCTGGGAATGTAAAGCCCATACTAAAGCCATCACACAACAGGGAAAGAAATTATGGAAAAGCAGGGTGCCACCAAGAGAGATTATCTGCTTGTTCCTTCCACAGTTTCAGTCCAAGGAGGAGCAGAAAATGCTTCCCTGTAACATCAGGTTCTGCTGAGTTAGCATTAAGATGGATGGACACAGTTCTCGGGTAAAGCTCTTTATGTGTCAGAGAGCACCAGAACCAAAAAGAGTAATTTGTAAGCAGCCAGCACCCCTACAAGGTTAGCTCATTTCACATTTTTATACTCTCCACACTCATCTTAGAGATAACACTTTCCCCTCTGGCTAGGAATTAAAACATCTTTTTTCTCTTTTATTTCACTGGCTCTAAGGAAAAAGCAGCATGAGAAAGATAATGCTGTGGCAAATGCACAGCGAAAATGCTAAGAGTTAACAAAAAACCCTGGCTAGGAATGAGAGATAAGGTTAAGGGCAATGACCTTCTTTTTGCTCCTAAAAATGTAGAACAAAGGTTAGCTGTTCTACTAACCCTGCTCGCTGTTATTTTTTGACTCCTAGTGGCCCAAAGAAGGCCCTGAAGGAAAAAAAATTGCCTCAAATCTCATGGCCTATTTGAGGTGCATTCTTTGAGAACCTCTTTCTTTCATCAGATACAAAGCAGCCAATGAATGAAGACAGCTGTCCCTGAAGAAATGAGAGCACCCAGCCACACACTGGATTTGAGGTGCTTGGGGCACTCTGGCAGCCATCAGCAAAATCTAGGGAATTTATTTCTCCTGTTACATCCCATCAAATTAACCACTGCATGCTCAGTTGGACTGCTGCAAAGAAGAGGACCAGAGCTTAATTTCATTAGCCATCACTGACTAAAATTCCAATAAAATAGGATAGGAGAATAATGCTGGAAGGCATACTGATCTGTCACAATCCTAACATAACCCACATCGTAGTTGACCGTAAAAAAGCAAAAATATCTCACACAGCAACTCCCCCTAGGCCTCCAGACTAATTCTGACTGCTGTGGCCATTCTGAATTGGGTTTTTTATCTTATTAACAGCAGCAGTGATATCTGTTTCCTCTGTCTCAGAACTCTGCTTGATATTGGAGACTTGCTTTCAAACTCCAAACAGCGTTTGTGCAAGAAGCTTGCTTGCCTCTTTTCTTCTTAAATGTCTGTCTTTAAATGAAATTGTAAGGCTGGCAGGACTGGACTGAAAAAAAAAAAAAAGAACCATTAAACCTTGATAATTTTCTGCTAGAAGAAACAATTTAAGCCAAAATGACAGTCAGATCAGGAAAAAACATCCTCTTTGATAAGCTGGTAATTAAACAGAAGTTGATGAGGCAGTGTGATCAGTCAACCATGCTGGCCAAGACGTTACTGTCAAGTAGGACAGCAAGTTTTAAAGGCAAATTTTACTCATTGCCCTCCTAGAAGATGCCACAGATATTCCACTACAGAGGAGAGGTCATGTACAGAAAAACAGGAAGGATCCTGGTCTTACAAGAGAACTCCAAACACAAGGAGCATGCCATCAGAATGAAATAGCTGAAGCCAAGAAATGTTTTTAGTACTTTATTGATTTTGTCACATGTCTGGTGATGTGTGAGAGGAAGGATAACTGACTTGGAATCCCTCAGACAGCACATAAAGTATTTCAAATGTTCCAGGGCAATAAGCCATCAGCTGGAGCAATCATAAAGCTGAAGACTTGGGAAAGGATGGGTTTACTTGGTGTATTCTGTGAGGGCCAGAACTGGCTCTGAAGACCTAGGACTCTGGGAAGTGTCTATGTGCCAGAGGAGTCAAAGGAAGGGACAGTACAGAAATGTGTGCAGAGGAACAGGTTTGAAATCACATCAGCTCAGCCTATGGAAATGAGCAAAGGCAGGTGGGATGGTTCACAAGATTCAGGCCTGTGAGAGAACCTATTCACATTAATTAAGGTGTCAAGATTTGCACAGCTCTCCCAGCCCACCAGGTTTGCTCACGCTGCCAAAGCTGTTGCTATCAGTCCCTTTGTCTCTTCCTCAGTGCCAGTCCCCAGCATGAACAAAGCACACGTGGGGAGCCTCGAGTCCAGAGCTGAATCCCCTGCCCAGGAAGGGAGCTCCACTGGCCCCCACACAGGCCCTCCTATATGCCAGGGAGGAGAGCGGGACCAAGAGGCGCCACTCACTAGGGTTGTGTTGGCATGTTCAACCATGAAAGAAGGAGCCACAAAGCCCTAGTGGCACAAGTGACAAAGAATGCTAAAATCCAGCCTTGCTCCATTTGTTTCTTCTTTCCCTGCATGTCCAGCCCCTGCATGGTCAAAAGAGATTTGACATGCAAATCACCATTAGTATGCACAGCAGAGATTCCTCAGTCCTAGCAGGTTTGAGTGATGTGTGGCAACTGCAATCCCTGTGACACTACAAGTTCAGTATGTAGCTATCCAGATAACTCAGTTATAACCTATCAGACTAATAAAGAATTCAGCTTCTTTTTTAAAGTTAAAGAATTTTAAATGGCACAGACTAAAAATGTAAAAATTCTATTCCTTGTAACAATATTAAGGCTTACAAAGTCTATGTATGCAACAGAGACCATCATAACTGGTCTATTGTCTATTTAATACAAAACACCAAGGGTATGGGACAGGTTGTTCATAATGCCCAAACAATGGAAAACCACAAAAAATCCACAGCAATCATTAACAAGATTAACCAGTAATATTTGACATCACTAGAAATTTATATTGCCTCCATGGGATACTGGATTGGACATTTGGAGATCACTGATGGACCACAGGGAGTGAAAAATGGAGGGGGGAACAGGGAAAAAAATAGCAAATGTGTAAGCTTGTGTAGCTTCAAAGCTACAAGGTCCAGTTCAAGTTTCAGACTCTTCCAAATGCACAGAGTTTTGAATCTCTAAAATTAGCTTCAAATTCAAATGTTAAATTTCTCAAACTAAAAAAAAAAATCCTTGGAGGTTTTGAAGGTTTGTATTTAGTCATATGAACTTCAAAACTGATAGAAGTATCCTTGTTGCTCTGAATAGTCTGAAACATTAATCACCAATAATGTTTTCATTATCACAAACACAGTTTCTCTCAGAGCAGGGAGGGTTTCTCACTCTTTGCTCTTAGAAAAGCCAGAGTTTCTTGAGTGTTGGCTGCTAAACAATTGATTATTATCTTGTGGGCTTTTCCCCATCCTTTCTTTTATGTAGGCTCACTGTGTGCCTGCACAGATGATAGGATGTATATTTTGCAGCATGCTGTTTTAGCACATGGCTCAGCATGCAGAGCACACACTCTCCAGTCTGACTGTCAGTGTTCCCAGCATCAGGACATAGATAAATAGCTCTCAGGATAGGGCTTATTAGGCTCCACCGAATAGCCAAGAGGAGCAACAGATTCGTGAAGTGAAAGAATTCAGCAGGTGGAAAATACTCGTCACTGGATTTGAGCAAGGACACACGATGCTCTTAAAATACTTCCTAGTAGCTGTAGAAAAAGGTAGAAAACCACATTTGAGTTAGTTCTCTCTGGCTTCATCTTCAGTGAAGGGAAGGTACATTCTGCAGCACACCTCCAAGTCCTGTGGTGCACCTAAGCGGGGAAACCACTGCAGCCCTGTCATTCCCACCTGCCTGGGTTTACTCTCCAAGGAAACAGCAACAAGTTTGGAAATGACATCTGCTCAAGCCCTACCCTGACAGACAGTTGCAACACCAACAAATTCACTACATACAGCAATGAAGAATTCCCAATCCCATTGTTTAGATAAATGGGACCATATCCTATTATTTTTATATTGAGCTCTCTGTCTGCACCTCAAAGGCCTGAAAGTGGCCAAACTGTACATCTTGATTCCTAAAATTCACAACCACTTGAATTCATTGGAAAGTATGAGTGGGAAACAAAGGTGATGACCAGGCATTAGGGTACACAGTGGCAGTACAGCTCAGAGCTGCTTCCTGATGGAAAGCTATTTCCATGTCTTTATTTATATAGAGGAGTTCTCTGCTACTTACACTGAATTTGAGAGTCTCATGCCCCACTAAGTAAATTTGCATGATGCAGAACTAACTTAGCACAGGCAGAATTGTTCTACAGATTATTTTTTGTGTGCTTGTTGTTGTTTTGTTTTAAACCTTCTCAGGATTACTCCAGCTAGATTGAGGGGGAACTTCTGCATAAAACAGTTCTCTGAACAGCATGTTTGCAGGGTGAGAGGCTAGAAATTTCACGCTGGAAGCATCTGCAGCGGCAGGGACATGGAGGGGCTCAAGGAATTTGCCTTCAGAAAGAGCTCTACCCAAATGGAGCCAGAGCAGAGCGCTGGCTCCTGACAATGAGGGATAAATTACAGCTTGGAGAGAGTTGAAGGAAACAGTGTCAGGTCAGAAAGTGAAATCTGTGAGGAGACTGTGAAGTGACAAAAGCTGCCATGCCAGAGGCCATGTCATCATCACCTTCTAGCACACCCCTGCAGAGGGGACACCGCTGGTGCCCGGGCAGAGATGGCACCCAACATCCCCAGGGACAGAGTGAGCGGGAGCCATCCCTGCCTGCCCTCCTCACTGCCACAGCCAAGGGGGTGCTGTCAGGACTGTAACCAGCCCTCTGACACCAGAGCTGAGGGAGGCACTGCGTTCCCAGAGGAGCCTTGGCCCTGCTGCTGCCAGTGCAGAGACAAGTACACAACATGTTTACTGAGACAGGGAACCGTGGTTTTTATACTAATGCTGTCCCTACTTGGGGCTTTTTATCTTTTTACTGCTGATGCCTGCCCTTGCTGAGACTAGAAGTCCCATATTTACATGAAAATGGTTTCATTTCAGGAATTATTAAGTGTGTTTAAATATTAAACAGTCAATAAATGCCAAATCAAGACAAATACTCGTTTAAGATGTAAATAGAAAAAAAGGTTTCAAGTCAGCAAAAGCCAGTGAGACATGAGATCCCACTCAGGGGAGGGCACAGGCCTGACAGCACCAGAACAGATGTCCCATCCCAGAAGCATTGTTTCAACTTCTGTTGGCACTTTAGGACTTTTTTATAGGTTTTGTTTTGATTGCAATCCCAATTCCAAATTTACCTTCTTTTAGGAAATAAAATAGTAATAGAATAGTGTAGCCATATTTTCTGAAAAGTCCTTTCCTTAGGATTTTTTCTCCTGAGAAGCTGAGAGGCCTCAGAAACAAAATTATCTGCTGCTGTGGAATGCAACAGGTGGATCTGTGATTGGTCTCATGTGGTTGTTTCTAATTAATGGCCAATCACAGTCCAGGTGTCTGGACTGTCTCAGTCACAAACCTTTGTTATCATTCTTTTTCTATTCTTAGCCAGCCTTCTGATGAAATTCTTTCTTCTATTATTTTAGTATAGTTTTAATATAATATATATCATGAAATAATAAATCAAGCCTTCTGAAACATGGAGTCATTCTCGTCTCTTCCCTCATCCTGGGACCCCTGCGAACACCATCACAGAATAGCACACATACAAAATGCATTTCACCACTCCCTCCCCCACTCAAGTCCTGAGGGGATTTAGAAATATCATAGAAGTCATCCCAAGCCAAAATCTCTACATGTCCAGTGCTTCATGGATGCACAGGATGCAGCAGAGGAGCACTGAACTGGGCAGGTTTTGCCCCACCCCTACCAGCCCCAGATATGGTGTAGCATGGCAGGAGGGCTCCCACATGCTGTGCTCAGCCTCTGCTACCTTGCAATGGATGCAGTCGATACCAGACAGTACTGAACACCCAACAGCTGATGTGAAAATGCTGCTGAGCACAATATTCAGTGCTGAAAGGAAAATCAACACTTTGCCTGTAGTGGCATGCTCATGGTGCCTGCTTTCCACCGCTGTGCTCATCAATATGGCAAAGCTACAAGCCCCTTTAAATTACAACCATGATTATTCATGCCTTACCTAGCACTTGCCTGCAGCCAGGTTTCCTTGAGAATCTATGGGAGGCCTGAAAGGGAAAGATGCTGCATAGAGAAGTGTCATGCTAGAGAAAAAACATTCTAAGAAGGCAGTCTTCTCAGAAAAGGAGCATGGTTAGCACACAACCTGAACAAATTGCTCTATATCCACACCAAGCCACAAGTGCAGCTGCATTTGGAACACAACATCGGGGTGAGGAGCGGAAAAAAGGCACACAAGGTCTGACTGAAACCCCAGAGGATTGAATCCAGAGGACTTAGGCTCAGGTTCTTGCTTAACAAATCCTCCCAAGGCTTGATTTCCACACCAGTGAGGTCTGCATGATTTTGCATCGTTATGCTGAATAGTGTATGAGTCACAATATCTACAGAGGGTTCCCAGAGGTTCTCTCTTAGGTGTCTGTAAAGCACATGTCTAAACAGCACTTCCTAAGTCATAAACAGATACGTAAGGCTTGCTGATTTACATTCAAGGTGGGTTTTTTTAACATGAAGGTCACCTTGAAAGCTGCAGTGCAAAGAGATAACTCATTTTATCTCTACTATCACAGTCCTGCCTCTGCCTGCCATAGCAAAAGATTCTCACCACATGAAAAACTCATTTTTAACTCTTATTCAAAATGGACCTGCCAGAGATTTTGAATATACAGCCATGATTCAAGAGCACCTGCCTGGCCACATCAAAGAGCTGTATGGGTAGGAAAGTAAAAGATCCCTTGGCGCTTTGCTCACTTTTGAAGTAACTTTTGAGAGGCAATATGGTTTTGGAGATATGATGGTGGCTCTAGCAATCAGAAAACCTGGATTCTATTTCTGGCTCTGTCACTGACCTGAAGAATGACTCAAGACAAATGACTTCCACATATCTGCCAAGTTTCAGAGAGCAAGTGTGAGACTCACACTATCCCATTTTCCCCCAAGCTGCCCCTTCACAGCCCCAGCTTCCCACACATTTGCAGCACAGTCATGACCTCTGTTATGCCTCGTGATACCTTATACAAGTTACAGCTTAGCAGCCACCTCCTGACATGCCAGCCTGCTGTGCCTGGGGTGCAGAACCCTAAAGCAGAAGGGAAGGTTCAGTCCTACAAGTCAGTTTTATCAAAACTTCAGCTCTCTCTCCATGAATTAAAGCCAGATGCATCCAGGGAGGCTTTATTCCTGGAACACAGCTCATGGACTGTCATCAGCAGTGCACACTCAGTGTTCACCTGCATACATCTCACAGATATGTGGGAAGTCAAGATGTCCACTTCCAATTATGTACTCCTATTTTTGCTTCTGCCACTTCCACTGACATGAACAACCCTCTGGCACAAGGACAACATTTTTGTTGTCCATGGCCTGCACAGAAAAAAAGAGGCTCCATCTCTCCCAAGGACGCCAAGTGCTTCCATACCTTCATAACTACAGATTCATTTTCCCACCCAGCAGATCCTTCCTGCACCAAACCCTCTCTGTTACTACTGAAGTACATCACTAGTGATCCCATTTCCAAGGGCTAGCACTGATTATTTGCTGAAGGACATTTGCAAAATATTTTACTGTCATGGGCTTATGTATCTTCTAACACATATATCAGAACACATCAGTAAGAAGGGAGTGCTGTAATCTTTGACTGAAAAAAAATCTATTTGTGAACCACCTATTATCATTATTGTTAAATATTATTATTATTTCATCAGTTACTCCAACAGAGGAAAATATGTACTATGACTAGGAGTCACTAGGGAATCTCTGCCCAGTCTGATATCTAACTCTTTTCTGAAAACAAAGACTGCCTACAGCATATTGATTTTTGTTTACCTTTCACAACTGAGAGGTAGAACTCTAAGGAATCAATTTCTTGATTTTTTTTTTTACCAAAAAAGTGCTATGAGGAAACATAACTACCTGTATAATTTAAATTAGACTTTTGTGCATAAATTCATTAATGCTGTTTTTCATTTGATGTCACTTGAAATCATCAGAATTCTAATCTCCATTGCCCTAGTGTAGAAGGGCAATGGAGATTCTCTCTTGTTCTGAGGGAAGGAAGAGCCTACAGCAAGCAGCAGATGACCAGCCCTTTCTAAAAACAATTTTAGTCTCTGTGTGCACAATGTAACACCAAGAGTGATACCTCTGCTTCTTGAAAATACACTTCAGTTTAAGTTACTTTATGCAAAGTGTCCCTACAGCCCCTGGATGGTAACAAGAGAGGAAAACACATAGCACCAAGTCATCAGCACTATAAATGGAAAATACACAGGGGAAGAGCAGGGATAACAGAACACAAAACAGGAGGCAGAGGAAGAAAATCTCAAAGGGAACATCAACTGTCAGTGGAAAAACCCTCACAAAGCTTCTCCCACCAGTGCTTTTGTTCTACATGTAATAACAGAAATGCCAAAGTAGAGGATATGACTGAATGGGCACCATACATAGAGAGTGATGACAGTGAGCCTGAGCAGTCTAAAAACTACATGATGAACAGACAGAAAAGGGAAACAGAAGGAAAAAGCCATCTGACAGAAGCAACACTGGAGCTAAGAGAGAGCAAGTTCAACATCACAGAGGAAGCCTTTTTCAGAGGCAGGAGTTTCAGATCAAGGCAGTGCCCTCACTTGGACAGCACCCTGACATAAGAGAAGCTGATTGCCTCTCAGTGTCCTTCAGCAGTGAGGAAGTGGGAAACTGGAACAGGCTGAAGAAAAGAGTTCACCTGACTTTGCCCAAAAATGTCTGCATCTAGAAAGCAAAGACAGTGGGAATTTCTTTGCATTTAAGGAAGGACATAACTTTAAGCAAAGCCCAAGGGTAAATACTTTGACAGGAAAGAGCCAAAGCCCTATAATTGAGAGGTTGGATTAACCACTCACACAGGCTTCTCTTAAATCCTTGTTGTGTGATTCTTATCTCTGAGAGTATAGTAACTTTTTCACAGTTTTTAGCAACCTAAATAATCTTTAGTATTTGAAAATTGGGAAAGAGGTAGTTCCTTCACCTTGGCTTTAAAGTAGTTTCCACAAGGGTATAGACTAGAGAACATTCATCCCACTAATCTTCATTCACAAGAAGTCAAATAGCAAGAAAACACTCTATCCCAACCTTTATTCCTCAAGATTGCTATGGGAGGACTGCTCAGTCCATGCTCCTGCCAGCCCATGGAGCCAGGAGCTCCGCAAGGTTGGAGCTTGGGGTCCTCTTCAAGCTTTCTCTGTGCAGAGAGACATTTGTGCCTTGGCCGATGAAGTGAGTACCAGCAAGGATCCCACAGCTCTGTTTTACACCTTCCTATTTCATGTATTTCATTGTAATGCTGCCAATCCCAACTCATTGCAGACTGCCCTCAGTGGATTTGCAGATTTATCTGGAGAAGCTTCTGGCTGCTCAGTGCACGAATCCTAAACCCTCACCTTGGGAGTGCAAAAAAATCCAGCGGCGACTCTGTCAATATTTCAGGTCAATAACACTGCAGAGGTTGTGGTCTTCTGGAGAGCAGTGAGCAAAGGCTCGCACAGCTGTGTTATTTTGGAGGTTCAGGATAAGGTTAACTATTTACAGATAAAGACCTGTAGCCAGGTTAGCTGTGCATGCCAATGAGAAGAAGCAAGAGCAGCCTCCAAGACGTGACAGCACTGTAGATCTTCCCGCAGCAAGGCAGCACTCCCCTCCAACAAGCTCAAGGCTTAAGATTCCTTACTTAGAGGCAAGTAAAACAAAAGCACTGAAGAGATAGGCATGACAGAAAGGAGAATGGAGGATTACATGGCTCTAGCAAAGCCACAGGAAACCCATCCGCATGAAAGTGAAATGAACAATTCACCAAAAAATGTGCTGTGGATATAGGGTCCTGTTGTCATCCCCTTCACTGCTAGCTATTGATTTTACAGTATTTGTAAGATTTATTCCCTTTTATTTTCACCAGGGGAAATTAGGCTGTCAAGATCTATTAACCCAAAACAAGCCATTATCCCTCTCATGATTACAGCCTTCCAGGGCTGGCTGCAAAAGGCTCCCAGGCCCTGTGTGACAGGGAAGGAAGCTCCTGGCTTTCACACACCCCTCACAGCCACCCTGCCTGTCCCACTCAGGGCCAGCTGCATATCCAGCTGACCAGCCTGCAGAGGACAAAGCCAGAAACCTGTGCCTGAAGTGACACGTGTCCCCCTTCTCCACTGACACCCAATGTCCTGCAATCGTGTCCTACAATTCCGACAATCCCATTGAAAAGCATCCCTCTCTTGTGTCCTTGCAGAAAAGCAGGAGATCTCCAGGGCAGGCATGGACCAAAGACATGAGTGCATGAATTGGCTCAAGACAACACTGGCATTCACATTCAATTGCAATATGGGTTTCTCCATTTACTTTTTTACAGTGACTATATCTGGTCACTTTATGAGAAAGAAGCAGAATATCAAAAGAGATACTCTCAAAGCCACAGGGACATAAAGCATTCAAAAATAGAAAAACCAGTTGCCTGAACACCAGAATTTGCTCTCACCAAATTTTGTTTGAGAAGTGTGCAGACTCCTCAGTGGTAGTTTCGAAGGAGACTGGGATCTGACCTCAGTTGAGGCACTATTGTGGAGAACAGCCATCCTCAGGGGCTGTGTTAATTCTCCTACTAAAATCTCTGCTCTACACATTCAGCATGGGATTTTCAAAACCCCTTAAAGTGGTCAAATAAAAATTAGTCGCCCTTGGAACAAGACCCTGTGCTGTTCCCCAGTGGCAACTATTTCCATAACAAACTGCATCTCTCAAACTCCAGCTTGCTCAGCACCACTCAGACACACTAAATAGGAGTTGTGAAGTGCAGACCTGGAAATAGGATTCATGCCCTCTTGACTTCTAGAGCTGAGTGCATTTCCCCAGGCAACAAGGGCATTTTGACTGGTGGAATCGCAGGCACTATGGGACACACTTTTCTTACCTTAAGTTTTTCAAACCACATGAAAAACAGCCTGTGCTTTTAAAGCTCTTTTGAGGCCCACCCAGTTGACTGCAGAGTGAAGTTAATTCACTCACATGCCTCATTTCTGAGATGCACACTTAAGCCCAGGAAAAACACTCCACAGTACAGGCTCAGAATGTGATTTTCAGTGCTAATAGTGTGGTAAAATCAAACCAAATTTCCTTTGGAAAAAGGCCACACATCATTCTCCAGTGAGGAGCGTTACTGCCTTAAATCACAACTTTCAAACATCTGCCATTACCACTGAAAAGCAGCTTAAGAAAACCATTACCACCTAAAAGACATACCCTCTTCTTTTATTTTTCTCAGGAATAAATAACTAACTTTTTTCTTATTTGAAAGGACAGGATAGGAAAGAAAAAAAATGAAAAAAGCCTTATTTCAGACCAGAAAGCAAGTATGACAAATCTTTGCCAAATGCAAAATGCCTCCTAGGCTCAGTCTGAAAACAGGATTTCAAAATTTCAAGTACCTTGATAATCTTTAATGCAATACTAACTGCACCAGTCCCAGCTAAAAAATAGCCATTCTCTAGAATTTATGCCAGTTAAAACTCCCAGTGGATATGGGAAGAGTGAATGTGGGAAGTACATCAAGGCAGATGAGTGTTGGCCATTGCTCTGCTAAAAGAACAGCCAGCTCCCTCCTCACAGCTGCTTACCAGAGCTGGCACTGCGAGCAAGAGCCCAGCTTGGGACGCAACCACTGCAGCCAGGCCATAACTCCTTGGGAAAGGCTGAGCTGCACCATCTGGAGCTGGCTCATTCCTTGCCATGGGGGCATCTGCATTTCTCTGTGTTCAGCCTTGCTCTGCAGAGACACACATGCAAGAAGCAAAAATAGAGACTGCACATCCTGTGGATGTGGTTTGAGTTTTGCCTCCTGACAGCAAATGGGGATCAGCCCTCTAAGTTCTGGCCTAAGGCAGGTATGTTGCCAGGCAAGCCACCAAGATAGGGTATTTCCATGCATGTGATACCAAGGGACAGGGAGACAGGATTAAAAATAAACCTTGTAGAGCAAGTTCTGATCATGTATTTGAGGCTCTGTGAGCTGTGAGCATTACAGCCATGCTCACGGATTGGAATTTGACTGCTCCTGCAAAGGAAATAGTGTCCTGGAGTCACTTGTAATGAGGCACTCCCAGAGCAGCCCTGATGGCACACAGAGTGTGTAAAACCCCAGCTGGGAGCCTAAGGGCCAGCCAGCACCCCAAAGCCACTTTGTCTTGGGAATGTTTGAGCTAGGCCTAATGTGTTGTGGAGCTTGTAACACCAAAGTGCTCAGGGGAGAAAGAAAAGGAACAGTTTCTGACACACCATTCCTCATTTAATTCCCTCAGGAGTGGGATGATGGCAGAGCTGGCCAGAGTAATTAAGCACACCATCTGGGCCTCTGAATCTCATGTATGAATAGGCTAAGCCTACATCTAGTTAACCCTTCTGCAACCAGTGACACACTGAGAGAAGTTACACACTAGGGTGGACAAAAAATTGGGGTAGGCACAAGGGGTGCAGCTGCAGAGCCTCACACAGGTGCACTCAGCACCACCAGGCTGAATTAGATACTCTTCAGTGCAGCCATGGGAAGGGGCAAATGATCCAAGGATGGACAGGGTGCCATGTGAAAATGAGCAGCCACAACACTAAAATGAATGGCTGTGATCTTTCAGACTTGTCAGCCAACCCTGTCCAAAGAGTGAAATTTAAAAAACGAATGAAAGTCACCCCATCAGCAAGAGCTGGGGACTGGCCAGATCCCAGCTGCCTCTACTGAGGGATTTCCCAGGTTCAAATGTTGCAAGTCAGGAGAGGAGCCAGTGTGCAGATGGTGCACTGCAGATAGAAAGCAGCAGAAGTCCTTACAAGAAAAGCCCTGAGTGAAGGCAGCAAATGGGCCTCCTTGGACCATCAGAAGAAAATCAGAATCAGAGATCATCATCAGAAAAAAAAAACCTTTGAGGCTTCTGAAGACAGTTTTAAAACCCTTGCTGCATTTTGTTTCACTGTAGTCAGAGAAATAAAATTTAGTTTAATTATCTTAGGCAGAAATTAGGTTACTGCATATAATCTCTCTATTTTATTCTACTGACTCCCAATCCTCAAAAATCCTAAAGGGCCCAGCTTCATGGAGCCACAAAAGGAGCAGCAAATCCTCATCCAGCTAATAGAGATGGCCATCAAGAAAACCCCAGCTAGAGAGATCAGAATGCTGAAAGATTTGTTTACTAAAACAAATTGGTCACATTTGGTCACTGTGAGATTTTCCCAATGACTGGATTACAGAAAGTGGAGAAGGCAGTCAAAGAAATTGTACATCTCAGATTATGCAGAGATTCACAACTAAGGATATGACATTGATCACGTTAAGAGACTATGGAAAGACTAAACAGTAGACAGGTAACATTCAGGATTAGGAGAGAAAGATTAAATTCTGGCATAAAACTCTAAAGAGTCCAATCTGTGATGTGAATGTGCAGATACTGGAGTTCATTCCAGCAGTCACAGGCCAACTCGGTTAAGAAAAACACCTGTTAAGTCCTGCCTGAACCAGAACAGTTTTAAGGTTTATGGAACAACCCTTAGCTGCACCTTCAAAAATGCTTCACTGAAAAGCACCTTGGCAGTGCACAAAAACACAGGCATCCCTTTGGAAAATGAGGCACATGATAAGCACAAAGAACCTCTCTCTGCCTGCCTTCAGACATGCAGCAATGCACAGGCAGGGAAAAGTAAACCAACCAGCTCATTAACACACTCATGAAATCTCCAGGCTATGTCATAGGACTTTCTGGCTAAAGAAATATTCCTCAGTGATTCTGGAAAAGGTGTTCTAATAAATACAGAATTTATGTTCTGTTGCCACACTGTGTATTCAAGCAGCTTGAGGAGCCAGGGATCTCAAGGAACACAGCCTACATATGGAAAGGAAGGAGAGCAAGAGCACCATCTTGTTTCCTTCTTTTACTGCCATGGCACACAACAAATGCATTCCTTTATTTCAATAAGCCACGAAGCTGCATCTTGTTCCTTTACAGTCTTGTTCCTTATAATGTGCTCTGCAGTCTTTGACACGCTTGAGCGCCTTGGAGAAAGCAAAGAGCGAAGAAGGAAAACATGGAGCTGTGAGCAAAGAACCAATAAATGATGTGCAGTAGCAGAGCTAAGGTTGCAAGGCAACAGCCTGATAGGTAAAGCAAACAAGGGCAGAAATGTAGCATTCTTCTCCATTTTGCTACTGGCTTCCAGTTATGGTTGTGGAGCATCCCATCTCCTTCACCTGTTAAAGGAGAACAGTAATGCTAACTTATCACAGGGAAGAATAAAGATGAGCAATCTTGCGTCTTTGGAGAGTGCTTTGAGAACTTGAAATGGCAGGTATTATAAAACACCATGTCATTGCTTTCCACAAAGGACCACACAGATGAATTTGAATGGGAAAAAGTATCCATGTGCTTTGTCTTTGTGTGGCACATCCATGGCATACCAGGATCTGTTTAGATCTATGTTTTATATCAGTAACATGAGAAGGGAGATTTAGTGGTAGCACAAGAGGAACAAATGAAATTCCAGAGCTTTTCTTCATTGCCAGATCTTCCTCTGAAAGTCCTAGTTACTGCATTTTCCCTGCAGCAACAAAACCACAGCAGCAGTAGCTATTACTATTTCCATATACAAACCATATAAGACAGAATTTACAATATTAGCTGTCAAATAATATCCTTCTCTCTACCACCCACTCCTTAATATACAGCCACTGATGTGAGAAAATGAAAATTTGGGTA